>NW_022436961.1:13945643-13974776 GCF_009761245.1 Sapajus apella | reverse complement strand
CCATCCCGCTCTCCCGCCGTCCCCCACCTCCCATCCCGCTCTCCCGCTGTCCCCCACCTCCCATCCCACTCTCAGAGAACGAGCAAAGAACTGTTGCAGAGTCTCTGCGCACTGCTAAAGCCTCTAATGCCACAGCGTCCATCCCAGGGGCCAACCAGGTAAGCTGCACCTTCTCCAGGGCTCTGCACAGACCCGGGCCCACTCACACCACCCCTTGCCTTGCTTCCAGAAAGAGACTTGTCTGTGCAGGGCTTTTGGAGAGAAATGCAGTTGTCTTCTTTTTCTCCTTTGCAGAATCTTGGATGATTCTCTTTTTTACATACTGTGAAATGATGGAGTTCATTGTTTTACACTCACACACAGATGCCTCCTTCTTTCGTGTTAACCTGTGAGCTTTCTCTTACCAGACAGGATCTTGCTCTGTCACCCAGGCTGGAGGGCAGTGGCACAACCATAGCTCCCTGCAGTCTCCAATCTTGGGCTCAAGCAATCCTACCACCTCAGCCTCCTGAGTAGCTGGAAATACAGGCATGTGCCACTATGCTCTGCTATTTTTAAAAAATGTTTGTACAGATGGAGGTCTCACTCAGTTACCCAGACTGTTCTCAAACTTCTGGCCTCAAGTGATCCTCCCACCTCAGCCTCTCAAAGGGCTGGGACTGCAGGCATGAGCCACTACACCAGGCCTAAGTGATGGGCTTTAGATACACCAGTACTTTGGAATTTGGGGTGTACCCTGTGTCTTCGCTCTTCAGCTTTGTTTAACAAAAACCCAAACCAACCCCCATTTCAACGCAGGATACTCAAGTCTGCCCCTAGCTTTTTTTCTGTTTCTGTTTCCCTTTCTTCTCTGTGCCTACCTTACCCCTAATTCTTCACTCCCTCCCCCAAAGGAAAAGTTTTATCTGCCTGTCCAGGTCTTTGCCTGGGGAAACCACAGAAATTATAACATGCCATCACTCAGGGCAAGCCTTCCTTTAAAGAGCTTGGCAGTTGAGAGTTGAGGGGAAGAAAAGGAAGACAAGAACCCATAAAATGTCACAATACATAATTTTCTCCTTTTGTGTTTTACTTCAAATGAAGCCTTGCTTTATTTGATCTTTATACACCTGAAAGCAGATTCTCTCTCTCTTTCTCTTTTTTTTTTTCCAATCATTACAAACATAACCCCCAGGGGGAAGTTATATGGCATCCAAATTCATATTCGTATATTTGAGGTTATGGGGCTTATTTTATTTTTCTTTTTTTGAGACGGAGTTTCACTCATGTTACCCAGGCTGGAGTGCAATGGCGCGATCTCGGCTCACCGCAACCTCCGCCTCCTGGGTTCAGGCAATTCTCCTGCCTCAGCCTCCTGAGTAGCTGGGATTACAGGCACGCACCACCATGCCCAGCTAATTTTTTTGTATTTTTAGTAGAGACAGGGTTTCACCGTGTTGACCAGGATGGTCTCGATCTCTTGACCTCGTGATCCACCCGCCTCGGCCTCCCAAAGTGCTGGGATTACAGGCTTGAGCCACCGCGCCCGGCCTATTTTATTTTTCTTTACATGTAGTTTCTCTGACTCGTTTGCTGTTTTCTTTTTTCTCTGATAAGTGACCAGAATGATGTCTTCAATTCTGTTCCAAAAAACAGCTGGGAGCAGAAGCAGAGGCCTCAGAGCATCCTGTTCCAGGTATTGGATGGCAGTCACATGATAGGGCAGAGGGACAGGCACAGGTGACCCCAAAAGCCAGTGTGCACAGAATGTGTGCTCCAGAAGAAGTCCAGGTCTGGCTTTCTTATAGAGGGAAATTAACTTAGATGATTGCGTGTGTGTGATTATATGGCTAATATATGTTCATTATAAAAAGTTTAGTCAGTCATGGTGGCTCACGCCTATAATCCCAGCACTTTGGGAGGCCGAGGTGGGCAGATCACCTGAGGTCAAGAGTTTGAGACCAGCCTGATTAACATGGAGAAACTCCGTCTTTACTAAAAATACAAAATTAGCCAGGTATGGTGGGGTGCGCCTGTAA
Organism: Sapajus apella; assembly: GCF_009761245.1. Taxonomy (NCBI): domain Eukaryota; kingdom Metazoa; phylum Chordata; class Mammalia; order Primates; family Cebidae; genus Sapajus; species Sapajus apella. The sequence goes on along the minus strand of NW_022436961.1, from coordinate 13,972,758 downwards.
TCCCAGCTACTCGGGAGGCTGAGGCAGGAGAATCGCTTGCACCTGGGAGGCAGAGGTTGCGGTGAGCCTAGATCACGCCATTGCACTCCAGCCTGGGCACTTAGAGCAAAATTCTGTCTCAAAAACAAACAAACAAAAAAGTATTTTATTTTATGGATACATCACAATTGATTTAACTTGTATACTAGTAACAGTTTTTTTGCTATTGGAAATAATAATAAGATAATTTAATAATGTCTATTTCCTCACACACGTTTGCCCAGTGAGTTCTGAGAACACATTTTCAGAAGAGGAATTGCTGGGCACGACATGTATTGTCAGTGTCTCCTCTTTGCCTCACCCTGTACCACCTCCTGTTTTCACAAATTTCATTTTTTTATGGGGTGCTTTGTGTTTGTATCTATTTCCCAACTATGTTGGGGGCCTGTCATACTGTGAGTAGAACAAAGAAAAAGAAGCAAATTATCTGGACAAACGTTTCTGTCTTCCATTGTCCATATTGAAACACTTGTCTTCTTCACAACCCTTTAAAGGCTGCTGTTCAGCTAGGCCCCAGCCAGGTATCTAGCCAGGGCCTGACTGCAGCCAGATCACACTGCCTCTGACAGTGCTTTCTCTTCCAGTTTGAACTCTTCTGCCTCAAAACATGCAGTGCTTTCCAGGACCTGGAGTGCACTTGGCATCCAGAACACTTGATGATCTGAATTTACTTCCTCACATTCCAGCAAGGCATGATGAGTCCTTTGGATTCCCCAGTGTAGGTAACACTTAGAACTCTCTGATCACTTCCTCTCCACTGTTCTGGTAGTCCATGCTCTGTCCTATTTTTTAAAGCCTGATTTGGTGAGAACTGATCATTTGGGGCTAAACATGGTGGATGACGGGCAGGCTAGAAGGGCCAGAAGAGCCACCAGAGAGATGATTTTCTTCTTGGCCCTGTTTTCACAATTTATTTACTCTTTCAGCCTGACCAGAGGATAGACAGAGAATGCAAGGGAAAAAATTTCTGACCTTCAAGTCAGGAAGCACCTCTAGCGAATGTATGAAAATGGAGTTTGGCCTCATGGGGTGGAAACGTGGTTTGGAGAATCTCAGAGACGCTAGTGAAGCTGTGAACTCTGAATAAGCAGAAAAACCTGAGGCCACAGCACTTGTGGAAGAGGGGACACACCTGGGTTTATTATCCAGGTGCCTTAGATCATGGGTGAGACGATCAAACAGGATGACATTTATATGCTTCAAAAATAAGTTAGAATTCTGGGCGCGGTGGCTCATGAATGGAATCCCAGTGCTTTGGGAGGCTGAGGCAGACTGATCACTTGAGGTCAGGAGTTCGAGACCAGCCTGGCCAACATGGTGAAACCACATCGCTACTAAAAATACAAAAATTAGCCAAGTGTGGTGTCTAGCGCCTGCAATCCCAGCTACTCAGAAGTCTGAGGCAGGAGAATTGCTTGAACCTGGGAGATGAAGGGTGCAGTGAGCAGAGATTGTGCCACTGTACTCCAGCCTAGGAAACAGAGCAAGACTCCTTCAAAAAAAAAAGGCGAAAAGAAAAAGAAAATAAATTAGAGCACTACTCAAACTTCAAATAGGGTTTTAGGTCATCAGCCTGTCCTTGACCCTTAACAAAATAGGTAATTAGAAAATTGACTATGCATGTGTAGATAGCTGCTGGAAAAATAAATTCTCAAGATGCATATTAGGTGTCAAGCTCTCTTGGGAGGCTAGTATAAGAATGTTTAGAAATTGGTCACATTATTTGAAACAAAGTTGTTCAATTTAAAAACTTTCCAATTCCTCCCATTTATCCTATATAAAACTGTTTTTTCTTTAAAAAGTAAATTCTTCCACTCCAAAGGGGGATGGATCTAAAGTTGTGGAGAGAGTGGGTGTAGAGAGGATTGTGGGATGAGCTCTGATCATCTCTACTTAAGAGATGAGAAATTGAAGTAGAAACATTTACGATCCTTGATATGAGAATTTAAGCCGGACTCTTTCCTCCTGGGACAGTGGACGCTTGAACATATAACCAGCACCCTTTCCTATTGTATTCCCAGCACTCATAGATTCATGAGGCTCACGGCTCATCCCTGAGTGGACAGAATCCAGGAAAGGTCATTGTGATCAGGAGGTCCCGAGGGGCTTCCCACATGTAGGGGACAGATGGGAGCTGGGGACTCTGATGAAACCCTTCATTTGCCCTGGCCCAGAGGCTCCTGTTTTGTGGATTCTTCACTTTGCTTTTCTGAAACAAATTTTATCTGGTTGGCAGGTCTCTACCTCTGGCATCTCCCTTTAGGAGCTCTGGGCAATAACAGCTGTCAACACCATCAGCTCATGCTGTCAGCCGCTGAGTGGTCAGAGCAGCGATGCTGGGGATAGATCCACACCTGTGTTTCTGAGGTGAGGCTGGAATGAGGTACGGGAAGGAAAGGGCAGAGACATAGGGGTAGCAAGCTGGGGGGTGGGGTGTGGGGTGAAATTCAACTTTGGTATTCCAAACCCAAAGAGTCAATGTGGCCTTCACTAATTAAGCCATGAGTTAAAACCAAAGTAAGAAATGGTCAGAAGCAGAGGCAGTGCCTGTAGTCCCAGCTGCTCAGGAGGCTGAGGCGGGAGGATTGCTTGAGGCAAGGGTTTCAAAGCTGCATTGAACCATGATCATGCCAATGCACTCCAGTCTGGGCAGTAGAACAAGACAGTATCTGTAAAACAGGGCGAGGAGGATTGTACTTATGAATGATCAGATGCCAAAACAAGACCCATTTGAAGGCTGTAAGCACTTCAGAGTCCCAAGGCCCACACAGGATATCTAGAGTGATGTAAACCATTTTTGCTTTTTGAAATGGAGTCAGTCTGGTATCTTATTAATTAAAGATTTTTCAGAGCTTGATTCAATCTTGTCTAATGGTTTCTGCTCCCTATCCACTATTGGCTGGAATGGGAGCCTGGAACCTTTTTATTTTAATCCCTCTTCACTCAGGTAGAATGATGTGCTGCAAACGCTGGTTCTGCCCCGTAAGGCTGGGGGAGTGGTGCACCTTTGGCCTTCTAGTTCCCCTTATCTAGGCCTATTGTGAACTTCAAGGAAAGCACAGTCTAGCACTCAATCTACCAAAGGCTGGTTTTGTTTCCTCAGTCACTGGAAGTCCTAGAAGCCTCTGGGATCCTTTCATAATGCCCAAATCTCTTTCACAATTCCATAATTAAATCTCCCAGCACTGAGGAATCTGTCTTTATTCTTAAGACTTTATTTGATACCTGGAAGTCTTTAAATAATTTCTTACCCTAGATACCCACCCAAAACGCTTTGGGGAACTTTTAGAATTGGTTTAACTTCGTGTGCTGGATCTTCTGTTAAATGTCTTGCAGGGAAACAGGATTGAACAAATATGAGGCAATTGTTTTAGAAACAATTTGCCAGATGGCTCTTCTTTGCTTGTCATATTAGCTTGGTTTTGTGACTTTTCCTTGTACAATTCCCACCGGGGCTACAGAGTTAGCAAGAGCGTGTCAGAGGAGTATCTAAATAAATCCTAAGCCAAGGGGAGTTTTCAATCATAAAACTTCTTGGTGACTTTAATCACATAGAGGAACCTCACAGGATTTTGAAGGAAGGCATTTATAAAAAAAAAACCCAAAAGCCCGTACAGGAACCAAGACTGCCTCTCCACCGCAAAACCAAATGGAACTCAGTTTGAACACAACTTATGGTTGAATCCGTCTCCCTCACTTGTTGTTAATTTTACTTCTTTCAGCATTGGCGTTAGATCTACCAAAATAGTATGTATGACACCAGCTTTTCTTAGGCTGCATGGATCACAACCAGGAATAGGAAAATGCCAAAAGTTTCTCAAGGCAAAATATTTTCTGCATTTTCCATATGGAAAAGTTGGAAATGGCTTTTCAACTCCTATAAGGAAAGTACGTTTCTGTGGTTACTACCATCTGATGAAAACAGTGGAGAGAATCCTTCCTCAAGAGTAAGAAATGTTTCCATGTTAACGTCTCCTGCTTGATTGCAGAATGATTATTTATTTTAGGCTTGATGTTTCCACCTCTGAAACTGAGTACACAGTAAAACCTCACTCCCCAAAGTCCTTGCTAGCAGGTGCTGTTTCTGTGCTTGCAGGTGGGAGTGGGGCAGAGGAAAGAGAGATACACTCTGTTTAATAAACTCCAAGGCTGTTCATTAATAACCTCTTCTGTGCCCTGCTATTGTTAGTGATTCTATTTAAATGGAAATGAATGGGAGTAGCATATGTTTTCTCTTAGTTCAGTTGCATAGGTTAATGTTGCTTAAGTGCTTGAGTTTTTCTAAAACAAGCTAGCAAGAGAATTAAACCTGGAAGTTAGAAGACCTGGGTTCTCTCTGGTTTTAGCTCTGCCATTGATTTATGTTGGAGACAGATGCCTGGTGCCGCAAAGAAAAATCTGCACTGAGACAAAGGACTCTCAGCAAAGCAATTTTTACTTCCTGCACTGCAGGAAGGGTATCCTCACTAGCCATCTTGCCACGAGAGTACAATGAAGAAAGGGAAAGCAGACATATTTATCCCTTACACATTTGGGGTCGTCCTCACTGCTGTGTCTGATCTCTGTTGGCTGGAGCCAGACCTCACAATCTAAACTAAAACCTGATTGGCTAACAAAACTTTTTAAAACCAGTAAGGGGCATAGGTGTGAGCTGGGACATGCCTATGAGCACATCCAACACAGATATCTTGGTTAAAGTACAAGGACATAAAATATATGTGCCCATAAGCATGGCATGTTTAACAGCCACATAGGATAGGGCTTAACAAAGAGTTATTAGCAAATTTATTCTTTAACAAGAAAGGAAACTTTGGAGAGGAATTTTTACTTCCCACAATTTCGTTTGTGACTTGAACACTCTGATTCTTTTTTTTTCATCTGCAGAATAGGGTTTTAGGGGAATGGTTAGATTCAACAATTTTTATGATTCTGTCCACTCGGGATATAAAATGATTATTTTTCTTTTCAGTCCTCTTTACATTATACCTTATCAGCTCTGACTTCCCTTCTTGAGTGGCTGCATAGATGGTAGCATTTTCTTTAGTAAAATTCTTTAAGAATTTTAGCTGGGCGTGGTGGCTCACGCCTGTAATCCTAGCACTTTGGGAGGCTGAGGTGGGTGGATCACCTAAGGTCAGGAGTTCAAGACCAGCCTGGCCATCATGGTGAAACCCCATCTTTTAAAAAAAAAAAAAAAAAAGGAATTTTAAGTACGTAGGTGTTAAAAGGTTGATATTTAGCTATGTCAGGTATTTTATTTTTTAAATTTATTTATTTTGAGACAGAGTCTCCCTCTCTCCCTCAGGCTGGAGTACAGTGGTGCAATCTTGGCTCACTGCAGCCTCCACCTTCCAGGTTCAAGTGATTCTCCCACCTCAGCCTCCTGAGTAGATGAGATTACAGGCATGCACTGCCATGTGTGGCTAATTTTTGTATTTTTGGTAGAGATGGTGTTTCACCATGTTGGCCAGGCTGGTCTTGAATTCCTGGTCTCAAGTGATCCACCCACGTCGACCACCCAAAGTTCTGGGATTACAGGTGTGAACCACCATGCCCAGCCCTGTCAGAGATTATTTATATACATTCTGGATATAAGGCCACCAACGGAATAGACCTCTAAAGTCATCACTTTTTTTTTTTTTTTTTTTTTTGCCATTAGTGAGTCAATTACAAATAAGACCTTGAATTTCTAAGCAATCATTATAGTAGGCAAGGCCATTCACTGCACTGTCTTCCTCATTCCACCATCTTCCCACTTGCTTGTTCAGGCTGCTTGGAATCTCTCTCCCCAGGATGTTACGTCATTGCTTCCCTTGCATCTGGTTCCCAGCCAAAATGTGTACTGCTCATATTAGAGCTATTTCTGACCACTGCCTAACAACAGTCAGTGGTCTCCTTCTCTCCTTCCATTGCCCTCACATTTTTCTGTTTTATTCTCTTTCCCGCTCTTATCTCTTTCTTTCTGAAATTTCTTTTTTTTTTTTTTTTTTTTTGAGACGGAGTTTCGCTCTTGTTACCCAGGCTGGAGTGCAATGGCGCGATCTCAGCTCACTGCAACCTCCGCCTCCTGGGTTCAGGCAATTCTCCTGCCTCAGCCTCCTGAGTAGCTGGGATTACAGGCATGCACCACCATGCCCAGCTAATTTTTTGTATTTTTAGTAGAGATGGGGTTTCACTATGTTGTCCAGGCTGGTCTGAAACTTCTGACCTCAAGTGATCTGCTCACCTCGGCTTCCCAAAGTGCTGGGATTATAGGTGTGAGCCACTGTGCCCAGCCTGAAGTTCATCTTGATTGTTTCTTGAGCATTTCCTTCTACTAGAAGCTCAATTCACGAGAACCTAAGCCTTGCCTTACTCTCTGTAGCATCTCTAATGCCAAACATGAGATTCATCAGGGCATTCAGTAAATATTTGCTGAATGAATGAAAAAACGTTTTCCCTTCTCTTTGCCCCTTGGTACTCCCACCACCCCAAACTTCCTGCAGCTTTTCAAACATGCGATGCTCTTTTCTACCTCCATGCTATTTGCTTTGCAAAGAAGGGCCCCTTTCTCAGTTACCATTCTACTACCCTTGAAGACCTAGGTCAAACACCACCCCTCCCCTGGACTGGCACTTGGTTTGCATCTCTATTATAGCTCTTTCCACATTGACTCACTTGTTTTTCTGTGTATCCTATAAGTCTGAAGGGATCTCTAGTGTCAGGGACCACGTCTTGATTATCTTTCTGCCCCATGCTTATTGCACAGTGTCTGATCCCTAGTAGGGGCCAAAAAGTGTTTGTGCATGAATGATTTTCCCTGAAGCTTTTGGATAATGAGAGTTGTACATACAGAGTCTGCCTCATCTTCTTTGGGAGTCCAGGTTTATGACATTGCTGTGTTGCCGGAGGCGATCTGATTAGGGGGGATTTGTGGAGTGACCATTTGGGAGTAGGAAGACACTGACAGAGAGGACATGGAGTGAGAGGGGGCAGGAGACTGCCAGCTGCCTTTCACTGAGGGCCACTAGGCTCCCAAAAAAGTGTAAATCCCTTTATCGTGTTGCATCTGGCCCTTTCTCAAATTGTGCAACAGATTTTCATTCCACAGTAGTTTGCAGCCTGAAAGCTGGAAACACTTTCAAGTACTAGTCGGCTGTCTGGGTGACAGATTCTCCTGAGATCCTAGGGGAAACTGCAAACAGGGCCGCGAGCCTCACCCACTTTAGATGCCATTTTCCAGGACTGCATTCCCAAAATCTGGCTGGAAAAAGGGCCTGCCACCAACAATCTGTTGATAGAAAATGCAGAAAAGCTTGCCTGATTACTGCAAGCCCCCTCTTGGTCCTACACAGAGAGGAACATAAGACATCATGCTCTTCCTTTCTCTTTCTCTTTTTTTCCTTTCCCAGACAGGGTCTTGTTCAGTCACTCAGGCTGGAGTGTACTGGCATGAACACGGCTCACTGCAGCCTCAACCTTCCCACCTGAAGCAATCCTCCTGCCTCAGCCTCTTGAGTAGCTGAAACTACAGGTGCATGCTACCATGTCAAGTAAATTTTTGTATTTTTTGTAGAGATGGGGTCTCACTCTGTTTCCCTGGCTGGTTTCAAAGCCTGGCCTCAAGTGATCCTTACAGGCATGCGCCACCAAGGCCAGTTGACATCTCTTTCTTTTAAATCTGTTTCTAAGTCACTAGTTGGTTAATTACGGTAACACACATGATACCTTCCCTGTTAACTACAAGTAGGCAGTGTACAGATCCATCATTTTTATTAAGAATAATTATCCGAGAACGAAACATCCCCATACATCAATACCAGCTTTCACTTACAGGGATGTTATTGAGCATTTTTAGAATAATGTAGAACTTTTCTAAAAGTGATGGAAAACATAATACTGGTAAAACAATACATCGTGCTATAAATATTGAGTAATTGAAAATAATTTTTTCACAAAAGTTTGGAAAATGTGAAGGCTAGGGTCATAACATGTAAGTAACAAACCCAGCCTTTGGAATCAGTTTTAAAAGTCTTAAATTTGGAAGATTTGGTGGAGGGTTTGATTAGTGGGGCAAAATTTCCTGGAGGGCTTGATGCTATAGTTTTGATTTTTTGTGTGCTGATGTCTCTGATGAATACCATTGTGGGGATAATATTATTCCTTTTGAATTATTCTCTTGAATGACTTTTCAATTGGGTGTGATTTCTGTCTACTTTTAACATCTCAGTCCTTTCTGTGTTCTTCTGCATTCATCTTATATTATAATGTTAGTATCTTATTTCCCTTATTAATTAAAAACTCTATTGAGGGCAAGACTTAAAGCTTACTTATCTCTACAGCTCCTGCATAATTCAGCATAGAGATAGAAATTCAGAATTGACTCATATAGCCAAGATCCCCTAAAATCAAAAATAAGGAGTAAAAAAACATTCATGAGAGAGTGATTTATAAATCGGAATACTCATTTATGAACAGAGTTTGTGCTCATACTGCTTGTCAACTATTTCTGGTTCTTTCTACTTCTGGGCACATTTTCAGATTATACCTCTTGGCCCCCATGTAGTTGGGCAAAGGATACACACAACTGGGTCTGGACATTAAGTTAAGAGTAAAAATGAGACATGTCACATCTGGGCTACAGCTCAGGTGACCAGATGTCCTAGTTTTCTGGGACTGAAGGGTTTCCCAGGATGTGAGAATCATAGTGCTAAATCAGGGCAGTCCCCAGCAAGCTTAAGTCTGTTATCACATTAGCTGGAACATTTAATTGCTGGTTCAAGATCCTCCACAACTCACTCTGTTTCCTTCCATCACAGAAATTGACTACATTTGAGGTAGTGAGTACCCCATCATCCTTGATCCCTGGATTATTTTAATGAGCATAGACTGTCTGTCCCTGAACCTATAATGGGCATGTAAGTGTTAGAAATAATTAAAACTTTATTCCAGTATAGCACTTAGATTTTAGAATTTTTGTTACTGCAACAGAACCTAGTTGATCCTAATTGATACATGGATACAGGTAACAATTGGGCTGATATGCAGTGGTGAATAAGTGCTTCTTTTTTTCTTTATCTTCTGTTGGGGAAGTTTGCTTAGGAAATCAAAGAATATGAGAAGATCACTTAGTGAAATCATAAGCAGAACAAAAAGAGCTGGATAATCTTAGCATGTTTTCATTAATCTGTGCTAGGTTTATCCTTCATTCTCTTCTCTATGGAGCTATATATGCCAAGAAGACTGGGCCAGGGACTGTCTCCCATTAATGGTATTGGAGAAGATTTTTCCCTTCAATACTCAACTTCATCATATGATTTTAGTTTTACAATTAAAAATTACAATTCTAAGCTAATAATGTAGCTAGCAATGTTTCCATTTTAGATAAGTTTCCTAGTCATATCTAGGCAGGGCCTCTTAGTCTCATCAGTAAATTTTCCCTCATTCACATTTCTGGGGCAATTTCATTTATTAGTTCAACAAATAGCTGTTAATGCCTGTTTCTGCCAGGTATCAACCAGGCAGGTAAGTTCCCTGACTGATTGGAGTTTGTATTTCTCTGAGTTGGTTTAGGGCTAGCTATAGTAATTGAGACTTAGCAATAGTTTGGTGGTTAAAGTTAGAACTGCATTCCTCTCTCATATAATAGTCCAAGGAGACACTCCAGTTGGCGGGAAACTCTGCTCTACACCAGCTCTCAGGGACCCAGTTTCCTTCTACTGGGTTACTCCACCATCAGCTATGGTCTTGTCATTGCTACATGGTTGAAGCTTGAGTGGTAGGTAGGTTTGCTGGGAGGAAAGGACAAAATCATTCAGAAAAGGCACGGCACTTTTTAAGGCTCAAGCCTAGAAGTGACACATGTCATTTCTATTCACAGTCTGTTGGGTGAGAACTGAGTCACATGACACTTCTGAACCATAAGGGAGCCTGGGAAATGTGGTTGGCTTCTGTGTCCAGACATCAGCATGAAATGATAGGCAGTGAACAACCTCAACTACAACATTCTAATGGGAGATACGAGAGCTTATTACCTGCTCCTCTGCATACAAATGTCTTGTCACTGTGGGGTGAAGGATACAAAGAAAAAACAAAGTATTATCTCTTCCATAAGGAATTTACATCTTATTAGAAGAAATATTCTCTGTGTGGATACAGACACAAAGCTGTAAGTATGACAGAGAATGCTGTAAATGCAAGCAAATGCTGAAAGCACAAAATACACAGAGTTTAAAGGACAAAGAGTTGTAACATGCTATGACGACCCTGTGGGACGGAAACGCTCCTAGACCCTCCCCTGTGCAACATTAGCTCTGCTCTATTGATGTTCATGGCTTTCATCATTCGCTGTGAAATATCAACTCACCTATGTTTTGACTCCACTGAGAAACAAATCCTCTCTCTACCAGCCCCCCATGGAACATTTGACACCTTTGTAATGTTCCCCATCGGTAGGGTGAAGATATACCTTACTATCTACACAAGGACAAGTTGGAGAGTGACAGGAGGGGTCCTTCTTTAAATTGAGGCTGCAGGCATAATCCATGATTGTGCCTGGCAAGTGGAATGTATGTCACGCTACCAAGGAATATGATGCTGGGACGCCACTGGCTCCTAATGGAGGAACCACCCGAGATTCCTCCCCTTCTCCCTTGTACCTGCTCTGCCTTCTCAGAGGGTTTCCTACAGGTAACTGACTCATAGATTATAGATTCATGTTAATTTCTGTTAAAAATACCTTTTTACTGGGCTCTTTTGGGGGGACGTGTATGTGTGTGTCATTCAATTTACATTGAAATATTGAAGGTAGAACTCAACTTTTGGTTCTATAGTCTTATTTTATTTAATACAACATTGCCTTGTATAAATGGCCTGAATTACTTCATTCTAATTTCTCTACTCATAAAATAAACAGGATATAACCTACTTAAACAAAAACCAATCACAGAAATGCAAAGCATCCAAATTATTTTTCTTAGTTATTGTTATTTGTTAGGGGTGGGGTGGGAATGAAGGTACAGGGCAAAAGGGAAAAACTGTGGAAGAATAGTACATATTCTCATGGATTCCTTTTAGGAACAGAGTGGAAGAATTTACAGAACATATCAAGTAAGTTGGAGCTCAGCCAGTGTGCCTGGCTCTCTCTTTATATCGGTGGGAACGTGTTCATTTTGCACACAAGGGCCTTATATGCTGACATTTTTCATGGCTGTGGAACATAGGAAATGTGCTTTGTTTATCATTTTAAAATGTTCTGAATTCTGTGACCTTGAGACCTTCAGCACAATGATGTAGAAAAGAGAGAGTGGGAACTCCCAAGACCCCTGAAGTCACTTGCTCAGTCCTTTAGGGGCTGAGATGCCTTCTTTGTGTCTGGGGAAGATGGCTGCTGATATTAGCAGCCCTTGATTTTTATTTTATTTATTTATTTTTTTAAATTTTATTGCATTTTAGGTTTTGGGGTTCATGTGAAGAACACGCAAGATTGTTGCATAGGCACACACGTGGCAGTGTGATCTGCTGCCTTCCTCCCCATCACCCACATCTAGCACTTCTCCCCATGCTATCTCTCCCCAACTCCCCTCCCCCCGCTGTCCCTCCCCTATTTCCCCCCAATAGACCCCAGTGTGTAGTGCTACCCTCCCTGTGTCCATGTGTTCTCATTGTTCAATACCCACCTATGAGTGAGAACATGCAGTGTTTGATTTTCTGCTCTTGTGTCAGTTTGCTGAGAATGATGGTTTCCAGGTTCATCCATGTCCCTACAAAGGACACGAACTCATCATTTTTTATGGCTGCATAATATTCCATGGTGTATTTGTGCCACATTTTCCCTGTTCAGTCTATCATCGATGGGCATTTGGGTTGGTTCCAGGTCTTTCCTATTGTAAACAGTGCTGCAATGAACATTCGTGTGCACATGTCCTTATAGTAGAGCGATTTGTAATCTTTGGATATATACCCAGTAACGGGATTGCTGGGTCAAATGGAATTTCTATTTCTAGGTCCTTGAGGAATCGCCACACTGTCTTCCACAACGGTTGAACTAATTTACACTCCCACCAACAGTGTAAAAGTGTTCCTATTTTTCCACATCCTCTCCAGCATCTGTTGTCTCCAGATTTTTTAATGATCGCCATTCTAACTGGCGTGAGATGGTATCTCAATGTAGTTTTGATGACCAGTGATGATGAGCTTTTTTCATGTGCTTGTTGGCCTCATGTATGTCTTCTTTTGTAAAGTATCTGTTTATATCCTTTGCCCACTTTTGAGTGGGCGTGTTTGTTTTTTTCTTGTAAATCTGTTTTAGTTCTTTGTAAATTCTGGATATCAGCCCTTTGTCAGATGGATAAACTGCAAAAATTTTTTCCCATTCTGTTGGTTGCCGATTCACTCTAATGACGGTTTCTTTTGCTGTGCAGAAGCTGTGGAGTTTGATTAGGTCCCATTTGTCTATTTTGGCTTTTGTTGTCAATGCTTTTGGTGTTTTGGTCATGAAGTCCTTGGCTACGCCTATGTCCTGAATGGTTTTGCCTAGATTTCCTTCTAGGGTTTTTATGGTGTTAGGTCTTATGTTTAAGTCTTTAATCCATCTGGAGTTAATTTTAGTGTAAGGTGTCAGGAAGGGGTCCAGTTTCTGCTTTCTGCACATGGCTAGCCAGTTTTCCCAACACCATTTATTAAACAGGGAATCCTTACCCCATTGCTTGTTTTTGTCAGGTTTGTCAAAGATCAGATGGCTGTAGATATGTTGTGTTGCCTCCGAGGCCTCTGTTGTGTTCCATTGGTCTATATCTCTGTTTTGGTACCAGTACCATGCTGTTTTGATTACTGTAGCCTTGTAGCATAGTTTAAAGTCCGGTAGTGTGATGCCTCCAGCTTTGTTCTTTTTGCTTAGAATTGACTTGGCTATGCGGGCTCTCTTTTGGTTCCATATGAAGTTTAAGGTGTTTTTTTCCAGTTCTGTGAAGAAGGTCATTGGTAGCTTGATGGGGATGGCGTTGAATCTGTAAATTACTTTGGGCAGTATGGCCATTTTCACAATATTGATTCTTCCTAACCAGGAACATGGAATGTTTTTCCATCTGTTTGTGTCCTCTCTTATTTCGTTGAGCAGTGTCTTGTAGTTCTCCTTGAAGAGGTCCTTTATGTTCCTTGTTAGTTGTATTCCTAGGTATTTTATTCTCTTTGTGGCAATTGTGAATGAGCAGCCCTTGATTTTTAAATTAGACCGACGGGACTTAAAAAAAAATCTCTGCCTTCTCTTTGCTAAGCTTCCCAGGCTGGGGTTTTAGAAAAAATGTTGAAGCCGACAACTTTTTATTTTTTCAGAGTTCTCTTAACGATAGCTTACCTGTGATCCAGTTAAATCCTAAATGATAAAATTCATTTTTTATGTCACTGTATTGCTAGCTCTCTCATGGGATGTGAGGTGTAGGAGCTGTGGGATAGAACTAGATGGAGCCCAAGATACCAGCTGTTACTTTTCTGGCTCTAAAGAGTTAAGTGCTTTAGAGCCCAAAGATGTAGAACATAAGAGTTTGAGTCCCTGGAGACTTTGAGTAGTGTTTACTCACCCACGAGATAGGCATGCTTGTTTCCGCAATATGTGGATGACGATAACAGATAAGATTTGTTCAGTGCACCACGTAGCATGCACCGGGTTCATTTTTTTATATCCTCTCATATAAACCTCACAAAAACTTTTTAAGGAAGGTATTATTATTCTTATTTCATGGATGAGGAAATAGAAACTTAAAGAGATTAAAAATCTTTCCCAAAGTCTGTTTAAATAATTGGCAGCACCAGGAATTGTATCCTCACCTGTTTGACTGTCTTTCATGGGTTTACGCTCCCACATAGCGATAAAAAGGAAAGTGAGCCCAATTCTCGCAAATGCTATCAATACTTTGTTCTCCGGGGGACCACATCTTCAAATATGCTAAACAATACACTTCCCACTGCTTCTGCTTGTGGCATCCCTGGATTTCCTCTAACCTTCCAAAGGGAGTATACCTTAAGGGACGTAAAGCAGTAAAATAAGCTGAATGTTTCTTTCTTTGGAGGGAGTGTTGAGTGGATATCAACTCGGGGTGATGGTTTGCACATAACCTTGCTCAAGGTTGGAACTTCTCCATCAGCAATGGGCCATGGAAAATCCTATGGTTGGTATGGTTGATAGCGGCTACTTCTTTTCTGAAAAAGCTTGACCTGAGTCTCTCCAGATTAGGAAAAGTCTATTTTCTGAGGAGATTTTAGAGAATCTGCTGTACTGCAGGAATCAGATATTTGCCTACCTCGGCCAGGCACAGGGCTCACGCCTGTGATCCCAATGCTTTGGGAGGCTGAGGCAGGGGGATCACTTGAGGTCAGTCATCTGAGACCTGCCCAACATGGTGAAACCCCAACTCTACAAAAATAGAAAAATTAGCCAGGTGTGGTGGTACATGCCTATAGTCCTGCTGCTCGGGAGGCTGAGACAGGAGAATTGCTTGAACCCGGGAGGCGGGAGGTGCAGTGAGCTGAGATTGCACCACTGCACTCCAGCTGAGTGACAGAGCAAGACCTGCCTCAAACAACAACAACAAACTAAACCAAAAAGAGATGCTTGTCTACCTCAAGACAGCACAAAAATTGGGTCCCTAATTGTTGAAAGATGTTAAATGAAAAGTATTCAGAATATCGAGCTATGGATTCAGGCTGGCAGGTCCTTTAAAAATATTCTCTCTTTGGGCCGATTTTATATTGAGGTTAAGTCAGATATGACCAATGAATGGTCTGTGATATCCATCTGTCCTGTCTGGGCAGAGTGAGTACTTGAAATGACTAATTCTGGTTATAGGACTAATAATTAAATGACTAATTCTGGTTAAAGTTAATTTTATTTTTGAAGAATATTTTAAAATATTTTCTGTAGTTGGTATATGTTATTTCAGTTATTATTACAATAGAAGTATTATTAAAGACTTACGGCTGGATGTGGTGGCTCATGCCTGTAATCCCAGCACTTTGGGAGGCCGAGGAAGGAGAATCACTTGAACTCAAGAGTTGGAGGCCAGCCTGGCCAATGTGGTGAAACCCCGTCTCTACTAAAAATTCAAAAATTAGCCAGGTGTGGTGTCTAGCACCTGTAATCCCAGCTACTTGGAAGGCTGAAGCAGGAGAATTGCTTGAACCCAGGAGGCAGAGGTTAGAGTGAGCCAAGATCGTGGCAGTGCACTCCAGCCTGGGTGATAGTGAGACACTGTCTCAAAACAAAAATTTACATCTTCTCAACTCAAAACTAAAACCTCTTTGCCATATATTGGAAATGGTTTATATGTGAATGTGAGATTGTGAGATCTCCCATTACGATTATCATTTAGAAATGTTTCATTCACTAATAAACTGTCACCTGCCACCTGACATTCACCACTTCTAAGATAGGGACCACAGTGTCCTTATCCCATGAGTTGAGAGACATTCTGCTTTCTTTACATTTTATTTATGTATCGATTGTACAGGTAGTACTTCTACGTCATTTGACATTCAGAAAGCACAAAAAGTTTCCTCCCTGGAAGCAAAGAGTGTTATCAGTTTCTTATGTATTTTTCCAGAGGTTTTTCTTGTTTATATAAGCAAGTAACCCCCTCCCCCCCACACACACACACAGAGAGAGAGAGAGAGGGAGGCATGTAACAAATTGGGCAAATTGGGGCCAAAATAAGAGCAAAGACTGGAAAGAAAGTGTATTTTGGTTTGCTCTATGTTCGTCTGACCTGACTCCACTACCTTTTATCTTTTTCTTTGGGACTGGAACTTCTGACTTCTCACTCAGATTCTAATCTCTACCATTTTCTCCTTCCTTCCTCCCTCCCTCTTCCCTCTCTTTATGGGAGAGGAGCAGCCACTCCCATTTATTTCTGATCTTGTTTCTTCCCCCTTCCCCCACAATTGAATATTAGATGATAGAGTGGTACAGCAAGAGGCAAAACTACAGAACAGATGGGGCAGAGGAGAAGGAGAGGGCAGGCTGACACTGCCTCCAGGAAGCCTGCCTAAGCAGCTCCCAAGCTGTGCTCTGTGCAGCTCATAGACCATGGAGCACGAATAACAGAAATGTCCTTCAAGGAGATGAGTTTGTGGCCTTTCTCCCTCCTCCATCTGTTGGGGCTCACAGACTTCCTCTTTCATGTCCCTGGCTCGTGGCCCTGATGCATCATAGAGGTCCTGGGTGCCTTTGAATCTTCTCTTGATTTCACTCTTGGAAAAGGCATTCTGTCCCAATCAAAGGGAACCTGAAGCCAAAACCAGTGGCTGCGCCATCAGCCTGTTATTAATTTGTAGGATTATTAGTGACAGCAGGAATCATAGGGTTACAACGTTTTTCAGAAAGTAATTTACCTTTCTCTCCATGGCAGCTCGGTTTTATCTGAACTAAATGCTGTTCCTCCTACCCAGTTCCCTAGTGCAGTGAATCACAGACCCTGGGGAGGAAAAGGGGGCCATGGCGACGCTTTGGTCTGGTCCTCTCAATTCCCAGGCCTACACGACTCTCACTGATCTGACTTGAGACTTTCAGGCTTCACGTCACTGTCAGGAAGTGTATTTGGTTTTTCCTGAAAGAAAAATTCCCCTGGACAAGGTCATGTGTCTGTTTCTGATGGGGTTTGTCATTCAGCTTCAAATGTGGTGACTCACAGTCACAGGTCGGAATAAGCCTACTCGCTATCATTTATTAAAAAGGAGCTCCCACCCAGGGAGGCTGCCTGCCTCGTGTAAATCATGACCTCAATGCTGGCTGAATGCTGATGAAATCATTTCTAATGACACGGACTTGAAAATAGCTCAGGCTTACTGTTTTTGTGACTTTTTGCTCATAATCAATCCTTTGCTAATATTTCAGCCTTCAAATGAAGTATAAAGTATAGAACCTTTGGATATTGACTAAAATACGTGTATTTTCCTCTCCTCCTGGAGATGGGCTAGATCTTTGAGAGCAGAGAAGGATCCCCTTAACAAGGGGTGGGGTTAACACCAGCATATGACTTGGGAGATCCCTGTCTCTTTCTCTTCTTTGATAACTACCTCCATGATGGATGGAGTGTTCCAGATGGACCAGCAGGCTATGTCCTGTCATGGATTAGACCTGCTGACCTTACCAGTAATACCTCAAGGGCAGATCCCCCAACTAGGATCTGGTCTTCTGGTTGGAGTCTCAGAATCCAGATATTCTGATTTAGACAAAGAGAAACCTAATCATCGTAATAGTCAAAGTCTCAAGAGGGGATTATCAATTTAGAATAAGAAATATAACCACAGGAGGACCGGCAATCAGTTCACTAACCAGCTCATCTTCTCCCTGTAGACTTATGTATGAGTAAAGCCAATTATAATTTTAGGAAGAACCTTGGTAAAACTGGAATCAGAGGAAAAAGCGTGGATTTAAAATCTATATCCAGTTTAATTTACCCCTTCATTGTTCTCTAGTGGTTCCACATGTGTGTAGCAGATTTGCTAAAGTAAAAACAAACCAAAGAAGCTGTACAGATTATCTGTCACCTATTTCTTTATTTACTATTTATGATTTTTTTCAAATAGTAATAATAAACATGCCCATGCTAAAAAAAAATTCAAATAGTACAAAGGGAATACAGTGAAAACAAAATCATTCTTCCACCTTTGTCTCCAGTTCTCCAATTCCTACCTGTAGTTCCTAATTTCTCATGCTTCCTTCCAGAGATAGTCTGTATGTGTGGAAACATACATGTGTGTCTATTTCTTCTACTTGCATTTTATATGTGCATATGGCAATACTCAGCACACAGTGTTATATGTCTTAGTTTTTTCACTTGACATTATATCTTCGGCATCTTTCCACAATGTCTTACTTTTTCCATGGTAGGGATGTACCATAATATGATGGGCATATCTGTGCTTACAATCTTTTGCTACTGCAAAAACTGCTGAAATGAATGAGATGATTTAAGGGATATTTTCAGCATGGGGCACTCTGATAAAATACCTATCTCTTGCAATAGAATAGAGATCTCTTATGAACAGAATGGTCCTGTCACTTGGGCCCAGTGGCTTTCTTCCCAGACACTGATCGAACATGGACAAATTCTGACCCTTGTTTTTAACACCATCTTCTCCACCCCACCTCTGCCCTAGTCAGGCCTCTCATGTTTACCATTTCCCTCCCTTTTGGATATACTGTACTTAATGAGATTTTGTATTTTTAGTTAGACTCATATTTTAGTAAGCACCTCTCTGAGACCATATCTAAGTTGCCAAGGTTAAATTTTAGCTTTCCCAAAGCTGCTCAGTCATATTTTTACAGAAAATTGTGTTACTTTTAGGAATGTATTTTGTGTGTGTTTAACCAATATAACTCTCAGAAGATAAATTTATTTTGGAGGGCAAAGGTTTGTGTGCCTTCACATTAATTTATGCCGTTACACTGAATTGAGCTGCCTTACTTTTATATCCATGCCATAGATCAGTAATTTGAAAAATCCGAATAACCTCTCATCCCCCTCTGTTTTTTTTCCTGAGGTTTATCAATGGCCAATGGTCACTGCTGTTTCAACATTGCTCTCTCTCTCTCTCTCTCTCTTAAATAATTTCAATTTGGTCAGATATGGTGGCCCATGCCTGTAATCCCAGCATTTGGGGAGGCCAGTTTGAGATCAACCTGGCTAACGTGGTGAAGCCCCATCTGTACAAAAATTACAAAAACTAGCCAGGTATGGTGGCATGTTTTTGTAGTCCCAGCTACTTGGGTGGCTGAGGCAGAGAATCAAGTGAACCCAGGAGACAGAGACTGCAGTGAGCCAAGATTGTGCCACTGCACTCCAGCATGGATGACAGAGTGAGACTCTGTCTCAAATAATAACAATAATTTCAATTTTTATTTTAGATTTAGGGGTACATGTGCAGGTGTGTTACCTGGGTATATTGCATGAGGCTGAGGTTTAGGGTACGAATGATCTCATCACCCAGGTACTGATCATAGTATCCAACAGGTTTTCAGCCCTTACCCCCCACCCTCTCTTTCCCCTCTAGTAGCCCCCAGTTTCTATTGTTGCCATCTTTATGTCCATGAGTACCCAGTGTTTAGCTCCCACTTATATGTGAGAACAAGTGGTATTTGCTTTTCTGTTTCTGCATTAATTCACTTAGGATAATGGCCTTTGTCTGCATCCATGCTGCTGCAAAAGACATGATTTTGTTCTTTTTTATGGGTGTGTAGTATTCCATGGTGTATATGTATGACATTTCCTTTATCCAGTTCACCACTGAGAGGCACCCAGGTTGGCTCCGTGTCTTTGCTATTGTGAATAGTGCTATGATGAACATACGAGTGTATGTGTCTTTGGTAGAACAATTTCTATTCATTTGGGTATATATACAATAATGGGATTGCTGCGTTGAATGGTAGTTCTGTTTTAAGTTCTTTCAGAAACCTTCAGACTGCTTTTCACAGGGGCTGAACTAATTTACATTCACCATCAGCAGTGTATAAACATTCCTTTATCCACAGCCTCGCCAACATCTGTTATTTCTTAACTTTTTAATAATTGCCATTCTGAGTGGTGCGAGATGGTATCTCATTGTGGTTTTCATTTGCATTTCTCTGATGATTAGTAATGTCAATCACTTTTTCATGTTTGTTGGCTGCGTGTATGTCTTCCTTTGAGAAGTATCTGCTCATGTCTTTTGCTCACTTTTAAATGGCGTTATTGCTTTTTGCTTGCTGAGTTGTTCAGGTTCCTTATGAATTCTGGATATTAGACCTCTGTTGGATGTGTAGTTCAACATTGCTCTCTTTTTAATGTGTGACGTGTGTGTTTCTATCAAACTTGTTGAGCTTTTGAGGAGATGAGTTTCTATAATGGCAACGCAAGTAACTTTAAATATTGGACATCTGTGTTTTCAGAAATCCTTCTGGCACATTGCCACCAGAATTCCTTACTGACCACATCTTTGCAGATTCCAATCTCCCATAGCCTTTTTAGAGTTGACATTGCTTTCTTATGGCACATTATAGCTGTGACTCCTATGTGGGTCCTGTCATATAGACTGCCTGTGCTATCTATTTCTAATGCTAGCGACCTTTTCTCTCCTTTCAAAAAGCTTTTGTTTTTGTTGTTTTTAACAGAAAGACTCTTGCTTTGTTGGTCAAGTCAGCCTTGGACTCCTGGGCTCAAGCAGTCCTTCCACCTCAGCCTTCTAAATAGTTGGGACTACAGGCACGCACCACAAACCCCGAAGAGATTTTTAGAAAGAGTATAAATCTAAGTATTTGATACCCTACGGAGAATACTAGTGGGACCAAAAGCCCTTCAATGAACCATTATCTACCAGTGCCTCTTAGATACTTGACTCTCAAGAGCTGTGCCGCTGAAAAATAAAATCCATTAGGATAAGCTAACTGATGTAACAAATAGACCTCCAAGTGTAAAATGAATATATTCATTATAATGCATTCAATCTAATGCATTCAAAATTTATTTCTTGCTCACATAACAAGTGGGTGATTGAATAGTTCAGCAGGGTGACCCTCTTCCACATAATAATTCTAGGACCCTGGCTTTGCTGGCCTTACTGTTTCCACCTCATGACTTTCAAGCTTGCCTGGAGGTTACCTCCACTCCATCTAGTTGAAAGGAGACAAAGAAAATGGAGGAGTGTTGCATGACAGGCTTCTAAGAGCCAGTCCTGGAAGCAGTGCAAATCACTTTTGCTCACATTCCATGGCCAGGAATCAGCCACATAGTCACCTAACTGCAAAGGATCCTGGGAATTGTAGTCCCTGGCTGAGCTTCCACTTTGTGTCAACAAGTCTACATTATGGAAATGGAGCCTGGATATTTGTTGGACACCTAGCTGTCATTGTCTTATAGCCATAATCACAATGTTTTTCTGTATCATCTTCTGAACACTTACATAGGAGGCACTGTACGGTGTATAGATGCATTCTCTAATTTGATTCTCACAGGTAGCTATTCATTGTGGATATGATTTATAGGTTTTATAAATATTGACCTTGAAACTCAGAGATTAAATCACTTACCCAAGGGCATACATCTAGTAAATTTTGGAACTGAGGTTCAAATCCTGGTCTATCTCATTCTAAAACATAGTGCTCTTAATTGTTATGTTTATATTGTCTAGGTAGAACTGACATGTTTATGCCTTTAATGTCTAGAACAGAAGACAGGGACAAGCCCCAGTGTTCTCTATTAGTTTTCTTAGTTATTTTTCTAGCAGCACCAAGCAGGAGGCTTGAGGTTCTAAGTAATCTCAATGGCTTGCTTTCTTTCTCTCGCTCTCTCCTTCTTTTCCTTTTCTTTTTTTCTTTTTTTTTTTTTTTGACAGGGTATCACTCTGTTGCCCAGGCTGGAATATAGGGACATGATCATAGCTCACTGCAGCCTTGACCTGCTAGGCTCAGGTGATTCTCCCACCTCAGCCTCCTGTGTAGCTGGGACTACAGGCTTGCACCACCACACCCAGCTAATTTTTTGTATTTTTTGTAGAGACAGAGTTTTGCCACATTACCCACGCTGGTCTCAAACTTCTGGGCTCAAGTGGTCCACCTGCCTCAGCCCCCCAAAGTGCTGGGATTACAGATGTGAGCCACTGCGCCTGGTCATCTCAGTGGTTTTCACGTTATTTTTGACTTCTTCAGCCTTCATTGTCTAGAACAAGCTTGTCCAGCCTGTGGACTGTGGACCACATGTGGCCAAGGATGTGAATGTGGCCCAAAACAAATTCATAAGCTTTCTTAAAGCATCATGAGATTATTTTGCAATTTCTTTTTATAGGTCAACAGCTATTGTTAGCCTTAGTGTATTTTATGTGTGGCCCAAGACGATTCTTCCAATGTGGCCCAGGGAAGCCAACTAATTGGATACCACTGGTCTAGAATCTAGATTAGTTTCCATTATTTGCAAGTATTCAATTATCATTCATATAAAGATGACTACTAAACAATTATCTTCTGCCCAAATATTTCATCTTAGTTTAGACTCATAGTTCTAACTGCCTACTCAACAGCTCCACCGGCACCTTCAATTTCTTGCATCCCCAAACTGAAGGCATCATCTCCCCACCTAAAGATCCATCCATTTCTTAAGCTTGTTAGTCAGTAGCTTACTGGCGCTCATTAACTTCCCAAGGTGTAGGTGTCAGACATTTGTTTCTCCGTTACTGCTCACTTCCTAAAGATTACGTAGATTCACAGCTATTTTGCATGTTTTCTAGACGGTCCAAATGTCATCACTATTGCCTAGAGGGTTGAGGGACTATTTTGAGATGGTGCTAATGATTATGTCAAGAAAACAAACTCCATGTGCAGGCCTCTTCTCTTCTCACTTTCTGTTTGACACTGAGGAAGTTGGTGAGAGCTTCTAAATCACGCAAATCCTTAGGCACACAAGCGTGGCCTGAGTCATGTTTGCCTACTCACAGAGACACATTGATGCCGGTGAAAATGATCATGTAGGTCACAGGCAAACATCCTGCTACCTCAAGTTCCTGTGTCCATCCTATTCTCTGGAAGCCTATTCTCTCTGTCTTCTCCACATTCCTCACCTTTGAGCTGATTTTAGTGCAGAAAAGACCATAACAAATCAGAGTTCCTTCTCTGCTCAGGGACTCCTGAGAAGCTGGGGGAAGATGTTTCTTGGCCTTAGTAAAGTTCAGCCTATGGAAACATAGGGGCCTCTCTGAGACACTTTGTCGCCAAAGAAAACCGAAGCTATTGTTTATAGACCTTGGAATTTATTGTTAGAAAAAGGCTGGAAGATAAACTGTGCCAAGTACTAAATTTAAAGCAAAACAAAACAAAAAACAAATGCCGAGACACCCCTGAGTAAAGATTAATGTGAAAGTGGTAATAGATGTTCAGAGAATTCAAATTCTCATTTTCTGCTATCTTTTATTCTTTGCCAAAAATAATTTGTTATGAAATGTGAAAGAAAATATTTATAGCTGTTTGTTTTTCCCTTCTCATATGCCATTTTGCTAATCTTTACAAAAATCTTGTAAGGTAGGTACTATGTGTATTTCACAGATGAGAGAACTGATCTTAGAAAGGCTAAGTGACAAGCCAAGGTACTTAAATGCTGTTTTTTTTCTCTCTACATTTTTATATCTGTAGTCACAGATCGAGGGTAAAGGACTAGGTCTGTTTTGCGCAGTACTGAGGAGTTGGTACAATTCCTGGTACAAAGTAGGGGCACAGTAAATGCTTCCTGTGTAAAAGAATGAATGAAACTGTAAAATGATTATAACAATTGTCTCTTCAAACCTATCGTGTAAATTGGGATCATAATGTGGAACAAACAACCCAAAGTTCAGCAGTTCAAAACATAGTTCTGTCTCTTGTATTCTTACTTGATGTTCATCACAGGTTGTGGATCGGGGGTTGAGGGGGTGGGCTTCAATTCACTCCTCACAGTTACTCAAAGGCCCAGGCTGATGGAGCTGTTCCTATCTCGAATGTTGCTACTTGTGCTGTAATGAAACCGTTTAAAGTGGAAGTCACCCACTTCTCTTTGCTAACAGCTCATTGACCAGAACCATCCCCATGGCCTCACCTCACTACAAGGGGGACAGAAAGTATGATTCTATCACGTGCCTGGAAAAGGGTAGATTCAGAAATATTTGGCAGAGGACACTAATGACATCCACAGGACACAGAAGTCAAATGAAATAATTATTATAAAAATGATTTTTATCATGAGAGGCAGTTGGTGGTGATTGGTGATTGTTAGGCTTAGCATGGCCTCAAGTCATTGTGTTTGCTCCTATATTAGGGTTCTCGTCGGGAATTTATCTTGGGCAGTGATAGAAAGGCTCTGGGACCTTGTCAGAGAGAATATCATGTCCGATCTTGATCTTTTATACATGTCAGGATGGTTTTCTTTCCAGATCCAATATTTGCAGCCCTCCAGTCATGGGATTTTCTCAACCACACATAGGTTGGTTAGGAAACTACTCTCTGATCAAGGATGGACGCCTCAGAAAGGCTCATCACCCTGGTATGCTTGGATCTATCCTATTCTTAAATGGTGAATAATATTGTTCCAATTCTTCTCTTTGCCAAAACACCACAGACTCATCTGGTTGGAAGAGTTGAACTGCAGTGGTTGAAGACCAGAGATTAGAGTTTCAAGCTCTGCGGGAATGATTACTAGGTGGGGATCTGTGGACAGTGGAGAAAGTTTCTTACTCATTTTCATCATTGAGTATGGGCCAGTGGCATAGATTAGCTGGAATTTGGCCAAATAAGGTTCCCATCGATACTTTTTGGCAGAGGTTGTAAGTTTCTGGGAAATAAACCAAATGGAATCCATACGTTCATTTCCTAACTCTGGTACTGAATGCTTACAAGAGTAGAAAATAAAGATACTCATTGAATGCACAATGAAATGATTTTCAGTCATCTTGTCATTGTAGAATTAAAGTGTTAGAAGCTGTTTGCCACTACATGAAAGTCTAATCCAATCTCTTTTATAAAAGACAGTAAACAGCCTGGAATGCCCAATTCATATCTTAGATCTATGAACCGCAAGGAGGTACCCACTTTGGGTTGAAAGACAGAGATGAAAATCAAATTTAAGCGTAAATCAGTTCCTCCAGATATTAATCATTTATTGTGTCTGAAAGTGTGAAGGGAATTTCCCTCTTCTAGGCATCTCAGAGATATGTGGGGTGGAGGTGGATTGTGGGGTAGGATGATTAGAAATGGTATGGGATGCTGTATAGCCCTGTAGCCAAGAGTCATTTGGGGCTATTAGCTTGGCTTCTTCCTCTGTGTATACCACCTCTAAAATAATGAATATGTCCTCTATCATAGTCAGGAGTGCAGCGTATCAGACAGCTTGACTGATAAACTCAGGGGACATTGAAGCTATTTCTGATTTTCTTATCTACACACTGAGAGATCAGCTATCTCTAGAAGGTCTAATAGTACAGTAACCAAGAGCATGACCTTTGGAGTAAGAAAGACCCACTTATTACCTGTGTGACCTTAGTGAAGTTGTTCAGTATCTGTGAGACTCAGTTTCTGAATTTGGAGTGTAAGAAAAATAACAGAACTCACCTTTAAGGGAATGTCTATGATGGTAAAATAAGATTATATATGTAAAGCACTTAGCACAGTACCTAGTACATAGCAAGCCCTTGATATTTTAAACATTTCTAAGTTGGGGTGAGTGTGAAGGCACCCCACCATTTGTATTAAGTTGTTGGCTTTTTGACATGTGTGTAGGGTGACTAGATGCACACTTTGCATTAAATAATCACTTCAATTTATTCCTGGTGTCTTGGAGTAGAGATGCGATAGTGAGGGATGTGACCAGTCTCTCTTCCAGTGCCATGCAAAATTACATGCATTACATCTGAATGTGGTTAAACATAGACCTGCTAAGCAGACAACGCTCATCTATGATGTGAGAAGTCAGGATAGCGGTTTCCTTGTGTGCAAGGTGGTCACTGGAAGGGTCACACAGGGCACTTCTGATGCACTAGTAATGTTCTGTTTTTTGATCTGGGACCAATTGCGCAGATGTTTCATTTTTGAAAAATTAATTAGGGCTGGGCATAGTGGCTCATGCCTATAATTTAAGAACTTTGGGAAGCTGAGGTGAGGATTGCTTGAGGGTGGAGGTTTGAGACCCATCTGGGCAACATATCAAGATCCCATCTCTACAAAAATAAAATAAAATAAAATAAAATTAGCCAGGTGTGGTGGCCCACACCTGTAGTCCCAGCTAAGGAGAGAGGATGCTTGAGCCCAGGAACTGGAGGCTGCCATGAGCCATAGCATGCCACTGCACTCCAGCCTGGGTGACAAAGTGAGGTGCTATCTCAAAAATAAATATATTTTAAAAATTTTTTTAAATGTTAAAAATTATTTGAGCTGTATACTTTTTTGAGGGGGAAGAGAGGGGAAAGGAGTCTTTCTCTGTCACTGAGGCTGGAGTGCAGTGGTGTGATTATGGCTCACTGCAACCTGTTTCCCTGGTTCAAGCAATTCTCCTGTCTCAGCCTCCTGAGTAGCTGGAATTACAGGCGCATGCCACCACACCCAGCTAATGTTTATATTTTAAGTAGAGACAGGGTTTCACCATGTTGGCCAGGCTGATCTGGAACTCCTGACATCAAGTGATCCATCCACCGTAGCCTCCCAAAGTGCTAGTATCGCAGGAGTGAGCCACCACGCCCAACTTCATTGATACTTCTGATAGGTACATTTTCTCTATTGATATCATATTTTAATACAAAGTTAAATCAATGAAGCTTCTAAGTCATCAATCTAATCTGGCAAGATAATCAACCAAGATTTAAAATACTGCTCCAAGGAAATAGAGTCTATACTTAATTCCTTCTGTCTCTCTCTTTCTTTTTTCTCAGATAATGCCCACCTAGTATAAGTGGGAAGAAAGAAAGCAAAACATTTCTGACATTCGAATTTTATGTTCCTCTATTTTATTCAGTGGTTATAAATTTAAATTTCACCTTGTCTGAAATTTATATCTCTACTGCAATTTCTTTTTGCTTTATATTTGCCTAGTGTTGCCTTGCCTACCACCTTTTAAATATAAATTTTAAATAATAATGATAATAAAATAGTAACAAATCAATGAAATAATGCTATATGTACTATCTTTGAACTTAGAATATTAACAAGATATTTGAAGTCCTCTGTATGTCTTTTTCTGATTTAATCTTTGTATCTTCTACTCTTTTCTTTTCTTTTCTTTTCTTTTCCTTCCCTCCTTCCTTCCTTCCTTTCTTTTCTTTTCTTTACTTTTTTTGAGATAGAGTCTTGCTGTGTTGCCCAGACTGGAGTGCCGTGGCATGATAATAGCTTACTGCAGCCTAGACCTCCCAAGCTCAAATGATCCTTCCACCTCAGCCTCTTGAGTAGCTGGGGTTGCAGGCATGTGCCACCATGCTTGGTTAATTTTTGTATTTTCTGTAGAGAAGAGGTCTCACTATGCTGCCCAGGCTCATCTTGAACTTCTGGGCTCAAGCAATCTGCCCTCCTTGGCCTCCCAAAGTGCTGGGATTACAGGCATGAGCCATCATGCCCGGCCTA
>NW_022436961.1:13832585-13945243 GCF_009761245.1 Sapajus apella | reverse complement strand
GTGTGTGTGTGTGTGTGTGTGTGTGTGTGTAGTATGATTCCATTTACATAACATTCTGAAAAAGGTATAGGGAGGAACACATCAGTGAGTGCAGGAACTGGGAACTGGGGGAAGGGATTAACTGCAAAGGGGGACCAGGAATCATTTTGTAGTGATGGAAATTTTTATATATTGGTTGTGATTGTGGCCACATGACTGCATATGTTATCAAAACTCAGTAAACTGTACACTTAAAAAGGATTATTTTATGTAAATTATATATATGCAAAGTATATTATATGCAAATTCAGTAAATCTGATTAGCTTTTTAAAAAGTCAAGTAGTTCTACAAGCCTTTCTTTGTCTAACAGTGGACTCACAAATGCCCATCTATTCTCCTTCTAAGAAAAAGGGATTTCTTGGGGGAATCCTCTTCAGTTCTTTTAGCCACATCTTATAATATCTCTATATCACCATATTATATTTTTGGCTTTTTCAGTTGTGGGCATTTATCAATTGATCCTCCACTATGTGTGATGAGAATTTAGCACTCTTTCAACTTCTGTCTACCCATCAAATGCACATACGCTTCCTGCCCCACGCTCCCTTATTATTGCTTTTCTTCAGGTGGCCAATGATCATCTTCAATAACTATTTCACTGGCCTGGGTGCCAGTGATTTTATCTCATCCTTCTCTTTCTGGCTATCTGACCTCTCAGGTAAGCAGTTATTTTCTCTGTGGGACACAAGTCTGGCTTATAGAATATCTTTAGTGGTTAAAAAAAAAAAGAATTCACAGGCTATGAAAGCAAAAGTGTCTTCATTAGTGTTCCTTGAATCAGTATTGAACCACAGACAGGGATTTGTTTATCTCATTCTATTACTGTTATCTCCTCTGAACATACTGAAGCAGTAATAAAATTTTTGTCTGCACTGATATTCTGAATTTTCATTTCTAGAAACAACCTTTCCCAGAAAAACTAATCTCTCCTGGAGGCTGAGGTGGGAGGATTGCCTGAGGCCAGGTGTATTAGTCTGTTCTCATGTTGCTAATAAAGACTACCTGAGACTGGGTAATTTATAAAGAAAAAGAGGTTTAATGGACTCAGTTCCACATAGCTGGGGAGACCTTGCAATCATGGCAGAAGGCGAAGGAGTGGCAAAGGCACGTCTTACATGGCAGCAGGCAAGAGAGCATGTGTGGGGTGGGGAACTCCCCATTATAAAATTATCAGATCTCGTGAGACTTATTCACTATCTTGAGAATAGCACAGGAAACAAATGTTAGCCATTTTTAAATTTCAGTGTAGCATTCTAAACACAATGTGTTTGCTTCTGTAGAAATTCAATTCTGGGATTGGCCTCTGATGAGTCCCAATGTTTCTGGAATTTTGTTGGCAATAATCTTTTTCCAGCGATACACAGAACATCCCTGTGTGGAATTAATTTAGTGTTAGTGTTATTTTATATTTAAAAATCCATTTAGATGTTAAATGCTGTTCTCCTTTAATGAGTCTCAGAGGAAAGCCCACCGTCTGCTCAGCGGATTTGCCCTGAGGGGAAAGAGGCTAGTGGGATGCATCACTACTGATGGAATAATTAATAGAATGTGTTTAAGATTGAGAACAGAATGATTAAAAACACGCTTGTACTGAAAATCAAATCTAAGTTTTCTGAAGAAGGGTTTGTGAACAAAACTTGGTATTTTTAGCACCACATTATCAGTCTTCAGTAGGTGAGGAGGAGGATGAGCAAGAAGGAAAGGAGAAATGTGGGCATGGCAAGACATAAAAGGAAATCAATGATTAAAGACCATTTAAAATTGGAGGATAAAGAAATTAGCTGAAATGCTGATTTTCCTCTTTAAGAGGAAAACCAGGGCCAGCACAGTGGCTCACGCCTGTAATCCCAGCACTTTGGGAGGCTGAGGCGGGCAGATCACGAAGTCAGGAGTTCGAGACCAGCCTGGCTAACATGGTGAAACCCTGTCTCTATCAAAAATACAAAAATTAGCTGGGTGTGGTCGCCTGTTATCCCAACTACTCAGGAGGCTAAGGCAGAGAATTGCTTGATCCCAGGAGGCAGAGGTTTCAGAGAGCCAAGATCACACCACTGTACTCTAGCCTAGGCAACAAGAATAAAATTCCATTTCACGAAAAAAAGAAAAAGAGAGAGAGAGAGAGAGAAACTAGGTAGGTGCCTAGTTCTGATAACCTCCCAGGTATCAGAATATTAATTTTATTTTTTTTACCCAGAGTGGTGGATAAGGCAGGAATGGACATGACAATGTGCTTTCGACATGACTCATTCTTCCCTTGAAGCTGGGTGTTCCCAGGCAGTTGCTTTCCAGATAATCCATTCTAAGTGGACATAGCAGGACATGCAGATTGTGGGGTGATATTCCATCTTAATAAAGATGGAATCTGGTGAACTTGTTCAAGAGAGAATCAGGTGATACATACAAAGGGATTAAGGATAATTTTGTTAGGTGTGGTAATGGCAATACAGTTATAGTTTTGTTAATATAATAACATGAATGGTTCTGGACTTTTTGCAGCTTTATGGTATGTAAGTAATGTTCCCCTCCTCTTTTTTTTGAGACAAGAGTCTCACTCTGTGTCACCCAGGCTGGAGTGCAGTGGCATGATTTCGGCTCACTGTAGCCTCGACTTCCTAGGTTCAAATGATCCCTCCTCCCAAGCCTTCCAAGAAGATGGGATTACAGGTGAGCACCACAGTGCCTGGCTAATTTTTGTATTTTTGTACAGACGGGATTTCACCAGGTTGCCCAGGCTGGTCTCAAATTCCTGAGCTCAAGTGATCTGCCTGCCTGAGCACTGAGATTACAGGCGTGAGCCACTAGGCCCAGCCATATCCCAATTTTTAAGAGATGTATGGAGGAATAAAAGGTCGTGCTGCTGTGCATTTGCTTTAAAAAACATGAAATAAACCAAAATTGCAAGTCATTTTCTGTAAAAGGTACGATTAGAGGGAACCTCTCTACCTGTTAAGAATAGAAAAATAATTAGAAAAGCAAGCATGTTACATTTTAGCAAATGGAAAAAAACAATAAAGCTATTTGAAAAATTTTTAAAGTATGCATTTTTCTCCCCAGGATCAAGTGCCTTTGGCAAAGCTCTCCTGGCTATGTTGCTATCCAGTTAAAAGCAGAAAATATTTGATTGGGTAGAGAGCCCCATTTCAGGTTCTGGGAGGAGATTATCTGTTGCTACGTATAATCATCAGTAGGACCATAAAGAAGAATCCTGCATGCTTGTTGGCAGTGTCTGGATGCCGTTAAATGAGGCATTTGCTTCATCATAAATTGTGCAATGCCTCTCCCATCCTCCCTTCTTTCTTTCTACCACTGCAGCCACAACATGTGTGTCTTTCTCAGAGTGCAGGAGTACACGTGCTTCCCACAAATTATTATACCAGGTGCAAAACCTGCAAAAAAAAAAAAAAATTCCTCCAACAGACTTTTTAAGTACAGCTATGTACAGGGAGAAGGGCTCTGAGCTTGATTTAATGCTCTGTTGGTGCCTTCTTGAAATTTTCAATGTTTTTAAACAAGGGGTTCTGCATTTTCATTTAGCACTGGCCCTGTAAATTCTGTAGCCTATCTTGAGCGGCAAAACACACACACACACACACCCCTCTGACCTTATGTAGTATATTTGCTAGGATTAGATGATTTGGGATCTGGCCCTGGGAAGCATATAGATCTGTGGAAAGAGATGCAGATGTGTAAATACTTCCAGCAGAGTGGGAGAAGAGGGAGAGAGGAGGCAAGGTTACCTGGGAGGTGGAGCAAGTTTAACCTTAAAAAAAAAAAAGTAGGTGTTGGTTAGTGGACGTTTGGGTGGACAGGAGAAAATGGGGGATATTTATCCATGAGCAGGAGCCTGAAGGTGCTGGGGGAAAGTGTTCTTATGTGTGTTTATTAAAGCTGAGTTCATGGTCCAAGGAATACTAATGTGATGAGAGTGAGGAGGCCAGGGAGGGGCTCAGTCCTAAAGGAACTTACCTGCCCTGATAAGAAACCTTAACCTTATTCTTGGGTCAATGACTCTCAACACTTGGTGACTCATTAAGATCACTTAGGGGCTGGGCACGGTGGCTCACACCTGTACCCAGCACTTTGAGAGGCCAAGGCAGGTGGATTATGAGGTCAGGAGTTGGAGACCAGCCTGGCCAACATGGTGAAACCCTGTTTTTACTAAAAATACATATGTTAGCTGAGCATGGTGGCAGGCACCTGTAATCCCAGGTACTCGGGAAGCTGAGGCAGGAGAATTGTTTGAACCCGGGAAGCAGAGGTTGCAGTGAGCTGAGATTGCATCCTTGCACTCAAGCCTGGGCAACAGGGTGACACTCTGTTTCAAAAAAAAAAAAAAAAGAAAAGATTGCTTGGGTAAACAACATTATACTAACCCCCTATTGCCAGTTAAATCATAATGTCAGGGATGGGGACGAAGATATTGGCAGTCTTGAGAGCAGCCCAGACGATTCTAAGGTTTAGCCAGGGTGAGAAACACCAGATTTAGGCAGCAGAGAGTTGGGTGTAGGATATTACACTAACAAAGCTGTACAGAGTATATTTCATCATACCCATATTTTAGAAAGATCTGAAAGAGTTGGGGGATGAGTTAGGGAGGCAGTCAAAAGGGACTGCTTCTCAAAATTTTCTGTGCTCATGAATCACTTGGAGGGAGTGTTAAAGGATGACTCTGCTAAGGTGTGAGGTGGACTCTGACTACATTTCTAATGATGCTGAGGCTGCAGGTTTTTCTGCCGAGTATCAACGAGTCAGGAGATGATTCCAGAAATCTGATTGCAAGAGACGATAAGGGCTGATGAAAGGCAGTGTGCACGGGATGGAGACATCTGTGCCAGCCCCCAGGTTTCCTGCTAGAGTGAATGAGTAGAAGTTGTAAAAGGAAAGTTTTTCACTTAGAGTAGCACTTGCCTAGGAGATGTCAATGTCTACATGTTGAGTTTCAGCACTACTGATTCTGATCGGCCCAAGCTGATAAGGACCATGCAATTTCAGTGGTTCCCATGCACCAATCCTAAGGGAAGACTTATTTCTGATGATATTATGAGCCTTGGTTTTTTTGTTTTGTTTTGCTTTTTGAAACGGAGTATTGCTGTTGCCCAGGCTAGAGTGCAGTGGCGCAATCTTGGCTCACTGCAACCTCTGCCTCCGGATTTCGAGTGGTTCTCCTGCCTCAGCCTCCCAAGTAGCTGGGACTACAGCCACATGCCACCATGCCCAGCTAATTTTTGTTTTTTTAGTAGAGATGGGGTTTCACCATGTTGACCAGGATGGTCTCGATCTCCTGACCTTGTGATCTGCCCACCTCGGCTTCCCAAAGTGTTGGGATTACAGGCATGAGCCACCGCGCCCAGCTGAGCCTTGTTTTTAACCAACTGTTTACAGATCTGTTGGCTCACTTTATCCAATACAGACTGATAGTTTTCAATCCTTCCATTAGGATAATTATTACATATTCCCCCTTTCCAGCACTTAAAAATATCTCATTTTTCCCTCTTGAGGGAATACTTTTGTTTAAATCTCTATGGGTCTTTGGTTTGTTCATTGACGATGTTGCACCATTCAGCAGGTAGGAAACATAGGAGAAAGAACATGTCCGTTTCACCTCATCCTAGTTATGGGGAGGGAATGGATGAGTAGGGAAATTAAATATTCTTTCACAGGTATATGAGGAGAAGTATTTTCTTCATCTTTTTTTTTTTTCCAAGTGACAGATTGATTAGTTTATTTCTAGATATTCCATACCCCCTGGACGGTTGGTAATGTTATATGATTTGTTCTTAGATTGTTTTATGAATTTTATGTCAGTTCATGTCAGGATTTAATAAAATAACCCACCCTTAGAGATAGCTACAGCCTTGTATTATGAGCAGAGCATGATCAAGCTGTGGAGTTCCTTTCAGGTAATTTGCCTTTCATTTTTTGAGAAAAATTTTTTTTTTTTTTTTTTTTTTTTTTTTGAGACTGAGTCTCTCTCTGTTGCCCAAGCTGGAGTGCAGTGGTGAGATCCTGGCTCACTGCAACCTCCATCTCCTGGGTTCAAGCAATTCTCAGCCTCTGAGTAGGCGACACTACAGATGCTTCAGCCTCTGAGTAGGTGAGACTACAGATGCATGCCACCACACCTGGCTAATTTTTTGTATTTTTAGTAGAGATGGGGTTTCACCACATTAGCCAGAATGGTCTCGATCTCCTGACCTTGTGATCCGCCTGCCTCAGCCTCCCAAAGTGCTGGGAATACAGTCATGAGCCATTGCGACCAGCCTGGAAAACATTTTTTAAAATTAAGTAGCTAATATGAGTAGATACTAAGTTTTAACAAAATGCTAACCATACATTAAGCTAAAATATTTAAACATTGTATTTCAAACAGGTTAAATGTAAATAAGTTTACATAATGATGTAATACATGATGGATATATGTATTCTTTTATTATATTGATATAACAGGAGAGTTTGAGACCAGTCTGGCCAACATAGCGAAACCCCGTTTGTACAAAAATACAAAATTTAGCTCTGCATGGTGGCGTGTGCCTGTAGTCCCAGCTACTCATGAGGATCACCTGTTCCTTAATTTTAAAGGAACATAGAACATTCCTATACTAGCTAATTTTTCCCATGCCTCTGGGAAAAATTAGTTGGTATAGGAATTTTTGGAATGGAAAAGTTTTGAGTCAGTGTCCTTGGATTTGCACCAGATATTTGGTTGGGTGTATGCCATGCACCTATGGTATATTTTTGGCACTATCCTGATTTGGGCTCAGGCTCTTATTCTATCACTTACCTCTCCATTCTTAGGTAAATCGTGCTGATACATTCCTTTGCTTACTTAATTCCCTTTTTTAAAAGAAGGATTGATCCCTTTTTAGACCAGGTAATATTTTTCTTATACATATTGAAGCTGGAATTGTGTGAATCTTTTCTTCCTTAGAGGATTAAAACTTGCTCTGGATTTCAGAGAATAGGAACACACAGAACCAGAGAGAGTGTACAGATGACTCACAAAGCTGACTTTCCATGTGGGAGGGCAAGGAAAAGCCAAATGAACTAGAATTACTTAACCCCAAGAAGACTGGACATTTAGTCTAATAAACACTGGTTTATGTTTAAATATAGTTTATATTTAATATCATTTATGTCAAAATGGTTTATATTTAAATATAAACCTTTCCCACTGGGGTAGGTGCATTGCATGGGAATTAGGAAGAATTTCTAGATCATTATATTAGAAACCAAAAAAGGAGTTGAGTGTGTGGGTGCTGCTGCAGGATGTTACATTACAATTTGTTGAAATGTGAAGAACAGATACCCTGACCAATAAGAGGAGGGCTCATCCTCTCTTGGTGGTGCTAAGCATTGACTGTTACCCACACGTCATCAACATTGAGCAAATGCCCACACATGCTGGGGCGATTTCCAGGCAGAAGGGGTACCTCACAGCTAATAAGAACATTTATTGTTTGTTCATGAGATCCTCAAAGAGAGAGAAATAATGTGTGTTTTCATTTTTATTATCATATCCCTTGTAGGAGGGTGTAGATCATAGGACTCCTGAGGTAAAAATACCACCCGCCTGTTCTTTGTAACATTTGCTCCATGTTTAAAGAGCTGGTAGTTCTGAAAGCACTTTTTTTTCTTGAGACAGGGTCTCATTCTGTCATACAGGTTGGAGTGCAGTAGCTCAATCTTGGCTCACTGAATCCTCGACCTCCTGGGCTCAAGCAATTCTCCCACTTCAGCCTCCTGAGTAGCTGGGACTACAGGCATGCACCACCATGCCCAGATAATTTTTAGATTCTTTTTGTAGAGACAGGGTTTTGCCGTGTTGCTCAGGCTGGTCACCAACTCCTGGGCTCAAGCTATCCTTCTGCCTTAGCCTTCCAAGTGCTGGGAATACAGGGGTTAGCCACTGTGCCCAGCCTGAAAGCACTATTTACTGATCTGTTTGTGTGTGTAAAGTGAGATTCCCTCTGAGAACCAGAAACTGACTCACAGTACTTGTGTCTAAGAAGGAACACTCTGGAGACTGGAGGCAGCAAGCCTGCCCATTACCAGAAGGACTAGCCAGTTACTGAGTCAAGTGAAGGTCTCAGTTGTCTCACGTTTACCTTTGAAGGGTAGCAGAATGTGCTGCCCCAAATAAGCCAGTTTGGCAGAAGGATTATTTTGTGCTTAAGGAGCTTGGAAAACAGCAGGTGCAATAAAGGCTCTCTGACCTCCCTTTTCTTCCTGAAAGCAGGGGATGAAACCTCCATATGGAACACGACCTTTCAAGACCAGGAGGAAGGAAACAGTTGTATCACCAGGGAAGAGAAGTTGAGGCTGAGGGTGATCTGTACAATTGTCCCTTGGTATGGGCAGGAGATCGGTTCCAGGACCCCCTGCGGATACCAAAATCATATAACGTGGAGTAGTATTTGCATATAGTAGTATTTGCAAAGTAAATAGTTTTTTGCATATAACCTCCGTACATCCTTCTACATACGTTAAATCATCTCCAGATTACTTATAATACTTAATACAATGTAAATACTATGCAAATAGTTGTTGTACTATTATTGTGTTATATTATTGAACTGCTTTTTAATTATATTATTTTTATTTTTGCATTGTTACTTCTTACTAGTTTTTTTATTTAAAGATTTTTTTTTTTTTTGAGACAGAGTCTTGCTCTGTTTCCCAGGCTGGAGTGCAGTGGCATGATCACAACTCACTGCAGCCTCAACCCTCTGGACTCAGGCAGTCCTTCCACCTCACCCTCCTGAGTAGCTGGGACTACAGACACAGGCCACCACACTCAGCTAATTAAAACTTCTTTTTGTTGTTGAAATGGTGTCTTACTATGTTGCCCAGGCTGGTCCCAAACTCCTGCATTCAAGTAATCCTCCAGCCTTAGCCTCCCAAAGTTCTAAGATTACAGGCGTGAGCCACTGCACCTAGCCTATTTGAATATTTTTGATCCATGATTGGCTGAATCTGCAGATGTAGATACAGACAGCCAACTGTATGGACAAATCCTATTAAACTAATTCTTTTTTTTTTTTTTTTTCAAATCATGTCTGCCTTTATTTACCTACACAAACACAGAAGAGAATTTTCAATAGGAGAGGTTCACACAGCAAACAAAATACAAAGTGTGCGACCTCAATAAGGCATTCAACAAAGACACAAGCCATCTTTCCCTCTGACGGGTTCCCTTAGGATGCTCTGATGTTGGCGTCACATTCTTCTAAGAGCAGAATCAAATCTTCAATCAGGCTGTGTTCTTATCCTCCTAGCTCTCTCCACGATTAACTACCCAACCCCGAGCCCTTTTGTCTTGCCACGTTTTCACCATTAACTATTCTTTGTTCAATTCAGTACATAAGCACTTAGGTTTTACCACTTCTTTGGGTCTTTATTTTTCTATGCAGGCTTCCATCCCAAGATTGAGCCACTGTACTCCAGCCCAGGATCCCACAGAAATAAAACCAGTGTGCTGCTCTCCTGTTAATCTGTCCTATGTCAATTTAATTCTCAGGTCCTGCTGGAGGCTCTAGGAGGTGGGAGGTAACGTGCTGCCTCTCCCACACCTTCATTGTGGATTTGATGCAGCATTCTGTATGAATGAGGAATTTCTCAGTTGAGAGATCTGACTGACTGAATTAGAATGAAAAAAGCAAGTACTAGACCAGGAACAGTATCTCTGTGTTTTTGTTTTCCTGACAATAAACACTAGTCTGGTACTCAGCTGTGACAGAAAGATACTTCAGATATCTACTGAAGGGGAATTCACCATCAGATCCTAAATGATATTCTTTATCAGAATAGAAAAAAGTGCTTTAAATTGTTTTTGCATCCCATTAGTGGGTGAGGCCATACCTTTATATTGATTTTCACCTGCCAAAGGCTATTCATTGGGTCTGCAGCAGATTAGAGGGCCTCTGTTCCTTTTCCTAAGAATTGTGAATGCTATTTATCATGCATGGGATGATTATAAATACCAAACTAAAAATCCTTTTCAAGCTTTTTTTCTTTATGTCATTAAATTCTGTCTTTTGAGATTTCTCAGCAAAGATATTTGTTTCTAAGGAAACCAATTGGTGTAGGGGTGGAAAACCACAATGAACATTACAATAGTAAAGGTGTTGTCATTCCTCTACTTGGCCAGTGTCTACTCCTGGACCCAGGGCTTGCTGGAGTGGGCTAAATGAATGAAACAATCAGCTGCATTCTAGAAAGGAGAGTAGAAGACTCTTCTTACGTGCTCCATCAGGTGAGCCCACAGTCTGGACAGGGAGTCATTAACTCTGTCATGTGTCTGTCATAGTAGTTAAGATGAGATAGGTTTTGATGCAGACAGACTTTGGCATTACATAAAGCTGAGTTTGGTTATCAGCTCTTCCCTTACTACTGAGTGTTCTTGGGTAAATTACTTAAATTCCTGAGCCTCTGTTTCTTCATCTAGAAAACTAGAGTCATCATCGTGTCTAATTGATGGGAGCGATGTTAGCATTAAATGGAATCATGTTGAAAATGAGTGCTTTTTTGTTAAACATTCTAATTGAGGCTATTAGAGGGAAACATGACCACTGAGAGTCCCCTGCAGGATTTGGTCAATAGGTACTCATGGTCACCTTCTTCTAAAATGCCTTCCCTTACTGCAGAGATTAGGAAACTAAAAATGACTGGACTTCCCAGACACTCTTTCAGCAAGAAAATTGTTTCTTTTCATCAGAGATACTTATGTGATGTTTGCAAGGACAAGATGATACGGTGGCCATTTGCATGATGCTTTTGGCTGTTTTCTGTGTGTAAGCAAGGTCATGGGATCATGGAATTTAATGGAGCACTGGTCTAGCTTTATAGGTGGTGAGAAGTAATAACTTTTTTTCTTTTATTTTTGAGACAGAGTCTTGCTCTGTTACCCAGGCTGGAGTGCGTGCGGTGGCACAATCTCGTCTCACTGTGACCTCCACCTCCTGGGTTCAAGCGATTCTCTCGCCTCAGCCTCCTGAGTAGCTGAAATTACAGGCATGTGACCTCATGCCCAGCTAATTTTTGTATTTTTAGCAGAGACTGGGTTTTGCCATACTGTTCAGGCTCGTCTTGAACTCCTGATCTCAGCTGATCTGCCCACCTTGGCCTCCCAAAGTGCTGGGATTACAGGTGTGAGCCACTGCACGTGGCCAGAAGCAATAACTTTTTGATCTTGGCTTTCAGTTTCCTGTTTTTTTAATCCCTGGATTGCAGCTTTGGTGGTATGTTCTTGAACACAGCAGTTTCTGGAACAGCCTTTGGATTTGCCACTTTCCTGATTTTAGCAGAGGAAGTAACTCCCTCATGGTCAATTCGTTGGCATTCTGGGAGTTTCTCCTGGAGCTTCATCTGAGATCCCATTTCTCCAACCTTTCTACCACTTCTGTAATGAAATCACTTTGTATTTAAAATACTGAGTAGACTCTGTTTCAAGTGCTAGATTCTAATATAAACAGCAAGCAAGACCTATAAGGATAATGGGAAAAAAGGAGCAGATAAAAAAGAAGGGGCTGGTGGGAGGTAGAGTTGCAAGAAGAGAGAGAAGCAGGAGGTAACTTTAGGCCAGGAGTGGTGGCTCATACCTGTAATCCCAGCACTGGAAGGCCAAGATGGGAGGATTGCCTGAGGCCAGGAGTTTGAGAGCAGCAACATAGCAAGACCTCATCTCTACAAAAATAAATAAATAAAGCCATGTTTATATGTTTAATAAGGTAACACCTGCAACCACTGACAGTCCAGACAGAACATGAAAAACTCAAGAAGTGACAAGTAAAATTTTCTAGAAACTTGAACAAATGGCTGGGCGGGGTGCTGTACCCCTGTAATCTCAGCACTTTAGGAGGCCAAGGTGGGAGGATCACTTGAGCTCAGAAAATTGAGACCAGGCTGGACAACATAGTGAGACCTCTACAAAAAAATTTAAAAATTAGCTGGGCATTATGGCACCCACCTGTACTCCCAACTACTAAGGAGACTGAGGTAGGAAGATCGCTTGAGTCCAGGAAGTTGAGGCAGCGATGAGCTATGGTCATGCCACTGCACTCTAGCCTGGGCAAGAGTCAGATGCTTAGAAAGAAAGAAACATAGAAAGAGAGAGAAAGAAAGAAGGAAAGAAAGAAAGAAGAAAGAAAGAGAGAGGGAGGGAGACAGCAAGGGAGGAAGAGAGGAAGAAAGGAAAGAAGAGAGAGGGAGGGAGAAAGAAAGGGAGGGAGGAAGGAGAGAGAAAGAAAAGAGAGACAAAGAAAGAAAAAGAAAGAAAGAAAGAGAAAGAAAGAAAAAGGAAAGAACAAATGAATGAGAAAGAAAAGAAAGAAAGGAGGGAGGGAGGGAGGGAAGGAAGGAAAGAAGGAAAGAGAGAAAGAAACTTGAACAAACTAACCTTCAGATAATTGGTCATTGGGCTTGTTTAAGCAGCTTGGAGGACCAAGTAAGTGTCTTGGAGTAAAGCCTTTGCATGACATAAAACGTCCTTCCACTGACCTCTTTTTCTACCAAGAAAGTGTAAGAAACAACTGGCCCCTCCCAGAGAATTATTCCATAAGTGGTTTGAATAACAAAGTTTGATGGTAAATAATTACTTGGGGTTCTGGCTTGATTGGACTGGAAATATATAGACTATGAGCGCCATGGGGCTGGAGAGTCATTACCCATTAGTGCTCTCCTACCTGAGGCTGGATGATTAAGCCACTCTCTCCCCTGGGGCTGTGCTCCTATTTCAGAGGCTG
Source organism: Sapajus apella (assembly GCF_009761245.1). NCBI lineage: Eukaryota > Metazoa > Chordata > Mammalia > Primates > Cebidae > Sapajus > Sapajus apella. The sequence continues at coordinate 13,932,463 of NW_022436961.1, read as the reverse complement.
ATCTGTCACGAGCATAAAGAGGATTAAGTATTACAGAAGCATTCTAGGCTATTAAGCATAACCTCCTGTTCTGATGATGTTTGTATTCAGCTGTGGCTTGGAATAATCATGGATAGAAGAGCCCTTAAGAAAACCCTCTCATTAGCACATTTACCCACAGGTGTCTAGAGATAACAACTCTTAGTGAAATGTCAGCATGCTTATTGGTCTTTGGCAAATGCTGGCTTATCAGCAAGGGTGCTGGGGAAAAGGCACTTGAGTGTAAAGAAAGCAACCATTTCCTTGGCAATCGTCGTAGGTAGCAGATTGGGACCATTCTGCCTCGTCTTCATACAAAATGCTGGCACCAGTTTTAGAAAAGGTTAGATATGCCCAGCCTTATCAGCAACTATGAAAGACGTAAGGAGGTGACCACTGCCTCATCGGAGTTGGATCTTTTGTGTAAAAGATTTCCACTCACATTCTGTTGGAATATCATCACCAGCAAACACAGACAGGAGACTAGGCATCTGTATAAGAGACAATAAAGTTAGGTGCATTTACTGATATGGTTGATTTAAAATGGCCACAAAATCTATAGCTTCTCTCATCAAGAAGTGAAATCTATGTCCATACCTCTTCACGTTGAGCTGGCCTTGTGACTTGCTTTGATTAACAGGATGCTGGAGAGGTGATATTATATGACTTCCAAGTCTTGCAGCTTCTGTTCTTATCCCCTTGAAATGCTACCATTGATGTATGAAGAAACCCAGACTAGTCTATTAGAGAATGAACCTCTGTGGAACAGAGGTGCTATCTCTAGATCAAGCAGCCGCCAACCAGTCCACCAGGACCACAGCCTCAGTGGATGACTTCAGGCAACACCAACAAAAGTCACCTGCTCACTTGATACCAGTTCAAATTACTGACCCACAGAATTGTGAGCAAATGAAATCGTTTTTGTTTAAAGCCACTAAATGTTGGCTTGCTATGGACCAGTAGATAACAGATACAATATACTGAGAGACTGGCCTCGCTGAGTAGGTAGGAAAGAGTGCAAGACATGCAATGCTGTAGGTGTTATGTCGAATCAAAGCCACACTGAGTCTTAAACGTGATTCTACATCTCCAAACTGGATTCTGTAAGAGCCACAATTAGCAACTGTCTTGCATGTCCTTAGATGGATATACTCCTTACCAAAGAATCATATTCATAGGTGGCACTTTAGAATATCGTGAATTCAACTACTATTTTCTTCAGAAATCCCTCTGTAGCATTTCTAGCATCCAGCTAGCTTCAGCTTGAATTATTCCAAGAGGAGTTCATCATGTTTTGAGTTTGTTTCTTTCAATGCTTGTTAGAACATTATCCCTTATGCCAAAATAGGCCATGCAATACGCTCTACCTAGTATACCTAATTATGTGTTTTCTGAAGCTGGAAAGAATGAGGCTTACTCAAAAGTCCTCTTCCTTCCTGACCAAGGCTTTTCTTCAGCTTACACAGTTTATTGACTGCTCATTCATTCTGTGATCAGCTGTTTCCAGATTGTTGATTATCCATATTGCTGGTCATTCGGCTCTTCCCCACTCTATTCTCTTGAACCTGAAGATAGTTTACATTCATCCTGTATCTTCATTATTATACCCATTATCTTCACCGTCTCCAAAACAACAACGTAGATTTTAAACAACAAAAATAGCTTTTAGGCAGTAAGCAAAAAATAAGATTCTTTGCTTACTATCCTCCTCTGTTGTAGCATTTTTAAAGAAGTAGTCATCCCTCCTTGCTTCCTGTTGCATATGCATCTCAAGAATGTGTTGTCATTCAATTGCTAACCTTGAAACAGGACAGGTCTGAATATATCCAGACAGCAGTAACCAATGTGTACATCTCCAATGTGTATGGAATTTTATCCTTTTGAAAGATAGAAAATAGGCCAGGCACAGTGGCTCATGCTTATAATTGCAGCACTTTGGGAGGCTGAGGTGAGTAGATCACCTGAGGTCAGGCGTTTGAGACCAGCCTGGCCAACATAGTGAAATCTCATCTCTCTTCAGGCTGGGCATGGCGGCATGAACCTGTAATCCCAGCTACTCAGGAGGCTGAGGCAGGAGAATCGCTTGAATCTGGGAGGCAGAGGTTGTGGAGGTTGCAGTGAGCCGAGATCACGCCACTGCACTCCAGCCTGGGCAACAGAGTAACACTGTCTCAAGAAAAAAAAAAAGGAAGATAATGAAAGGAACATGTGAGAGAAAGCATGAAAGCAAGAATGAACTAGGCGAGGAACTGATTATGTAGTAGGGACAAATTGAAGAATGGTGGAAGAGAAAACATTGGCTGATGTATTAATTTAGATTATCTTCTCCTAGAGAAACAGATAATGCAGTGAATGCTGGCTTAAACCCACAGTGTGTTGTACAAGAGCTGATTCTTGAATTTTCAGGAGTTTTGCATGCCAATTGTTAAAAACAGCCATTATTGAAAATTAGATCTGTAAATATGTTATTTACATTGTCCATGTGATTGGAATACTATAAAATGGTGTGCTATTGTGCATCTCTTTTCATTTTTGAAATCAGACCTAAGTGAAAGAATTTATACCACAAAAAACAACAATGCTAAAAAAAAAAAACCCCACCTCCAATCCCCCCAAAAGCCAGAAATTGACACCCACCAATGCTAAAATGCCATGTTTGGTTTTTTATTTTGATTTCTCATGCACCATGAAATCTGGGCACAGGCAATGGTTAGTTCAATGGCCTTAAGGGTATCAGGGCTGAGGTCTCTGTTTTTCCCTCATAGTTCTAAGATAACTTTGCTGTTCTTAACATCATGTCCACATTTTCAGCAGGAAGAAGAAGGAAGGCACAAAAGAGAAGAGGTAGTCCCCATATTTAGAAAACAAACATTTCCAAGAAGTCTCTAGCAGACTTCTGAGATTCAAGGAGATATAGGAGATGCAGTTTTTAACCTGAGCACAGTAGCTTTCCCTCCCCAACAAAATGGGGTTGCTGTCAATAAATAAAACGAAGAAAACAGATTTTAGGCTGACAACTTTCAGTCTTGTCCACGGCTGAGTTAATAGAAGGACAGATCAGATCATACCTCGTGGTTGTATAGTGCATTAGCATTTACATATTTACATGCCTTAAGTCAGTTTTATAATTATTAATAGCAGTTCTGTGGAGCAGAGCAGATTTCACTATGATCCATTCTATAGCTAAAGAAACTGAGGCTCAGAAAGGTCATAGAGTGTTTATCACAAAGTTAGTAATTAGGTTAGGTGCAGTGGCTCACGCCTATAATCCCAACAATTTGGGAGGCCAAGGCAGGTGGAATGCTTGATCCTGGGAGTTTGAGATTGGCCTGGTCAACATGGAAAACCCTATCTCTACAAAAAAAAAACCCACAAAAATTAGCTGGGTGTGGTTACACACCCTGTAGTTCCAGCTGCTTGGGAGGCTGAGGTGGGGGATCACGCGGGAGGTCAGGGCTGCGGTGAGCTGTGATGACATCACTACACTCCAGCCTGGGCGACAGAGCAAGATGCAGTTTCAAAACAAAAACAAAAACCCAAAATTAGTAATTAAAATAAGTCTTCCTTCTCCAAGTCCCCAGCTCTTTCCATTTTATCACATACCTTCAGTCCCCTATTGTAAAGGATTTTGAAAACCAACAAGAAGGTTTTGTAATGAGATCTTCTGAAGTATCTGACAAAAATTGGAAGGTCAGAGAAAATATCAAGAATGTGAAGACAGTGGAATGAAGTCTGGAGGAGACATGTTAACACCTTGCTCTATTTTTGCTTCAAATACTTTATATTTATAGCCTACACTCTTACAGTCGCTTCCTGCTGCCAGAATCAAGGCCGATGGCTTGATGCATTGCACTGGGGAGTTCACATGTATTTCCTGGAATCTGTTCTAGTTTGTTCATTGTAACTATCTCAGTCTTAGTATTGGTCTTACCAAGTTCTGCTTTTTCTGTGGATTATCTGGGACCCATTCCTTGGTCCTCTGAAATTACAAACCCAGACAACTGAGCGTGGTCGATTGTCCTCCACAAAAACACCCAGGTGAAAAGGGAATGAGTATTATTTTCTTTGTAAATTGAGTTTCTCTACTACATAACAATCCTTTAAATTTCTGTTTAAAAATCTTTCAAAAAATGGTGAAGCTGCTCCATAATCTTATTGTCATAAGAGCTCATTCTCTTAACCCTGAGCTAGATTACCTCTCAAATTAGTACATAAAGTGCAAGTTTTTATTTACTTATTTATTTTGAGATGGAGTCTCACTCTCACCCAGCCTGGAGTGCAGTGGCACGATCTTGGTTCACTGCAACCTCTGCGTCCCCAGCTCAGTCAATCCTCCCACCTCAGCCTTCCAAGCTGGGACCACAGGCACATGCCACCATACCCATCTAATTGATGGGTTGATCATGTTTTTGTAAACACGTATTGACCTGGGTGGTGGTTAAATGGGTGAGCTCACTTTTGTGGCAATTTATCAAGATGTATACTTAAAATTTGTACACTTTTCTGTATATTTATTATACTTCAATGAAAACATTATTTTAGGTTTCTTTTCATTTGAATTAGCTATAGATGGGCTTCAGTCATTTCTTTTTATTTTTTTATTTTTTTGGTAGAGACAGGGTCTCACCATGTTGCCTAGCCTTGTCACAAACTCCTGGGCTCAGGCAATCCTCCTGCCTCAGCCTCCCAAAGTGCTGGTGTTACAGGTGTGAACCACTGTGCCTGGTTGTCTTCAGTCATGTCTAATGCAAAGAGTGAGATTATTATGTCTTTTACAGGCTGAGTGCAGTGGCTCACATATGTAATCCCAGCACTTTGGGAGACCTAGGCAGGTGGATCCCTTGAGGCCAGGAATTCGAGACCAGCCTGTCCAACATGGTGAAAACTCGTCTCTACTAAAAATACAAAAATTAACTGGGTGTGGTGGCACATGCCTGTAGTCCTAGCTACTAGGGAGGCTGAGGCACGAGAGTTGCTTGAACCCAGGAGTGCTTGCACACAGCACTCCAGCCTGGGCCAGAGAGCAAGACTCAGTCTCAAAAACAAAACAACAACAAAAAAACAACAACAACAAAAAAATATATATATATGTCTTGTACAGTGAGAGAGTCCTCACATAATTCAGCCATGTGTGGTGATTTGCCTGTCTTTCCTAGATAAATAATTCTAGGGATCTCCTCTCCTTTCTTCTTCTTGGCTTGTTTCTGGCTGCTTTTATGGAAATACACTAAATCCATGGCAAGAAATCCCAGATTCTCAGGAGAGGGTTATCCCACTGGAAGTCCACAGGAAGCTCGTCTGGCCACAGGTTTTAACAGCCTTACTTCTCCTACTTGAGCATTGCCCCAGGGAGATTTCCATGTAGTTTGGGGAGCACCAACTTGATTTCATTTTTTTCAGCCTTTGTTGATTGTAGCTCAATTTCTCCACTTGACAATGGTGGTTCTAAACTCTTCTGGATCTGAGACTTCTTTGAAAATCTGATCAAATATCTGTACCCTTTCCCAACAGGGACAAAATGCACACAGGTACTTTCAAAACAAAATTTTGCTTACAGTTGGGGGATGGAGATGGGAATAGACCCCAGGGAGTTAAAATAGCAGGATTGTGTAATTGGTTTCTCTCCTAGTCAGAAAGCTCAATTGGACTTACCTATGTAAATTACTTTTATCACTTTTCTTTAAAAAAAAAAAAAACAAAAAAAACTTTTGGGTTGTAAATGAAGCAGTTATCAATTAAATTAGGCAACACAATATCAACTTTGGAAGTAAAACAATGGACCAAAGCTATCATCAAAATGCAAATGAAATCTCCTGGGTGTGTCCTTCCTAAATCTTTTTTAAAAAAGGGAAAATGCCTACTTGTGGCTGTGGGAAGTGCTTTTCCATTAATGGAGAAATTGAAACAGAAAGAGAAAGGCCAGGCCTGAGGCTTTTTTTCTCTCCTCTTCTTCCTGAAATTGTTTTTTTTTAAACAGGTGGATTCTGAAGGAATGCTCATCTTTAATAGGATATGTCAGGAGCACTCAACTCAGACCTTAACCTCTACCCTCTATAGCTCACCGAAAGCTCCCTCTCTTTAGGGATCAGCTGAAGCCCTCTGGAACCCTAGGTTAGCTTCCTAACCTAAGGTAAGGGTCCAGCTTGTATCAACTAAATCAATGTGTTGGTCTGCTGAACCAGCTCCCCCCTTTCCACCCCCTAGTTGGTAAAGGGTAGTTAAGCAGGGGATAATTTGCATGGCAAATTTATATTTAAATGTAAGGGCCAGTCTATTTTAAATTTTATTCTATGCAGCTAAAGAAGCATTTTAGAATGGGGGGAGGGAACTTTATGATTCATTAAAATAACAGTGCAATAAGGCCATTTTTCCTTCCTCAGAGAACGTGTTCTGAATATTTAATTTATAAGAGCTTAATTTTAGAAAATGCTTTTCCTCACTTCCCTGTTGGAGAGTGAACTGTGAGCCTACCTCTCATATCTTGAGGTGCTACCTTAATAAAATGCCTGGAGGGAGTCCGTCTGGTTTACTGACTGTTTTGTTTCAAATAGTTTTGGTGATAACAAGCAGATTCTCTGCCTAAAGCAAAATAAAGGAGCATTTGGGCAATTTAGACACTAATCAAGTGATTCATGCAGGATGTTTCCAACTTGTTTAGCCTTTCTCCTCTACTTTACCTGGATACTTGGCTATGTTTGTACATTTAAAAAATCCAGAGAATCTTGAAATCTGAAAGCATTCTTCTAAATTCAGTTTGTGCTTCAAAATACTTGAAGAAAATATTACTCTTCTCTTCCTGCCCATTCTTAGAATTTGTCATAAATTCTTAGCATCTGAGGTAGGCAGTGATACAGTCCTTATTCCTATCTGTGTTTTATGATCTGAATAATACACTTTGCATTAGATGTCAGATACGTAGGAAGTAGCTGACAAAGATATGTATGAAAATTGATAAAGATTTCATACGTATGAAAATCATGAGTAATCACAACCAGACAAAAATCTTTAAACATTAAAAGAAAAAAATCAACCAGAATGACTTAAGAGCCTTTCAATGATATTAGTTAGGTAGTTTTCATTTTTTGAGAAATCCTTTTTTTTTTTTTTTAGTAGAAATAAATACATGAGCTAGATAGATGCAAATCTAGACATACCGGGAACCCAAATGACTTCATTTTTAGCAACTCATTTGACTAAAAAGTTTTTTTCTGTATGTTTACACTGGGAAATCCAAAAGGAACCCGTGATATAGTGGAAGCTCTCTTTTTAAGCACTCTGAGTTGAACATTAACTATGCTGCTCTTTGTACTATATAAAACCAAACCCAAGGAGAGGGCTGTGCTCAGAATAGGTGGGTTGAGTTAGTAAAGCCCTCTTCTCTCCTTGCTCATGTTTTAGGCCTGTACAGATGCATTTCTTACCTGCAGGGGAAATCCTCAACTCTCCTGGGTCAGTATCCAGCGTAGCATAGAGGTTGTAAGAAAGAGAGAAAAAATTCTCAGCCCAGAGATAATTCCATTGTATGACATTACAGATGATGCTGGTCAAAATATTTATTTAGGGTGGCCACAAAGGAAGAGGCAAAATGGAGCAAGGGTTTTGTGGTAAAGGGGAAATGAAGGATTCCAGTTTAAAAAATTGTATTTCAATCCTGATTCATGTGCTGACCTACAGTGCAACTTACAGCAAGCTAGTTGGTCTTTCATGTGTTAGGATGTTAATCCTAGGACGTTAATGATGTTTAGATTATTTTTAATTATTTATTTATTTATTTTTAAGAAAGAGTTTCGCTCTTGTTGCCAAAGCTGGAGTGCGATGTCATGATCTTGGCTCACTGCAACCTCTGCCTCCCAGGTTCAAGCAATTCTCCTGCCTCAGCCTCCCGAGTAGCTGGAATTACAGACATGTGCTACCATGCCCCGCTAATTTTGTATTTTTAGTAGTGATGAGGTTTCGCCATGCTGGTCAGGCTGCTCTCGAACTCTCAGCCTCAAGTGATCCGCCCTCCTCGGCCTCCCAAAGTGCTGGGATTACAGGCATAAGCCACTGTGCCAGGTTGTTTACATTATAAATAAAAAATAAAACTTTTAGGAGTTCATTGACCTGGCCTAAGCTCCTGCACTAGGCCCCAACAGACTAAACCAAAATGGAGTCACTCATGCTAAAGTTCCACGTCATCAAACCAAAACTAACTTGTTTATCTGACCTGAGAAACCAGAAGAGAGTATAACCAAATCTTCAAATAGGCCAGTTTTTGCCATCCTGACAAGGAAGTCTGTATTTTAAACCCTATAAGGAAAGTAACTTTGAAACCACCAATTCACTGTGTGTTCAGTTTCTGTGTTCTTCAGCCCTTTTTTTTGCCAAGAAAGTCTACCTCCTGTGCTCAGTTCATCCGAGCACCTTTTTAAAATTTTTAGAGGAGATGCTGCGTTGGTTCATGCATTGAAAGTAAAAGCTAATGCAATTATTTAACTGAACTTGTTGCAATTTTGTCCTTTGATGTGAACAAATGATAAGCAAATGGGTAGTTTTTGTGAAGCCACTTCGTAGACCGTAACTGCTGCACAAATAATAGTACAGGTGTCCCTCAGTATCCATGGGGAATGGTTCTAGGACCTCCCTTGAATCCCAAAATCTGTGGATGCTCAAGTCTCCGATGTAAAATGGTATAGTGTTTGCATATAGCCTATGCATTTCCTCTCCTATGCTTTAAATCATCTCTATATTACTCATAATATAAAATACAATATAATATATATACAATATGTAATACAAAAACTGCTGTTAGTCGTTATTATATGGTATTGTTTATGGAATAATGACAAAAAAGTCTTTTGATGTTCAGTGCAAACATACTTTTTTCCCCCCAGATATCCCAGATATTTTTGATCTGCATTTGGTTGAATCCATGGATGCAGAACCCACAGATACTGAGGGCTGCCTGTACTACTGCTTTTTATTTAATTTTAGTAGAGAGGTGGAGGACAGTTGAGGACATGTGTCAGAAGCATGTAAGCCAGAGCAACTCCATCTTAATAGGAGCTGGGTAAAATGAGGCTGAAATCTACTGGGCTGCATTCCCCAACGGTTAAGGCATTTAAGTCACAGGATGAGATAGGAAGTCTGTGCAAAATACAGGTCATAAAGACCTTGCTGATAAACAGTTAGCAGTAAAGGAGCTGGCTAAAACCCACCAACACCAAAATGGCCGCAAGAGTGACCTCTGGTCGTCCTCACTGCTACACTCCCGTCAGTGCCATGAGAGTTTACAAATGCCATGGCAACATCAGGAAGTTACCCTATATGGTCTAAAAAGGGGAGGCATGAATATTCCACTCCTTGTTCAGTATATTATGAAGAAATAACCACAAAAATGGGCAACTAGCAGTCCACGAGTCTGCTCTGTCTATGGAGAAGCTATTCTTTTATTCCTTTACTTTCTTAATAAGCTTGCTTTCACTTTGCGCTGCGAACTCACCCTAAATTCTTTCTTGCATGAGATTCAAGAACCCTCTTGCGGGGTCTGGATCGGGACTCCTTTCCAGTAACACACACACACAGATATATTTTAACATAATGTCTGTGTGTGTGTGTGTGTGTGTGTGTGCCTGTATTCATGTGTTTGCAAAATACATACCACAGTAATTAAATGAGATAACTTGTTTTGTAAAAATTTTATTTGTAAGTAATTACAAGTAGTCAATTAGTTTTAGAATCGTTGATCTCTCTTCTTTCCTTCTGGCAGTAATTAGATTGTAGCACCAGATGTCTGTTCAAATTATAATTAGGAATATGCATTTATATACAAATAAGTATATAATGACCCTAGAGTTATTTTTAGCTTTATAGGAAATTTTTTTCTCCTCCTTCTTGCCTTTTCCCCTCACTTATTGCCCAGGCTCTTCAAACCCCAAGCCTTGTGTAACTGCTTATTCTGATGTGGGTGAACCATATTGATTTCCCAGGAAAATCTTGATCTCAACCACCACAGAGTAAATAATAATCCAAGAGTGACTTCCAATTTTGGTTTCTTTTAGCTTGCACATTTGGATGAATCATTTAAGTTTAACCCTATGAAAGTTGGTTGAATAATATTTTTGTCATGTTTGTAAAATATGTAGCTGAATGTTCTTAGAAAATCTATTTTGGACTATTGCCCAGCTACATTGTAAATTGCTGCTTGAAAGAGTTCCTTTCCTCAGATGATCTGATGTAGTCATGGCATCTGGTATAATAGCGACTTTTCCTAGTCCTCCAATTTTTGCATACAATAGTTTGTTTCTTAGTCGTGCCCAGTAAATTTAGAAAGCTAGAGGGACTGGAATTTGTAGGTGTTGTAATTTGATACTAACTCGCTGATAGGACAGTTCTCAAAGGAACAAACAAACAGGAAAAGCAAAAGAAAGCCCTGATCTATGTGCTGATTTTTCTGATACAGAGATATACTCCTACCATTGCCAATTCCTTCCTTCCTTCCTTCCTTCCTTCCTTCCTTCCTTCCTTCCTTCCTTCCCTCCCTCCCTCCCTCCCTCCCTCCTTCCTTCCTTCCTTCCTTCCTTCCTCTTCTCTCTCTCTCTCTTTCTTTTTTTCTTTCTTTCTTTCTCTTTTGAGATGGAGTTTCACTCTCTTGCCAGGCTAGAGTGCAGTGGTACAATCTCGGCTCATTGCAACCCCCACCTCTCAGGTTCAGCTGATTCTCCTGCCTCAGTCTCCGGAGCAGCTGGAATTATAGGTGAGCGCCACTGGACCCAGCTAATTTTTGTATTTTTAGTAGAGATGGGGTTTCACTTTGTTGGCCAAGTTGGTCTCTATCCCTTGACCTTGTGATCCACCTGCCTCGGCCTCCCGAAGTGCTGGGATTACAGGCATGAGCCACCACACCCAGCTGGCTATTGCCAATTTCAGGCTGCCATCAGGTTAGCAATCGATTGTCCAGGGCTGGCTCTAGCATACTGAGACCATAACATTTGGTGTCAGACATCACTTTTTAAAAAGGAAAGGCCAGGTACAGAGCTGTGTAGGACACTTTCTCCTATTTGTCCATTACTTTTCCTCTCCATTATTTCTTTTCAAACCTTAAAGAAACTTCAGAAAGAATTGTTTATTGGTAGGTATTTGGAGATGATAATATCTGCTTTCCCTTTTTTTTTTTTTTTTTTTTTTTTTTTGAGGCAGAGTCTCACTCTGTCACCCAGGCTGGAGTGCAGTGGTGCAATTATGGCTCACTGTAGTCTTGACCTCCTGGACTCAGGTGATCCTCCCGCCTCAGCTTCCTGAGTATCTGGGATTACAGGTGTGTGCCACCACAACTGGCTAGTTTTTATATTTTTTGTAGAGTCAGGATTTCACTATGTTACCCAGGCTGGTCTGGAACTCCTGGGCTCAAGCAATCCTCCTGCCTTGGCCTCCCAAAGTGCTAGGTTTATAGGCATGAGCCACCACACCCAGCCCTGGTTTACCTTATTTTTAAAACAGACTAACTCATAGAAGTGAATGAAAATACCACCTACCACAATTTGTAGGAGGCAGCAAGAGCAGTGTTTAGAGGGAAGTTTAGAGCATTGAATGCATATGTTAAAAAAGAATAGAGACCTAATATAAATAATATGTGTTCACTTTAGGAAACTAGAAAAAGATAAGGAAATTAAATCCAAAGTAAGCAGAGAAAAAGCAATAATATAAATTAGAGATCAATGAAATTGAAAATAGGAGACCAACAAAAACCATCAATCAAACCAAAAGTTGTTTCTTTGAAAAGATCAATAACGTTGACAAACCTCTCACTGGGCTAAGAGAAAAGAGGACAGGCATAAGTTACTTACTTCATAAATGAAAGAGAGGACATCACTAGTGATCCCATGAAAATGAAAAGAATAAGAAATGTTATGAACAACTCTATCCTCAAAATTGTTTGTTTGTTTGTTTTGTTTGAGATGCACTTTTGCTCTTGTCCCCAGGCTGGAGTGCAATGGCATGATCTTGGCTCACTGCAACTTCTGCCTCCCGGATTCAAGCAATTCTCCTGCCTCGCCTCCAGAGTAGCTGGAATTACAGGCGTGTGCCACTACTCAGGGATAATTTTTGTATTTTTAGTAGAGACTGGGTTTCACTATATTGGCCAGGCTGTTCTTGAACTCCTGACCTCAAGTGATCCACTAGCTTTGGCCTCCCAAAGTGCTAGGATTACAGATGTGAGCCACCGCAGCTGGTCTATGCTCGAAATTTTGATAACTTAGATGAAATGAACCAATTCCTTGAAAGACAAAATCTACCAAAATTCACACAAAGAGAAATAGATAACATGAATAGGCCTAAATCTATTTACAGTATTGAATCAACAATTAATAGGCATTCAAAAGAAGAAGAACCAGGCATAAATAGTTTTATTGGTGAATTCTACCAAATATTTAAGGCAAACAATCAAACTGGTTGACCATGGTCCATAAACTAGCTGCTTGTTTTTATAAATAAAGTTTTATTGGAACCAGGGCTGAGATTAGGGTCAGGCAAGTGAAGCAAGGCTTTGCAAGGGCAGGTTGGATTTTTTTACTTAAAATTTTGATATCTCATGCATTATGGATTTTTTTGGCATTAAATTTCATTTAAAAACCAATGCATTAAAATGTTATCTTGGCAACTGAATTTTTTTGGTATCCTCAAATTTTTTCCCAAAGCATGTGCCTCACTTGCCACACCCTAATCCTGGCCTAGCGGGGAGATAAGCAGTGAAGGGATGATTGGAAGTGAAAGAGCTGACACTGGGTATTATGAAATGTGGTGGTGCTTTTTGTTTTTTGGGTTTTTTCTTTTACAGTGGTGATGGTTTTTATTTTACCACCCACAAGGCACCATGGTGCTTAGCAACATGTAGCAAGAGACACCACAGATGAGGATGCTGTGTGGTCTGGAATCAGCGAAGAGGGCTACAGTCACCCTTGAGCATAACTGGCTGCAATCATGCTTACATCTGTGTAAGATCAATGATGAACATTCACAATCTAGGCCACCCATTGCTATTTGGCAAAGCCCATTGTACTTTTTGGTTGACTATGTAATCTTTATTGTTTCTTAATGCATTGAATCTATTACAATGTTCTTTTAAAGGAACTATAATAGTGGGAACAATTCGTGCTGAATGTGTTTTAAAAGCTAGGTCAGCTGGGTGTGGTGGCTCACGCCTGTAATCCCAGCATTCTGTGAGGCCGAGGCAGGCAGATCACCTGAGGTCAGAAGTTCGAGACCAGTCTGATCAATGTGGCAAAACCTCTACTAAAGGTTTTCTACTAGTCTCTTCTAAAAATACAAAAATTGGCTGGGTGTGGTGGCACAGGCCTGTAATTGCAACTGCTAGGAAGGCAGAGACAGGAGAATTGCTTGAACCCGGGAGACGGAGGTTGCTGTGAGCCAAGATTGTGCCACTGCACACCAGCCTGGGTGACAGAGCAAGACTCTGTCTCAAAAAAAAAAAAAAAAGCTGGGTCAATAAAATACTTGTAAGGCTTAGCCTGCCCAAGATTATGGCCTGAAAAAGTATAATCAGAAAATCTTACCTCTAAAAATTTGTTTAAGAAATGGTTTCCAAATTTTCTAGGAAAAAGCAATTTTTCTCGAAGTCTAGAAGATTCTTAAGTTGGGTGATAGATATTTGTTCCTTCCTTAAACATATTTTCCTTTCTAAATCTCACTTAATTTATGGTAATATCAATTTCAGAAAATCCTAAAAATAAACAGCTGCAATTTCATGTTTTTGGACATTCATTGGAACATGAGACTATTAACATCTAGGATGTCTGTAGAAAGGACTGGGCATTAACACGTATAGGTCAGTGATCTGTAAATAAAAAGATCCTTAATAATTGAGGACCTTATTATTTCTCTAGCACCTGTGATGGAGTTTTTGAAATCCTACAAATTCAATGCATGTATGAAATCAGGGTCATGGGGAAACTTAGTCTGAAAGACAGAAATTGACATAGGCAAAATATTCTGATAGTCATTGTAATAAACTGTTATGAAAAAAGAAATATCCTGTGTCTGAACAGATGGAAAAGCAAGTCATTTTAGAACTGTTGTAAGGTCTTGTTTTTATTTTTTTTTTAATTGCATTTTAGGTTTGGGGGTACATGTGAAGAACAGGCAAGATTGTTGCATAGGTACACACATGGCAGTGTGATTTGCTGCCTTCCTCCCCATCGCCTATATCTGGCATTTCTCCCCATGCTAGGTCTTGTTTTTATGCTACACTAATCCCACTCCTCATTGGGAAAAGGGATTCCCCATCGTGTTTCAGACTCGGTACTTTCTGCTGGCTCATAGTAGCTTGAATGGAATGGGTGAGGTTGAATGAAAAAGTCGGTGGCGAGAATACCAGCTTCCGCCTTCCCCAGAGAGGGAGATTAAAGATCTGCTGGTGTCTGTTGCTGGGTTTCCCCCTAGGCTATGAAAACAAATAGAACACATAATTAATATTCTTCCTGCAGCTTGTGGAAGTCCTTTAGGTGGAACATCAGTGCTCATTTTACTATCTATATTCAGGCTGAGTTTTGACACATGGTATTTTTGGGAAAATGGGGAACATGGTGTAATCTGGGATCATCTGTAAACAAATGTCAGTTTTCCAAACAGAAGGAGAGTCAGCTGGGGGTTGTTCTGTAGGCAGGGGCCCCCTGCTAATCTAAGGGAGATGTGAGAAAAGGAAAGGGGTGATGATCGCTGGAGAGTAGGAAGGTGTTGTTTTGACAGGGATGGTTCCCGTCAGGAGCAGTACCCTGCCTGCTGTCGACTCTGTTCACTTTCAAATCCGTTCTCAATAAATATCTTTTTTGAACCTACCGCAAGTCAAGTGTTTGCTAGCGCTGAGGTGCAGAGATAAATAACACATGACTGCTGATCAGCTTATAGTCTAAGGTATGCAGATAAGAGAAAGGAGATTTTTAAGGGATTAATCACAGCAGAATTCTGAAGCTATTGCCCAATCACCAAACTCAGAGTTGCAAAGTGTTTCTGCTTGCCAAGAGCACTTCTGACTGTCAATCATCCTGTAGGACTCAAGAAGTTTATGGGTGACCAGCCAAATCCAATTCCTTCTTATGGTGTGTTTTTCATATGTGCAAGAGGGAAAGCAAAATTTGACTTACCCCTAAAGTCACAGAAAACCATGAGGTCTAAGTTCCCAGTGCCGTTGAGTTCATTAGTGAAGGAAGAAATGAAGATTTGGGCCTACTTTCTGAAGTCTGTGTCCGCCTGTCCCCTGTCCCTACCCAGCAAGCCTTTTTTTTTTTTTTTTTTTTTTTTTTTCTTATACAATGGTGAAACATGATGCTGGACTGAATGTTTAGCCCTATTTATATTTTATGAAAGAGATACATTAGTATAAAAGGTATAAAACCATGCATAGAGTTTTACCATAAATATAGCTAATAGGATTAAGTAACACTTTAACACAGTGCTTTGCAGTTAGAACTAAGAAACTTGTTTCCATGATTTACTGGCAGACTTTAGGGTTAGTTAAAACTTAGGGCTGGGCGCAATGGCTCATGACTGTAATCCCAGCACTTTGGGAGGCCAAGGTAGGTGGATAACCTGAGGTCGAGTTCAAGACCAGCCTAGCCAACATGGTCTCTACTAAAAATACAAAAAAATTAGCTGGGCATGGTGGCAAGTGCCTGTTATCCCACCTACTTGGGAGGAAGAGGCAGGAGAATTGCTTGAACCGGGGAGGTAGAGGTTGTAGTGAGCTGAGATTGCACCACTGCATTCCAGTCTGCACAACAGAGCAAGATCCCATCTTAAAAAACAACAACAAAAAACCTTGTTACTCTCCTTTTGCATTTGTAAGACAAAAACAATACAAAAAACAACAGCACCTATAAGTCTCATAAGTCCTGTCTTAGGTTAGTTTAGGAATTACTCTTAGGTTTCCCTTTGGCTGACCAGTGATGCTTTAGGATTCCGAAAGTGTCTAATACTGTCATAGCAGAAAGTGCCTAGTTGAGGCCGAGTGCAGTGGCTCATCCCTGTAATCCCAGCGCTTTGGGAGACTGAGGCAGGTGGATCACTTGAGGTCAGGAGCTCTAGACCAGCCTGGCCAACATGGCAAAACCCCCATCTCTACTAAAAATACAAAAATTAGCATGGTGGTGCATGCCTGTAATCCCAGCTACTAGGGAGGCTGAGGCACGAGAATCACTGGAACCCAAAAGGCAGAGGTTGGAGTGAGCTGAGATTGTGACACTGCACTCCAGCCTGGGTGACAGAGCAACACTCTGTCTCGAAAAGCAAAAAAAAAAAAATAGCAAAAAAACAACAAAGAATATCTCTGTGTGTGTTTACTGTCAGTGTCCATAGTTCAGATAGTCATTCTACAAACTGATGCCTGATCAGGTTCTTAAACTATGAAAGAAGTCCCTTCCATAGATTCAAGTCCCAGCTGGCACTAAAATTCTGTGAGCTACAATTCTACATTGGGTTTTATAGTATGCTCAGCTTTTGCAGGGAGAATAGATTTAACCCTTTACACCATGTGTCATCAAAAAGTTTATCAAGTCCAGGTATGGTGGCTCACACCTGTAATCCTAGAACTCTGAGAGGCCGAGGCAGGAGGATTACTTGAGCCAAGGATGTTGAAACTAGCCTGGGCAACAAAGTGAGATCCTATCTCTACAAGAAAATTTAAAAAATTAGCCAGGCGTGATGGTATGTACCTGTAGTCTCAGCTACCTGGAGGGCTGAGGTGGGAGGAACACTGGAGCCTGGGACGTCAAGGCTGTAGTAAGCCATGATCGGGCCACTGTACTCAAACCTGGGCAACAGAGCCAGAACCTGTCTTAAAAAAAAATGTTTATCAAGATGGGAGGGATAAACACATGTGAAACACCTATAACAATGCAAGTTAGTCGATAATTGAAAATTTGTTTAAAGCTTTAAGATTCTAAAGAGTATACACGGGATCTGAAGATGACAAGGGGACAGTTTGTGGAGGACTCGGTAAGGAAGGGCTTTACCTGGGCAGAGCTTGGTGGATGTGGATTTAGGCATTTCAAATAAATAAATACTGTATGTAGCACCTATAAGTATATATTGGAAAAACATATATCTGCATGCAAAATATTTTTATATATTCATTTATTTGTGTGGGTATTGTCACTTATCTGTGCGTTTATATAAGGAGATGCAAATGACCTATCAGTTGTAGAATTTTCTCTTTGATTCACTTAGGTTTGCAGCATGAATGAATTAATGTGTGATGGATGGCTACAAGAAACACACAGACCATGTCCTGAAATACAATGAAGCTTCAAGCCTGATTAGGTACTGAAATAGTAACAGGTATTGAAATAGTACAGAAGCTTCTAATCTACCAGAGAAAATTCCCAAAGTTTTGTGTGAGGTGTTGCCTGTTGATAATGTCTCTATCTCCACCACCTTTCAGAGTGAAGAATTCTCCACCAGACCCCTAGCTTCTCAAACCCAAGCTTGCACATGGCAAGTACCAATATGAAAAAGGCTTTTTGAAGTTCACAAACCCAGACTGTGTTCCTCTCTTGAAATACTATCTGTTTAGAACCCTCTGGCTCTTTCTCAAAAGAAATTGATGTTTTCCAAGACACAACTTTGACCTCTGTCTTCAACCCTAACTGTGCGGTAGGAAGCAGCAACCACAGAGGTGGTGATGATTTCCAAACCTATGTGAATAAAATGACTCATGATGAATAAAAGTGGCATATACTTACTGCCATTTTTGTGAGAACTGATACTTAACTGGCACATAGAATGCTGTTTGGTATCACACAGATTCAATAGGAAAGTGGCTGCATAAAATATGGCCCAGCCATCGGTGGAATACTACACAGTCATGAAAAAGAGTAACTACTAGAAGAGCTGATGCTGTAAGATATCTACAGTCCATTGTCAAGTGAAAAAAATCTTGTAGAGGCATAATTAGAAATCTATAATAAGCAGCAGACAATGATTACCTCTGGGTAATAGGATTGTGTCCGTTTATGTATGTGTTATACATTATTATATTGTTTTAATTTTTAAAGATAAGCATTTGTTTCTTGTAAAAAAATTTTTAAATATTTTTCAAAAGGAATAGGTTGCTGGACTTCTTTTTTTATTGTGGTAAAATATATAGAACATAATATTTATAATTTCAATCATTCATAAATGTATAATTAGTACAATTTAAATCTGCTCACAATGTTGTATAACTGTCTCTGCTATTTATATCCTCAAATTTTTAATCATTCCCATCAATAACGTCATACCCATTAAGCAATAATTTTCCCTTTTCCCCTCCCTGCAGCCCCTGGGTACCTCTATTCTACTTTCTGTCTCTGGATTTGGGCAACCAGGCAAATCCTGTCCCAGCTTTGTTGCGGCAGAGGTAAGGTCATGTCCACAGGACTTATTTTTAATTTTCAGAAATGTCACCTGTAATTTTACCATCAGTATCAACATTTTGGCATTTTTCCATCTAGCCCTTTCCCCTGCTGTTACCTCACTACTGAAATTTTACTATATAAGCAGTTTGCTATACAATTTTTTTGTTTAAGGCACTGTGAGCATTGTTTCCTTATGTTATAAATTATTTATAAGTATAGTTTCTTTAATAAATGAAAGAATTACCTGCTTGTGTCAAATATTTGAAATGATGCTGAAAGATACCATATATACATGAATGTACAATAGTACATGCATCAAAATATTTTCCCAATGTGCTGTTGTGTATGTGAATGTACAGTAGTGCATGCATCAAAATATTTCCCCTACCTCCTTTTCTGTCCCTGTGAATTTACCTCTTCTGAGTACTTCATATAAGTGGATTCATACAATATTTGTCCTTCTGTATCTGACTTGTGTTCCTAACATAATGTTGTCAAGGCCCATTCATTTTGTTGCAGGTATTAAAATTGGAATCAGCTCTGTGGTTGAATAATATTCTGTTACATGTATATACCACGTTTTGTTTACTCATTCATATCTGTTGATAGTTACTTGGGTTGTTTCTACATTTTAGCTATTGTGACAATGCTGCTATGAACACTGATAACCAAATAATCTGCTCCAGTCTCTGCTTTCAATTCTTTTGTATTTATACCTAGGAGTGGAATTTTGAGTCATATGATAGTTCTTGTTGAACAGCACACAAAATCTTTCGTAATCAGTCGCTTGGATTTCTTTTATTTATTACTTATGTATGTGACCAAAAGTGAGTTAGAGCATGTTTTCATTAATATATGCTTGGTGAAACATTTGGATTTTCTCTTTTGTGAATTATCTTTTCATGACCTCTTTCAATTTTATTATTGGGTGACTTTTTTTCTTCTTTGAAAACCTCTGTTCATTATGAAATTTTGCCTTCTGACTAAACTGTTTATTAAATTTATACCAGCCCACCAAAAAAAAAAAAAAAAAGATACTACTATGTTTAACCTTTTAAGAAACAGAGAAACTATTTTCTTTTTCTTTTTCTTTTATTTTGAGACAGAGTCTCGTTGCCCAGGCTGGAGTGCAGTGGCACAATCTCAGCTCACTGCAACCTCTGCCTCCCGGGCTCAAGCGACTCTCCTGCCTCAGCCTCCCAAGTAGCTGGGACTATAGGCATGCGCCACCACGCCCAGCTAATTTTTGTATTTTTAGTAGAGGTAGGGTTTCACCATGATGGCCAAGATAGTCTCCGTCTCTTGACCTCATGATCTACCCTCCTTGGCCTCCCAAAGTGCTGGGATTACAGGCATAAGCCATTGCGCCCACCCCGAGAAACTGTTTTCTATAATGGTTACATTTTTGGGGGTGGGATTTCAGTGTCTATTGTTTTATTTCATTTCTGGTTGCAGCATTTTGTGTTCCCACCAACAATGTGCAAGTATTCCCATTTCTCCGCAGCTTGTTCTTTTCCATTTGTTTGTTTATAGCCATTTTAGTGGGTCTGAGCGGTTGTTCGTTGTGGTTTCAGTCTGCGTTTCCCTGATGACTAATGATGTTGAACATGTTATCATGTGCTTATTGGCAGTTTGTGGATCTTTTTGGCAGAAATGTCTATTAAAGTTCTTTTTTGTTGAACTGAGTTTTTGAACTGAGTTTTTTTGAACTGAGTTTTTTTGTTGTTGAGTTTTAGAGTTCTTTATTCTGATTATTAATCCTTATCAGATATATGGTTTGCAATATTTTCTCTCATTCAGAAGGTTGTCTTTTCATTCTCTTGGTAGTATCTTTGATGATCAAAATTCTGAATTTTGATGTAGTCTAATTTATCTGTTTTTTCCTTTATTGCCTGTTTGTTGTGAACTTTTTTTTTAACCAATGGGAACTTAAGTTATATTTTAAAGAGTGAATCAATTAGGTATATTGAGTTTATCTGCAAGTTTGCAGAGTGGAATAAAGTGAAGCTTCCCTGCCCTTCTGAGCCACGTGCCAGTGAGTCACGTGTAGAAGAATAGGGCTGAGTCTGCCTTGGCCGCCTGACTGGGTGGCTGGAGAGCATACACGATAGATGGGCACTTGGTTCTTAAGTAAGGGCACCAAAACTGGCTTCTTCTTGGTTAGTTCACAGATGGTAAAGACCAAGAGAACTTCTGTGTTTGAATATGTGTAAATACCTTAGATAGTGCAGGAGTCACAGTGGATGGTAGACAGCTTTTTGGACTTCAGAGGCAGAGAGATTTGGACTTGAATCCTAGTTCTGCCACCTATGGGTATGGACCCCAGAAAAACAATCTTCTAGAGCAGGGGTCCCCAACCCATGGGCCATGGCCCAGTATCAGTCTGTAGCCTGTTAGGAACTGGGCCTCACAACAGGAAGTGAGCGAGGGGCCAGTGAGCCAGGCTTCATCTGTATTTACAGCTGCTCCCCACTGCTGGCATTACTGCCTGAGCTCCGCCTCCTGTCAGATTAGCAGTGGCATTAGATTCTCATAGGAGCCTGAACCCTGTTGTGAACTGTGCATGTGAGGGATCTAGGTTGTGAGCTCCTTATGAGAATCTAATGCCTGACGATCTGTCTCTCTGTCTGCCATCACCCCAGATGAGACCATCTAGTTACAGGAAAACAAGCTCAGGACTCCCACTGAGTCCATATTATGGTGAGTTATATAATTATTGCATTATATATTATAATGTAATAATAATAGAAATAAAGTACACAATAAATGTAATGAGCTTGAAGCATCCTGAAACCACCCCCCTATCCCAGTCTAAAGAAAAACCATCTTCCACAAAACTGGTCCCTGGTGCCAAAAAGGTTGGGAATTGTTGTTCTAGAGCCTCAATTTTTTTCTTATTACAGGGTTTGTAATATTAAATATGTACATGGTAGTCCTAAAGAAGAATCCTATCTAAGGTAAGCAAAATGCCTCATGGTACCTGGCATATAGTAGGTGCTCAATAAATCATAGTAATTATTGAAGTGATGATGACAAATCGAGTATTCATATCATTTTTAAATGTAAAAAGGATAATAATATTAATAACAATAGCAAACGCTATTTGAAAAACATTATCTTGAGGTGTTCACATCTCTTAACTCATTAAGTTCTGATAATAATCCCATGAGGCATAGATTATTATTACTCCCATTTTATCAATGAAAACAATGGAAATATGGGGAGATTAGGAAGCTTACACCTGATTGAAATTGCAGAATTGGAATTTGAATCCAGGCTGCAGTTTAACATGGGATATTTCTCACTTCATTAAGCCCAATGGCATTCTTTTCTGTCTTTTTTTGTTTTTTGAGATGGAGTCCTGCTCTGTCACCCAGGCTGGAGGGCAGTAGTGTAATCTCGGTTCACTGCAACCTCTGCCTCCTGGGTTCAAGTGATTCTCCTGCCTCAGCCTCCTGAGTAGCTGGGATTACAGGTGTATGCCACTATGCCTGGCTAATTTTTGTATTTTTAGTAGAGACAGGGTTTCACCATGTTGGTCAGGCTGGTCTTGAACTCCTGACCTTGTGATCCACCCACTTTGGTCTCCCAAAGTGCTGGGGTTACAGGCATGAGCCACCATGTCCGGCCTCTTTTCTGTCTTTAATCATGTTGTTTGTACTCAGAGCAAAGGGTACTGATCCTGCCATTAGGGCAGAGACTGGCAGCTGCTTTCACTCTGTGCTGGCAGGATGGCGTTTACTGTACCCTCCCTTGCATGTTCTAGCCTGAGGCTAAGGCCATCATTTGTAACTTTAGAGAGATTCCAAATAGATGCTGTGGTCCTAGACTTTGCTTCCACCCATCACCAGGCAAAACCTGTCCCAATCTCGTTGCAACAGAGGCAAAGTCGTGCCCAAAGGGTGCTTTTTTTTTTTTTTAAGCAGAATCTCACTCTGTCACCCAAGCTGGAGTGCAGTGTGACAATCTTGGCTCACTGCAACCTCAGCCTCCTAGGTTCAAGTGATTCTCATTCCTCAGTCTCCCCAGTAACTGGGATTACAGGCGTGTGCCACCATGCCTGGCTAATTTTTGTATTTTTGGTAGAGATGGGGTTTGACCATGTTGCCCATGCTGATCTCAAACTCCTGACCTCATGATCTGCCCACCTAAACCTCCCAAAGTAATGGGATTGCAGGTGTGAGCCACTGCGCCCAGCCGTTGATATTTTTAAGTACAAAAGTAATACGTGCTTATTCTAATAATTGAAATCATATAGAGATACATAAAGTAAAAGCAAATCATCTCCTTTGGCCTCATCTTCAACTCCATCCCCTTGAGGTGCCAATGCTAACACCTGCTGTAGTCTTTCCACATTTTTCCCTTGTTCTTTCAAACAGATGCAAATGCATATTTACATATAGAGAGATTCTTTTTTGGTTTGTTTTTACCCAAATATAATTGAAGTAAATCCATTAATCTTATTTGTTTTTTGATCTCCCCCACCACCAGGATATGCCAGGAACATTCCTAACAATTCAAGACATATGGCTCAATTGTATATTTTTCCTTTTCTAATTTCTCTCTCTTTCTCCCGCCACCACGAGTGTGTGTGTGTGTGTGTGTGTGTGTATTTGGTCTACAATTTTTATTTGCAGTTTGTCTTTGCTGGCACCTCTGCCCACCCTGTTAATGGGCCTACATTTGTTCCAGGATGCTCCTAGCTCCTAATCCTACCAGTCTTGGTGACAGGGGTACCGCCTAACTGAGTACACTTGAGCAACCCAATTCAACCTGATGCCTCCTCCTTGAAATTAAAGAGAAAAGGGGATGTGTGGCCCAGCACTTTTGCATGTAGAAAACCATGGAACACTTATTTCCTGAGCTTTTGGGCCCACAGCCTTTGAGGGAGGATGTTGTGGATTAAAGATAGCCAATGAATAAAACCCTTTTCTTCCTGTGAGTTCGGCATCAACCAAGAAATAGAAACAGATGAAAATATCAGCTTACTGATAAGCTACACTGAGGACACAGCTTGGAACTACACCCACCATGAGCTCAAATCAAGTTACCCATTCCATCCCCACACCCATGTGTACCCATAGTCAGAGCTCGATGCCCCCTTCAGACTCTTCCTAGACAGGAGCTGGGTGTGGCTGTTCCTACTCCACAATCTGACCATGCAGAGGCACCAGGCTTCCTGCTTTGTTGAGAAGTGAGAGAGTTGGAAAAACTGGTAGTTGAAAACATGGGTGGATGTTTACTCTCTCCTACTTCTGCAAGGGTCTTTTGAAAGGAAAGAAGTTTTGATTTGAAGAGCTGAAGCAGGAAGGTTTGGATGGGAGAAGGATACTCCTCGTAGATCATATGCTGAAGAGCGAGTCATGCCACGGAGGTAGTTTCTACTTCAATCTGTTGTTCAACAAATATACTCTTATCATTTTGATCATCCCAGACAGGTACTACACATCCAGCTGGGGATGGTGTACATTTTGAGAACATCTCTCAACCCCTTAGTAGCAGCTGCACCTCTGAGATCATGTTTTCCCCCACTGAGGTTTCAGTGGAAAGACCCAGAAATTCTGAGCATGACTGGTGCACACCCACGTTGCAGGAGGATGGGGACAGGGTGACATGCACCCAGAGACAGCATCCACCCACAGCTCCATTTGCTCAGCTGCCACATGAGGTGGTTGTTTCAATTATCTCCCTGAGGACCCCACTGTGTCAACCTTCTGTCATTCTGAAACATCACCACCCCCGTAACTGCTGAAGACCACCTTGTCCATAAATAAACTGCCAGAGCTGGGTAAAATTGCTGAATTTCCAAAGGCCAAGACACCAGTGAATTCTTTCAGTCTTGATGGGAACAGGATTTTACTGCTAAGCCATGTAAGCAAGGTTGGGACACATCATGACTGCAACAATGACACTCTCTGTATCTGTAAAAGCCACCTCATAGGGATTTCATAGGGACTATACATTGGTACAGCCTCCTTTTTATTTTTATTTTTAGATGGAATTTCACTCTGTCACCAGGCTGGAGTGCAGTGGCGTGATCTCAGCTCACCGCAACCCTCGCCTCCTGGGTTCAAGCGATTCTCCTGCCTCAGTCTCTCGTGCAGATGGAACTACAGGCACGCACCACCATGCCCAGCTAATTTTCGGTATTTTTAGTAGAAATGGGGTTTCACTACGTTAGCCAGGATGGTCTCTCAATCTCTTGACTTTGTGATCTGAGCCTGCTTTGGCCTCCCAAAGTCCTGGGATTATAGGCATGAGCCACTGCACCCAGCCGGTGCAGCCTCTTGAAAGTATTCATCAGAATAAAAAAATAGACACCTCTCCTTTACTATGGTTTGAATGTTTGTGTCTGTCCAAAATCCATGTTGGAACCTAAGACCTAATGTGACAGTATTAAGGGGTGGAGCCTTTCAGAAGTGAATAGGCCACGAGGGCTCTGACCTTGTGAATGAAATTTGTGGCCCTAAAAAGAAGCTTCAGAGAGCCACCTGGCCCTTCTATCTCTTCTGCTGTCTGATGACACAGCGTTCACCCCTTCCACCATGTGAGAACACAGCAAGAAGGCCCCATCTTGGAAGCAGAGAGCAGCCCTCACCAGACACCAAGTCTGATCTGCCAGTGCATTGATCTTGGACTTCCTAGCCTCCAGAACTGCAAGAAATACTTTTTTCTTATTCATAAATTACCCAGTATCTCAGGCTGTTTTGTGCTGCTATGACAAAATACCACAGACAGGGTGATTTGTAAACATCAGTTTATTTCTCACAGTTCTGAAGGCTGGAAAGTTCAAGATCAAGGCACTGGCAGTTTTGGTGTCTGCTGAAGGCCTGGCCTTTGCTTCTAAGATGTTGCCTGGAGCATTGCATCTTCCTGAATGGAAAAACACTGTCCCTCACATGGCAGAAGAGTGAAAGAGCTGAGAAAGAGCCCCCTGTTGAAAGTCCTCTTACCAAAATATGAGGCCAGATGCAGTGGCTCATGCCTGTAATCCCAGCACTTTGGGATGCTGAGGTGAGAGGATTGCTTGAGCCCAGGAGTTTGAGACCAACCTGAGCAACATGGTAAGACCCATAAAATAAAGTAATTAGCTAGTCATGATGGTGAGCACCTGTAGTACCAGCTACTTGGGAGGCTGAAGTGAGAGGGTTAACTGAGCCTAGGCTGTTGAGACTGCAATGAGCCATGATCATATCACTGCATTCCAGCCTGGGCAACACAGCAAGACCCTGTCTCAAAAAAAAAAAAAATTAACTCCTCCCATGAGGGTGGAGCCTTTAAGAGGTGATTAAGACATTAAGGTTCTACTCCCTAATACAATTACATTGGCAATATATTTCAACATGAGTTTCGGAGGGCGGTAAACATTCATACCATAGCACCCAGTCTGAGGTATTTTGTTATAGAAGACTAAGACACCTTTGATCCAGCAATTTTGCCTCAGGAAATTTATTTTATAGAAATAAATTATACACTTCTCCAAGGATAACTGTGCAAAAGATACGTGTTGCAGCATTCCGTGTAATAGCAAATAACTCAAATTAAATGTCTATTAATAAAAGATAGGTTAAATAAATATGGTTCACATATAGAATGGGATAACCATGCAGCTATTAAAAAATATAATACAGAGACTCTGTAGATACTGACATGGAGAGCTGTCCAAGACAGAGTTTTGATGGAAAACAGTAGGATGGGCTGGGCATAGTGGTTCATGTCTGTAATCCCAGCACTTCAGGAGGCCAAGGTGGGCAGATCACCTGAGGTCAGGAGTTCCAGATCAGCCTGGCCAACATGGTGAAACCCCGTCTCTACTAAAAATACGAAAATTAGCCGGGCATGGTGGCAGGCATCTGCAGTCCCAGCTACTCAGGTGGCTGAGGTGGGAGAGGCACTTGAACCTAGGAGGTGGAGGTTGCAGTGAGCCAAGATTACGCCACTGCACTCTAGTCTGGGTGACAGAGCCAGACTCTATCTCAAAAGAAAAAGAAAAAGAAAACAATGCCCACTTTATGTGTTTACTGTGATTACATTTTTTTGATGTGTTGAGGGTTGGGGTAGTTCTTGTATATTCTTAGAAAATAAAAACACATATCCCAATCTCTTAACAGTGTCTATCTTAAGGGTATGAACTATCTGCATTTGGGCGGGGTAATTGGAAAATAGAGGACTTTTATTTTTTATTTTTATACATTTCTATACTCTTCAGTTTTTTCTAAACAATTAACATTTATTGTTACTATTATTTTTTACTTATTAAAATTTCCTTTTATAGATAGAGTCTCACTCTGTCACCCAGGCTGGAATGCAGTGGTGCAATCATAGCTCACTGTAGCCTCAAACTCCTGGGCTCAAGTGATCCTCCTTCCTCAGCCTCCCAAGGAGCTAGGACCACAGGTGTGTGCTGCTATGCCTAGCAGCATTTATTATTTATTTATTTAAAATAAATAATCAATAACCAGAGGAGGAAGAGCTAGCTTTGGCCTCTGCCCCTCTGCTTTCTCATCATAGAACGCAGGACAGTGTCAGGGGCTGAGTCAATGGAAAGGAAATGTGGTAAATCCAAAGCACTAAGGTGACATCACCTTGTTGAAAGCCTTCAAGGACATCTTTGACATCAGTGACAGACAGGTCCATTCCACAGTGCATGGGATTTGATTTGTGAGCTAGAGGTGTGATGAGTCTGAGTTCACAGGTATGCAAAACGCTGCTCTTCTCAATGAGAAAACACTGAAAACAGCACGCAGCCCACATGTGACCCAGTTTTAAGTATCTCCTAGTAGGATCATTTCTGAGCCCCACTATCCTGTAGCAAACCACTTTGTCCATGGTGCCCAACAAGGGTTTACATGCCTGCTTGTTTTTTATGATTTACTTCTTTTATATGGCTGTATTTGTGCAAATCATACACAGTGGTTGACAGAGAGATGCAGGGACTTTCTTTTCTGTGAATAGTTGAGAAACTGTCTACAAACCATTTCCTGGGTGGGTAAACTCAACGCTGCCTGACCTCACAAATGTCAAGAAAAACGAGATTACATCACAGTACTATCCAGGCCCCAGTTATGCTGGATTTTTCCACCCTCTCAACTGCAGAACCCCAGGAGCCTTTCAAGGTTGATCTTTTCCTTCCTGTAGAATGTCTGGGACTTCCCTGCAGGTGTCTTTAATGTAGACGATGATCTTTGGCAGCCTCTTGTCCCACTACTCTGTGTTGGCCTCTGGGTTATATGTCCCTTGAGCTTCTCTTGCCACCCTTGCCAGAACCACGGCTTGCTGCTCTGTAGGGCTGCTCTCCCCCGGCACCTGTGGCCTCCTCAGTGGGCTGCCTCTCCCACCATGGTTCTCCCTGGGCTTGGCACTTTGCTTGTGCATTGCTGTAACCATCGGAGCTGCCTTACCCGAACCTCCGCTCAATGATCCTCCTGCTGCTGAGCCCCTATTGCTATTTGCCATTCTGTGAAATATATAGAAGCATGGCACTTCTGCCTTTGTCTTCTATAAAAGCGGTTGGGAATGCTGAGCTGGGAATCAGATTCCAGAAATAGTTCATATGTTGTTCCAGGGACCATTTCCCTCTACCTATTTTGTTGTTGTTGTTGTTGTTGTTGTTGTTGAGATGGAGTTTCCCTGTCATCTGGGCTAGAGTGCAGTGGCACAGTCTCGCCTCACTGCAACCTCTGCCTCCTGGGTTCAAGTGATTCTCCCACCTCAGCCTCCTGAGTAGCAGGGACCACAGGCACATGCCACCATGCCCAGCTAATTTTTGTGTTTTTAGTAGAGATGGGTTTCACCCTATTGGCCAGTGTGGTCTTGAGCCCCTGACCTCAAGTAATCCACCTGCCTTGGCCTCCCAAAGCACTAGGATTACAAGCGTGAGCCACCATGCCCAGCCAACTTCTCTCTACCTCTTAGGCCTGATGCTGAGTCAATGCTGTCACCCCTGTTGCTACCTTTGCTAAGACTGGGGTCTCCCTGTGGCCCACGGTCCCCTCATGTAGGTCAGTTTCTGTTAATTCCTTGCCAACTTCTGGCTGCGCCTGCAGTTTTCCAACTTCCATATGCAGACATACTTACAATTATTATTTCCTAGTGTGCTTCTAACTGGACGGATCTCAGTGAGTGCTAGAGGATACCATGCTACAGAATGCCACCTAGCTCAACAAGCTGAGACCTCCACCGTACTTGTGAAGCACTGAAAGAACCCCCAGTAGCAATGTGAAAGACTATTGGGTTAGACAAGTGAGCTAAAAAGCAATAATAAAGGAGAAGGAATATAGCTGAAGACTAAGAGGGCAGAGCAGGTAAATTGCCAAGAGGATGATGAAAGAATTTCAAGGCAAGTGAGTCAAAGATTTTACTGTTTCAGTCTTCCACTGGAGGCTGAATGAGTATCACTGAGGGATTCTGTAGTGAGGGAGTTTATAGAATGAGTCTTTGATATTTGCGAAAAATACTAGACCTTTGGAAATCCCCACACATACGGATACTTTTTTTTTTATACAGATACTTTTATAACAGAATTTAATGTTAGAAATTGGGGTCAGAAGAAATATATTAAGGCCCCAGTGAAGTACATGAGCTGGGGATTTAGCGAGGCCAACTCTTTAGCCAACTGACCTGCTCCTTCACTGCTGGCTCAAAACTTGGATTCATACTTTGTACTTCCTCAAAATTACAAGTGAGTATGTCATGGATTTTGAGATCATGTGTCAACAGCTACACCTGAGAACATGACAGACACATCAGAGTGCTAAGGCTCTACTACAAAGTGCAAGAAGTTGTGTTGGGCCGTGCCTAAGAGCTCTCCCCATTTGGCGTTATCACAATGAAGTGTGACGTTATTTTCCATCATACCTCATCGACCTAAACAATTTACCCACAAAGGCCAGATCTTCAGTTCACACCCTGAACAAGTGCTATCAGCCTGGAGCTCCCTCTAGACAAGTTTGTTTCTTTAAAATTGTTTTCAGTTTTCTACTGGGCTTCAGCCAGGTCTTGATGGCCAGGGATGGGTTCTGCATTTTTCTATGCATATAGAACCTCTTTGTTTCTTCTTTCTGACTTATTTTCCACCCAAATAAAGGACAGGGGAAAGGAGATTATAGAATAAAGTCTGGCAAATGGGTGCAAATTATCCAGTTGTACTATTTAGTGGGAAAATCTGGCCATAAACCTAGAAACTTAAAATGATGTTTCTAGATTAGAAAATATAATCTCAAAATGCTTCCATTTTGTGAAGAGTCAGCCCCAGCCTCCATGCATAAACGATAGACATGGAGGACCAGTCAGACAGAGAGTCATGGTGAGGGATACAGGGAAGAGTGAGGCTTTTAGAAGGTGGTGGGGCTATAGTTTACAGTCCTCACCCACCTGGGGTCGGGAGCTGTGGCTTTTCCTGTAACGCTGCCTCTGACCACTGTAATCTTGGGAACATCACTTCGTTTCTTTTCACAACTGAGTATCCTCAACGTAAAGATAAAAAATTAGGCCAGGTGTGGTGGCTCACGACTGTAATCCCAGCACTTTAGGAGGCTGAGTTGGGTGGATCACCTGAGGGTGGGAGTTCGAGACTAGCCTGACCATCATGGAGAAACCCCATCTCTACTAAAAATACAAAAAATTAGCCAGGAATTGTATGCTTGTAATCTCAGCTACTAGGGAGGCTGAGGTGGGAGAATCACTTGAACCCGGGAGGTGGAGGTTGCGGTGAGCTGAGATTGCACCATTGTAATCCAGCTGGGAAGCAACAAGAGCAAGACTCCATCAAAAAAAGAAAAAATAAAGAAAAGAAAAAAGAAAGTAGACCAGATATTCTAGAAGATTCCTTCCATCTCTATCAACCATAGATCGATGGTTGTGATTACCACCCTACTCAGGAGCTGATTATAGAATGATGGATTTAAGACAAACTTACTAGTCAGTAGAGGTGAATAAATTGAATAAATAGCACTGAATTTATCAATGAATAGTTGATCCAAATGTAATCAGCTATTTCTCTTTTCTTATAAAACAATGTACACTGGATTTTTGGACTTAACATTAATAAGAATGTAAAAAATAATTTACTTTTCAAAGCGCTTTCGCTAGTGTAATTTTTTTAAGGTACTCCTATCACAAAGAGGGAGTTAAAAATATGTGCTCAAAAGGCTGAACTCAGTCCCCAATTTTCACCACAGTCTCCCTTATCTCAGCAAGAGAGAGATCCAAGAGGTCTTCTTTCTGGGCTGATATACTCTTTGCTGGCAGCAGGCAGCTGCTGTGGGTGTCCCTGGCCATCTTGGTTGCACAGGCCAGCTCTGTGGGACGAGAGATGGACCCTGGTGACTTCTTCCTCCAAGACGTTGCAGACCTACTCCACTGCTGCTCATTTCTAGACAAAAGCACTGTCTTAGCAGCACCTGGAAGCCACCACAGTGGACTGGACTGGCCTTTAGTCCCTTTTGAGAGGAGCAATTTTCCATGGAAAATGTATTTTAGGAAACCTTGCTTCTGGGCTAGGTAGAATCATTAGCAATGATTCCATCACACACCATATTCTCTTCTCTGTCAATGGCTTTTTGATCGATGGGCTCTGTATGACAGTTTATGAGATATCTAATAGGCTACATGGGTCCATTCATTGTGTAGGATAGCTTGCTCCTGCAGCAAACTGCAGGCCCTACATCTAGCATGCAACCCCCTTGGGCATTCTGAAGGGTAGAGGCCACTTCATACTTTGCCTGAGACAGTGGTTTTCTTTCTAGTGAAAACAACATTTTTATTCCACTGAATCCAGGTACATGGAGAAATTTCAGAATAATCGACTTACTTGCTTTTGTTTTTCCTATAAAAGTGTTGCACAGACTAACTGCACTCATTTAGGAAGATTGCATAGAACAAACGTTGGTAGAAGTAAGCATTCACATTTTAACTATTACTATGGCTATCATAGGCTGTTTGGCACCAATGAGCTGCAAGTTGCAAAGTAATCAATGAAGAGAAGGTCCAGATACCCTCTAGTCTAACCTCCCACTCTGCAGTTTGGTGAACTGAGGTCCAGGGAGGAGGCAAGAATTGCCCAAGTTCCCAGAATTCACTAGTAACATAAATAGAATTAAAAATTTGGTGAAAAATATTTATTTACACATGTATCTTTGAAACCAGCCAGCATTTCCCAGCATTTTTTGAGACAATGAAGTGGCAGGATAATCCTGGGTCCCCTGGAGACATTTTGGAAAGGTTCTCCTATAAACCTTGGGGAAGGGTTTATAGGACTAAGTGGCAAGGTTGGTTTTTTTTGAGGGCAGTGAGTGAGAATCTCTTCCAGGCCCCTCCCCTGGCTTGTGGTGTTTTCTGGCAATCTGTGATGTTCCTTTGGTTATAGAATTAATACCCCAGTCTCTGACTTCATCTTCATGTAGTGTTTTCCCTGTATGTAGGTCTGTCTCCAAATTTCTTCCTTTTATAAGAACACAAGTTGTGTTGGATTAGGGTCCATTCTAATGACCACATTTTAACTTAATTACCTTTTTTTTTTTTTTTTTTGAGACGGAGTTTCGCTCTTGTTGCCCAGGCTGGAGTGCAATGGCGCGATCTCGGCTCACCGCAACCTCCGCCTCCTGGGTTCAGGCAATTCTCCTGCCTCAGCCTCCTGAGTAGCTGGGATTACAGGCATGCGCCACCATGCCCAGCTGATTTTTGTATTTTTAGTAGAGACGGGGTTTCACCATGTTGACAAGGATGGTCTCGATCTCTTGACCTCGTGATCCACCCGCCTCGGCCTCCCAAAGTGCTGGGATTACAGGCGTGAGCCACCGCGTCCGGCCAACTTAATTACCTTTTTAAAGATGCTATCTCCAAATAAGGATCACATTCTGAGGCACTGTGGGTTAGGATGGCAACATATTAATTTCTGGGGAACACAACTCAACCCCATAACAGCATTGAATAATTTAGACAAGTGAGGATTGTATGTGCTTTATTTACCATCGAATGCCCAGCATCTAGCACAAGGCACGTCACATATCAGGCTCTCACATAGTTGTTGGATTAATAAACACATAGTTATCCTCATCTAATTATACTTGGTGTTTTTCCAGATTGGCTTTTCATGAGGTGTTAATTTTCCCTCAACGATGCAGATTATCCTTGGTGACGTGGGAATTGGAAGACTGTATCGTCAGTAATCCCCTACCCTCAGGGTAGCCAATCTCATGTCAGCATCTTCTCACCCAAGCACTTTCAATTGCGCTATTTCCAAATAGCAAAACTGACTGACAATGACTATTGTCTGTCCTGTCTGGAGCCTGGTGGAGGGTATACTGAGCAATGAATTGATCTGAAAGCCGTGGCAGTAGGAAGAGGAAAAGCTCCTGAATAACAGAGTTGGCAGCTGCCTGCCCTGGAAATCCTATTCTGCCTTTGACTTCTGATGATAGCTGGGTAGGCTGACACAGGAGCATCTGCATGGTGCTGGCCATGGGAATGCTGCCCGGACAGACTGGGAAGTTCTCACAAACGTCTTTGCAGCTGGGGCAAAGCCAGTTCTTACCTATCTGTGTCCCATCTGCAGGAATAGCAACTACTTACAAATTAAACCTGGACTCAGAGGCCCAAGGAGTAAATCCTATGTCAGTCCTTTATATTTCCCATTAAAATTGTCCATGCACATAAACAACAGATGGAAGAGATTAATGAGACACATTATATTCAAGCGCAATAAATTGGTCTGAAATGTGGATGTCGTGCTCTCATTTGGCAGAGTGTAAGTTCGGTTCAAATGCAAGGCTTTAGCGTGGTGTGCTAAGAGAATGCCTGGGTATTTGGGGCAAGAGGACCCAAGTCAGGAACCGAACCCATTTTAGACACCTGTACCCTTTCTACAAAATACTAGAGCACCCAAATCATGCCCCTTGAGTTGTGCTAAGAATGGATGTCTATGATAAAAGCAAAAGAGCCCGTGACACAGGATCTGGTCACTTGTTTATTTCCATGTATTTTGCTCTGCTGTGTTTTGAAGTGGGTGAGCTGGCCTGTGCTTGTGGGCCTATGTGGCCATCTGGGCAAAAACTGGAGAACAGATTTCAGGCCCCTAGTTCTTCTGTTTGATTGGAAATTAGCTTCCTCTTTGGACTCCAATTTGCAATGTTTAATGGAATAGAAATGATTGGGAGCTTGTTGTTGACTGTTCATGTTAGAGAGGAGAAGTACTTAGAGCCACACTTGAGCTCTTTGCCCATTTATTGGTTCACTGCAGTGAATGTAAATAGATTGCTTCTCCTAGGCACTTAGACACAGCATTCTGGGGTTCAGACCAAGACCAGGACTTCGATGTGTCTGAAAGAACACAAGATCACTGAGTTAGCTATGGGGCTGCTTTACCTTCCAGCCTCCAGAAGTCAGCCCGAGGTCAGCCCATATCAGAGGATGTGGTTCGGGGTTTAGATGGCAACCAAGGCATCTGGATCTTTGAGAAAGGACTGGGCATTTTTAGGTCAGTGTCTACCTCAGTGAACAGGAAGTTAATCTTTTGATGATGAATTTGTATCTCCAGAGGTGCCCTACAACAAGGATGAGGCTGGGACCCGGACAGCATTTGCGTCTCTTCTGAACTTACAGCCTTTACGGAACACAAAGGGGTCTCTTCTGAACTTACGCCCTTTACAGAACACTCTCCAGGATGATGTTCCATGAGCTGCTGGCATGTTCCACTGCTTGTAAAATTTTAGAAGGTCTTTGACTCCAGGCTAAACATCCCAGGTAAATTCTGTTTCTTTTCTGACCTAGTTTGTGTCTTCCGACAGGTCACAGCCAGTGGTTACTAGTCAAACGTCTGTTTGTGTCTAAGTAGGCAGCCAGTACTTCATATAGCATCCGGCTAAGACAGCTTAGAGCAGAGGTCCTATTCTCACCACTTCGGTGCTGCGTGTCTATTAATATCCTTTAAGATCATTATAAGTTTAAACATTTTTATTAAGAAATTTTGTAACATACAGTATGAAGGACAATATAACAAACACTCATGTACCCATTTCCACCTCCAGCAAAAGCCTTTTAATTATTTTATTTAATTAATTTTTTTTTTTTTTTTTGAGACAGAGTCTCTCTGTTGCCCAGGCTGGAGTGCACAGGCAGGATCTCAGCTCACTTCAACCTCCATCTCCTGTGTTCAAGTGATTCTCCTGCCTCAGCCTCCCAAGTAGCTGGAACTACAGGCATAGACCACCACACCCAGCTAATTGGTTTTCTGTATTTTTAGTAGAGACCAGGTTTCACCATGTTCACCTGGTTGGTCTCAAACTCCTGATCTCAATTGGTCTATCTGCCTTGGCCTCCCAAAGTGCTGGGATTACTGATGTGAACCACCTCGCCCGGCCAAAAGCCTTTTAATTCTTGCCATAAAATCTTAGCAATATACCTGATATGTGTTTGGAACCCCTCACATCATATCCTGAACCTTCTCTCTTTTTCCTTCCTCCTTTCCTGCCTCTCCTCCCCAGAGGCACCCATTATCCCAAATTTGATATTTTTCAACCTAATGCATTTTTTATACTATTACTATATTTGTATATCGCTTTTAAAAATACAGCATTATTCCACACATTTTTGAACTGTATATACATGTTACAATTCCTTCCATAGCTTGCTTTCTTATCTAATCTTTACTCTTGGAGATTTCTCCATGTTGTTTTATTTTTTACCGTATGGCTGTATAGTATTCCGTTTTATAAATACATCATAATTGATTTATCCACTCTCCATTTGATTGATATTTATACAGTTTGTTTTTTTTTTCTTGCCTTTTACAAAGTACTGCAATAAATATTCTAGTACTAGCCGGGCACAGTGCCTCACGCCTGTAATCCCAGCACTTTGGGAGAATGAGGTTAGCAGATCACTTGAGGTCAGGAGTTCGAGACCAGCCTGACTAACATGGTGAAACCCTGTCTCTACTAAAAATACAAAAATTAGCTGGGTATGGTGGCGCGTAGCTGTAATCCCAGCTACTCGACAGGCTAGGGCAGGAGAATCGCTAGAACCCAGGAGGAGGTTGCAGTAAGCCAAGATCATGCCACTGCACTGCAACTTGGGTGACACAGTGAGACCCCATCTAAACACAAAAAAAAGTGGCGGGGCACAGTGGCTCACATCTGTAATCCTAGCACTTCGGAGGCTGAGGCAGGTGGATCACTTGAGGTCAGGAGTTTGAGACCAGTCTGACCAACTTGGAGAAACCTACTAAAAATACAAAATTAGCCAGGCATAGTGGTGCATGCCTGTAATCCCAGCTACTCAGGAGGCTGAGGCAGGAGAATCACTTGAACCCGGAGGGCGAAGTTTGTGGTGAGCCGAGATCTTGCTACTGCTCTCCAGTCTGGGCAACAAGAGTATAACTCTGTCTCAAAAAAAAAAAAAAAAAAAAAAAGTACGTGTTTTTAGCATAGAAATGGAAGATTTTTTCTATCGTGTGCATTTAGAAGTAGAATTTCTGGGTCCACTGCTGCCAAGTGTTCGTAGCTCCCCATTCACATGTGAGGTCTCCTTTCTCCACATCCTTACCTACCCGTAGTGTTGCCACACCAACATTTTTTCACCGGTCTGATGATATCTGTTGCTTTAATTTGCATTTCCCTAATTATCAGTGCTGCTGGGTGTTTTCCACATGCTTATTTTCAGTTTTCCTCTTCTATGGGTTGCCTCTTTCTATACTTTGCCGCCTTTTTTATTGATCTTAGTCTTCTTCTTATTCATTTATAGAAATCCTTTTAAAGTTTTGGACATCGTCCTTTATTAAAGTGCTACAAATATAATTTCCCAGACTGCACATTGTTGTCTGTTTATGTGTCTTCTGGTGAACAAAAGATTTCTATTTTAATGCCATAAAATATACTTTAATGGTTTCCCCTCTTTTTTTCTTTCTTTTTTCTAAGGGAAATATTCTTACTCTCCAGAGGGTATAAATGTTATTCTATATTTTCTTCATTAAGTTTTATAGGTCCCTTGACCTTAATTTGGGTTTTTAATTAACCTGGAATTGATTTTTGTGTGTGGTATGATGTAGGAATCTAATTGTCTTGTATTTTTCATAAAAATCACCAATTGCCCCAGAACATTTTTTGCATAATACCATTTTCCCCTACTGATCCAATTCCACTTATAAGAGCAAGGCAGGGGATGATGTTAGTGGGGACAAGACTTGGAGCTGAAGAGGGGCCATGCTGGGCGAATGATCGTCTAGGCAGACGTAGTTTATGTTAGAAATATGCCAAAGTAGGAGGGTGTGGGGGAATAAATATCTCGACATCTGCCTTCTCCAGGCTTCGATTTTTAAATTTTTTGCTATTATTTCCCATTGGTCAAACCCCAAAGAATTCAAACCCAGAGGGCAAGAGTGCCCTCATGATGCAGTCTGTAGGGATCGGCCACCCCAGGAGTCGGAGCAGGGCAGTGAAGGGCAGTGAAGGGCTGAGAAGGGATTCTAGTGAGAGTGCAAATGGAAGGTGGCCCACACAGCTCTTCCCCGCATGCACTGACCTCATTTAATGTGTCCTTCTCCCAGAGATGCACCATCCATCTCATTATAGTTTGACCACCTACATATGTGTTAAGTATGTTTTGGAGATCAGTTTTGAAATATTGGGAGCCAGCCTAAACCTAGCTGTGCAAAGAAAGTGCAATATTTCCACAGCCAGAGAAGAGATGCTGAATAGGGTCTTTGAGTCGCGCTGTGGCTTCAGATTTCTTGAGAATGTATAAGAGCCCTGTCTGGAGAAAGTGATCATTGGCTACCAAGCTTCTGTAATTAACAGTAGATTAGAAAGGAGATTGGAAGCACTGAGAGAATGAGGGAGGCTGGTCACCACTTGACTTCACCGTGGAGTGATCTCAGTGGGCTGTTTATTGGGGAAACCCCTGATGTCAGTCTCTTTGGGTCTTTCCTCTTGGGCTATCATATTCCATGGAGGAAAGTCTTATGATCTGCTGTCTCAATCAAGTTGCATATGACACATGATCTCCCTGTCTGAAGCAGGACACCTGTATCTTCATCTGTGTCTGGTGGCCCCCAGTGTAGACGTTCCTTGCCAGGGTGGGAGAGGATGGTTATATGCAGTGTGGAGTACCTGGGGGACTCTAAGGATTTATGTTTCTCAAACAGCTTTCACTAAATCTTGCTTTATGTAGCACCCACTTACTTTCCCATCTGGAAGTATTTGGTACTGCCAGTGTCTTAGAGTTGCCATCGTGTCAACCAGGTTTGTTCCCAGTTCTTCCCACTGAGGGTTTAGGATGTGCCTATAGCAGGTCTGCAGAGTCAGTTACGATTCCTCCATCTGCATTCCAGCTTCCATGTCTTATTGCTATTTCCTTCTCTATCTTCTCTGTGCTTGTATCTTTCTGTCTAGAAACAAAAACAAAAACAAAAACGAAACAGGTGAGGTCTTGCTATGTTTCCCAGGCTGGTCTTGAACTACTGGGCTCAAGGCATCATTCTGCCTCACCCTGAAGAGTAACTGGGATTACAAGTGCAAGTCACCACATCTGAGCTTTCTGTCCTTTTAAGGAATCCTTTTGGCTGAGGCAAGAGGATTGCTTGAGCCTGGGAGGTAGACTGTATTAAGCCATGATCATGCCTCCACACTCTAGCCTGGGCCAAAGAGCAAGACTGTCTGGAAAAAAAAAATCCTTTTACTACAGTTTTCTAAAGTGAAGGGAGAGAAATTAGCTGTGTGTGTTTAAATATCCTAACCTAGAGTCCTTTCTTCTATGTTTTTCTAAATATATTAGCTTTGAGGGATGAATGATTTATTAACTTATTTTCAATCATTCTTGATTTTTAAATAGATGCATTGAGTTATCAATTTCCCACTAAACAGTCATTCCACAAATTTTGATATATAGTATTTCCAGTATTGGCAAGTTCCAAATATCTATTTCTACCATGATCCCACTTAAGTTCATGAATTACTTAGAAGTGAATTTTCAAGTTTCCAAACATTGTAAAACAATCTTTTTATTATTGATTTCTGGTCAACACATGGTCAGGGAATGTGGTCTGCATGGCATGGACTTTTTGAAATGTGTTGAGATTTCTTCCATCTCCTAAGAACCTGGGTCGGTTTTTGCGCATGTTCTGTGTGTGTCCAAAAAGGATGTAGAGTCTGCATTTGTTGGTGAAACATTCTACATGTGTCTATTAGACAGGACTTGATTTTATTGTTCTAACCTTCTGCCCTGACTGACTTTTTTATTGGCACAGTTTCTTCTCTGTGATTTTTTTGTTTGTTTTCTATATTTGAGACTTTGTTGTTACATACATACGTATTTATGTCTGGTAGATTTTCTTTTTTTCTTCAACTTTTAAGTCCCAGGGTACACATGCAGAATGTGCCAGTTTGTGACATAGGTAATGTGTGCCTTGGTGGTTTGCTGCACAGAGCATCCTCCCACCCTCCCCCAATGACAGGCCCCATTGTGTGTTGTTCCCCTCCCATGTGTCCATGTGTTCTCATTGTTCAGCTCCCATTTGTAAGTGAGAACATGCAGTGTTTGGTTTTCTGTTCCTGCATTGGTTTAGTGGGGATAATGGCTTCCAGCTCCATCTGTGTCCCTGCAAATGAAATGATCTCATTGGTTTTTACGGCCGCATAGTAGTCCACACACACCACATTTTCTCTATCCTGTGACTGGTAGGCTTTTTGTATTACGTTTTATATAATGTCATTCTTTGTCCCTGTTGATGCTTTTGCTTTACTTTTAATTTTGTCTGATTTAAATATCACTCCCAGAACTCTATTGCTTTCTGCCAGTTTCTCAAAGAATATATTTTCCACTCATTTATTTCCAGTCTCAATCTCTCTCTGCATGTGTGTGTGTGTTTTACATGTCTCTTGTAAGCAGCATAGAGCTGCATTTTAACAATATCTAAATTTTATTTATTTTTTAAATATGTAATCCTTCATATATTATCAAATTCTAAGTATACTAAAGAGTAAACAGCGATGGATTTCCCTCTCATCTCTTTTTTTTCCATCTTCCCAGTCTTTCTCTCCAGAGGTAGCCAATATTAATAGTTCCTCACTGCAAATAATCATTGCGAATACAAGTAAATATATTCTGTATAGTCATTCCTTTTATGTTGGCAGTATGTGCACTGTTAAGTACCTTGTTTTTTCATTTCTTAGCAACTTATCTTTAACTGTGAATAAATAGCTTCCTCATTCTTGTCAATGACTGCCTATTCGTTTGTTAATGTTTCCTTGTCTATTTAACCCATCTCCCATCAGAGGACATTTAGGTGGTTTCCAATGTTTTACTTTCACAAACAATGCTACAACGAATAATCTTATACAAACATTATTTAATCATGTGCAAGTATATTTACAGAAGAAATTTCTACAAGTGGAATTGCTGAGACAAATGGCTTCTGCTTTTGTAATTCTAATAGATATATAGAGATCGCCTAATTTTTCAGCATAGTCTTTCCAGTTTACACTCCCAGCAGCAAAGGCTGTCCCAATTCATACTCCTACTTGCTGGTTTTCCCATTTCCTTACCATAGCAGCCAGGGGCCAGCCAAGGAA
The DNA here is from genome assembly GCF_009761245.1 of Sapajus apella. Taxonomy (NCBI): domain Eukaryota; kingdom Metazoa; phylum Chordata; class Mammalia; order Primates; family Cebidae; genus Sapajus; species Sapajus apella. Next base: position 13,892,493 of record NW_022436961.1, on the reverse strand, counting down.
AAGAGACATCTCTAGAGATTTTGAACAGAAGGGGACATAAAATGGGAAATGAGTACCCAGGAGGGGAAAGCTGGAGAAGTTAACATGGGATGATGGTGAGGCAGCCCAGGGCAAAGTCAACAGCAGCTACAGAACCACATGTCAACGTCATGGGGTCCAGGAGCCAGGGCCATTGATGAAGCCAGGACCCAGCAGGCCTGCCTGGCGAAAGCTGGTGATGGAGTGGGGGCCTGTCAGGAGGGAGCAGAGGAGAAGTAGCTGCTGATGGTGATACCACCTGAAGCAAAGTGAAGGGGAGGAGTGCCCTGGCCTCTACCCTCCTGTTTTCTACCAATGTTTCCCATTCCTGCAAACCACCTGAATTCAGCTTGGGAAACAAATGCATTTTCTCATGATGCAGACCAGAGTGGAGAATAGATCTGGGAACAACAACAACAAATCAGAAATGAAAGTATGGCACCGTCTATCTACTCTTGTGGCTCTCAGCTTCATATTTAACTGCCAGACAACGATTTTGTGCTTCAACCTCCAGAATGCAACTGCCGTTTGTTCCAACTCTGACACTTTAGCCCAGACCCCAAAAGGAGGTGAGTAAAGCCCCCCTCTCACTATGTGCACCTTGATAGTCCAAGGACTCAGGCATGGACATCGTTCTTCTAGTTATAAGTGTAATTACCGTGAACATCTTTCATGCAAAATTATCAGGGAATGAGAAAGAAAAAGAAAAAAAATGGGTTAATACTTGTCTACAAAAGCAGGTATAGCTGTTCAATCCTCGTGTCTGCCACTGGCCATGAGGTTGAAGGTGACATTTATCGCTCTCTTCTTCCACCCCTCATCACGTAATGCCCTTGACCTCTACCAGCACTTGGCTGTTTGGAAATTCTTACGGGGCGGAGTGATTCAAATCTTTATTTTCAAAGGGTCTGATTTCCTAATCGTTCTGTCTTTTTATTCCATTTCTCCTTCAGGTCTGCAGTGCCTTCCATTGCCTTTTACTATCAGTCATGAAGTACTAAGAGGCACTGCTGTTTCAGAGGTAGACTTCAGTTTCAAATGTAGACTTCCCTGCCCTATCATATATCAGAAAGCCAATTTTCTCTGGGAAATTGAGATTATTCTCCTCAGCCAATATGACATTCCTTGTGCCATCTTTCTCTGCCCATTGGTTTGGTGGCATGAGCCACCCAGAGCAATCCAATAGTGGTCTCAACTTCCAATTCTGTGACACCGTTGTTGTGCCTCTGGCGAGTGCATTTCTCTTTTCGAAATCAGTATTTCTAATTGGGCAGAACCAAAGGTTGCAAGGCTGGGAAGTAAAAATTATGTGATTGGTCATTAGGTATATAGAGAGGAGTCACTCTTCCATCATTTTGCTCCTGTGCCCAGGTATTAAGAAATTATATTATATATTGATCTCTGGTTCAAGGTACATGCTGCCTCCTATTAAGAGAGCATACCCACCTGATGGTGTGTGGTCTCACAGCTGGAGAATGATTGAACTTTCAGCAAGACCATTCTTCTAGATGTTTCTTGGTAATAGGGTGCATGGTAAAACCAGCATGGTGGAAAAGAGCTGAAAATGGACAGCATAATAGGCAAATACGAGGCAGGAGAATTGCCTGAACCCGGGAGCGGAGGTTGCGGTGAGCCGAGATCGCACCACTGCACTCCAGCCTGGGTGGTAACAAGAGTGAAACTCCGTCTCAAAAAAAAAAAAAAAAAAGGCAAATACCTGGCAAGTTTACCAATATGGTACGTCATCCAATCATTTGATTTTGGCTAATCTGATGGGTAAAAAAATGTCACCTCAAAGTGTTTTCATTTCTTTCGAATGTTATTTTATGTACTTAAGGGCCACTTGGATTTTCTTTTTTTATAAACTATTGATTTTTTTTTGGCCTGTTACTCTTTGGAATGTTGTTACTTCTTTATATTTTAGTAAAGTGAGCATCTACCCTGTGTCAAATAATAAGACTATTTTTCTAAGTAATTCTTCATCTACTTTATAAGGGTTACAAAAGTGTTTATTAAGAAAAAATATGTGTATAGTTTTGTTGAAGGTCTTGTACTGTATTGTGTCGTTTATAACTCTTTGTGGTTAGATAATGTGTCGAAGAAGAAGTTGTAAATGAGTTAGGCTCTTGATGATGGGGGGGGTCTTCACATTATATGCCAAGAACTTTGGGTTTTACCCTAAAAGCAACTGTAAATCACTTTAAGAAAAGTGTGACATAATGAAATTTGCTTTTAATACTATACTAGTGATTGTCTGGGGTATTGCAAATATATTTTTTTACCCCAGGCTTGAAATGCCACTTTGTCCTATACTAAATACATTTAGATCTATTTCTGGAATTTTAGGTCTTGATAAATCTGCTTAGCAATTTTTTTTTTTTTTTTTTGAGACAGTTTCACTCTTGTTATACAGGCTGGAGTGCAATGGCACAATCTTGGCTCACTGCAACCTCTGCCTCCTGGGTTCCAGCAATTCTCCAGCCTCAGCCTCCTGAGTAGCTGGGATTACAGGTGCCTGCCACCACACTGGGCTAATTTTTGTATTTTTAGTAGAGACGGGGTTTCGCCATGTCAGCCAGGGTGGTCTCAAACTCCTAACCTCAGTCCACCTACCACAGCCTCCCAAAGTGCTGGAATTATGGGTGTGAGCCACCACACCTGGCCTAATAATGTTTTAACATGACATTATTTTGTTTATGGTGACTTTATGTTTTAATATTTAGTAGAAATTATTTTTCTCCATTGTCCATTTTCAAGATATTCCTGGATAATCTGGCTTTATAATTTTCTTATATTAATAGTCTTAGTTCATTTGTGTTGCTCTAAAGGAATACCATAGGCTTGACAATTTATAAAGAAAAGAGGCCGGGCGCGGTGGCTCATGCCTGTAATCCCAGCACTTTGGGAGGCTGAGGCAGGTGGATCACGAGGTCAAGAGATCGAGACCATCCTGGTCAAAATGGTGAAACCCCGTCTCTACTAAAAATACAAAAAATTAGCTGGGCATGGTGGCGTGTGCCTCCTGTAACCCGAGATTGCGCCATTGCACTCCAGCCTGGGTAACAAGAGCGAAACTCCGACTCAATAAAAAAAAAAAAAAAAAAAAGAAAAAGAGGTTTATTTGGTTCACAGTTCTGCAGGCTGTACAAGAAGCATGGTGCCACCATCTACATCTGATGAGGACCTCAGGTTGCCTCCACTCATGGCAGAGGGTGAAGAGTAGCTAGTAAGCAGAGACCACATGGTGAGAGAGGAAGCAAGAGAATGGAAGGAAGAGTTGCCAGGCTCTGTTCAACAACCATGTCTAGTTTTCACAGGAATTAAGGGTGCAAACTCACTTGCTCCCTCCAGGGAGAATGGCACCAAGCCATTCATGAAGGATCTACCCCCACGATCCAAACACCTCCCACCAGACCCCACCTGCAACAATGAGAATTAAATTTCAACTTGAAGGGCCCAAAGAAACCACCTTTAAACCACTGCATTCACTTCATCTTGTTATCTTGTCTAGTGCATTCCTCCTTAAAAAAAAAAAAAAAAGTTCTGCTGCTCGTTGTATTGGGATCCCAATCCCAAGCACAGCTGTCTTCAGGGGCCAGCATGATGTATCCTTGGCTGCTCCTCCACTTCCTCTTCTGAAACTGCCCTGAATTTTATCTGCCTTCCCCACTCTGGCCCCCTTGATATTGCTCAACATGCCACGGTCTCCCACCTGCTACTGTCTTCATCTCTGTTTAGCAAGTTTGGACTCAACTCAGGACCATGACCCCATCTATGGTCATTTGGGTGGGATTTTTCTCCACGCCTGGGATTTGGGGATGTGGCAGGTCCAATGTCCAGGTCAGCAGGTGGTAGACACAGGTCCTGGAACTAAAGCTGAATCTTTTCTTCAGTTTTCCATAAAACAGCCCCAGGCTTGGGCAGGTGCTGTTTTTTTCAGCTGCCTCTTGAGTGGCATCAGGCCTGATTCCCTCTCAGCCTTAAGCAGGAACACGTTGAGTCTCTGTTATTTAAACAGCTGACCTCTCAGCAGCCTGATTCTGGCCCAGAACCCTGCAGGCTGAAGGCTTCGATTCCACCCACTGCTTTGGTTCGTATCTGCTTCTGGCTTTTGGAGATATTTAGCTTGTTTATGAGAACACTGTGTCTTAGTGGGTTTCTCTTCTGATATTCTAGATCTCATTTTTATGTGTTTGAAACCGAGGGGGTATGAGGAAGCATGAACTTCTGTGCATCATTGTGACTAGATCACTCACTTAGCTTGGCAGACGCTCTGAGGTCTGTCTCACACGGGCTCCCACTAAAGAAATACATTAACCAGCCTGAACTTGTGTGGCGGTTTGGGGGTGCAAATGTTGGACCTTGCAACACTTCCTTCTAACAGCAGCCCAGCTGGAGGAAATGCAGGTGGGTGTGACTACAAATTTGTGGTCTCCGACCACAGCAGGGCCTCTGCAGTTCTGCACAGAAGCCGGGCTGGCTTCCTCTTATCAGCCTCAGCCCTTGGTCTGGCCCCTCCATCACAGCAAGTATGAATAACAGTGCTAAAATTTGTTCTTAACAGTATGATTGAGGCTGCCATGTTCAACACCAGCAAGTCCTCTTGCTCTTAAACTGTGTTCACCCTTCCTTCCAGACTTCGTTTTGTCTCCAGGAGTTCTCTGCTTAGAGAAAAACACAGTTTCTCTTTACCCTCACGCAACACTTCTAACAGATATATGGGTCTTTTCCTACGCTAAACAAGTCTCCAATTCTCTAAACATCAGTTAGGAGTCCTACAATTTCATTCAATTCTGACAGAGTTAGCATCAGATCCCACGAGTCCAGAGCTCAGTCTCACAAGACTTCAGACGCCAATCAGGAGTCCAGACCTGTACTCCCGGGGACTCAGGGGGCTGAGCGACCAGCTGTAAGTCAGGAGTTCCTGATCTCCTCCTTGGGCTTGATAATTTGCTAAGATGGTCAACAGGACTCGGGGAAAACACTTAGGCTTACTATTTACTCAGGAATAGCAGATAGAAAAGATGTACAGAGTAAAGCATTAGGGATACAGGACATGGAGCTTCCACGCTGTCTCTGGGTCCTCCACCCTCCCAGCACCTGCACAGTTTCAGTTACCTGGAAGTGCACTACCCCTTGTACTTCAATAGGTTTTATAGAGCTTAACCCCCAGGACCTGATGCCTCTTCCCAGAGGTTAGTGGGAGGGAATGAAAGTTTGTTTTGTTTTTGAGATGCAGTCTCGCTCTGTCACCCAGGCTGAAGTATGGTGGTGTGATCTAGGCTCACTGCAACCTCTGCCTCCCAGGTTCAAGCAATTCTACTGCCTCAGCCTCCTGAATAGCTGGGATTACAGGCATGCACCACAATGCCAAGCTGATTTTGTATTTTTAGTAGAGATGGGTTTCACCTGTTGACCAAGCCAGTCTTGAACTCCTGACCTCAGGTGATCTGCCCCCGACGGCCTCCCAAAGTGCTGGGATTATAGGCATGAGCCACCGTGCCTGGCCTGAAAGTTTTAACCTCTAGTCATTTGGTCTTTCTGAGAACTATCCCCATCCTGAAGCTATCTGGGTCCCCTATGTAAGCCACCTCATTGGCATAAACTCAGGAGTGATCAAAAGGGACTCAGTATTAATAACAAAAGACACTCCTGTCACTCAGGAAATCCCAAAGGTTTTAGGGGCTCTGTACCAGGCACTAGGGATAACAAGTGAATGTATTGTTATACCATACTCCCTCTCCTTTTTTCTAAGCCTTGTTGCCCATACTGCCCTAATTCTTACCCTTTCAGGTTTCCTATTTCATCAATTTCCCCTTCATTTACATATGAAATCTACATTTTACTCTGGGCTCTTTTATTTCAGCGTATTACTGTGGTTAAGTGTCTCATTTTCAAAACAGTAAATATATAAGAAGTCTCCCCCTGCCTGGCACCCTTTCTGGAGTCTACCTTCCTTGCCCCTCATCACAAAAAAAATTTCTCAGAGCAGTGTTTGCTCTTGCCCCACCCCCTTGCCACCCTTCTCCTCTTCAGCCCACGGCCATCAGACTTCTGCTCCATCGCTCCCCTAAAACCATGCAACGAAAGTCAGTAATGAGCTTTTAATTGCCAAACCCAACGGGGCGATTGGTTTGTGTTGCTTGGTTTGTGTTGCTTGGTTTGTGTTGCTTGGTTTGTGTTGCTTGGTTTTTGTTGCTTGGGTTTTCTGCAACATTTACCACTTCTTCCCCTTGGAAATCCCACACTTCTTTGGATTCTGTACCATTTTCTCCTGTTCTCAGGACATGTCTCAGTTCTGTTTTGCCTCCTGTAATAGTCAAGGTTCTCCAGAGAGACAATCAATAGGACATATTAGAGGAAATTGGCTTACATGATCATAGAGGTGGAGGAGTCCCATGCTAGGCCATCTGCAAGCTGGAGAACCAGAGAAGCCAGTAGTGTGGCTCAGTCGAAGTTCAAAGCCTTAGAACCAGGGAGGTTGACCATGCAGCCCCCAGTCCAAGGTCAAAGACCCAGGAGCCCATGAGAGGCTGGTGTAACAAGCCCCAGAGTCTGACAGCTATAGAACCTGAAGTCAAATGTCTGAACACAGGAGGAGAAAGGCATCTTGCTCTGGAGGGGAAAGGGGAAAGGGGGGGGAGGGGGGGGGGGGGGGAGGGGGGAAAGGGGGGAGGGGGGAGGGGGGGAGGGGAGAGGAAGAAGAAGAGGAAGAGGAAGGAAATGAATCATTCCCTTCTTTCTCCTGTTTGTCTCACCTGGGTCCCTAGCAGATTGGGTGGTACCTACCCACACTGAGGGCTAGTCCTCCTCCCTCTGTTCACTGACCCATAATGCCAGTCTTATCTGGAAATATCCTCACAGACATCCAGAAATAATGCTTCACCAGCCATTTAGGCATCCCTCAATCCAGTCAAGTTGACACCTGCAATTGACCTCCCACCTCCTCCCCATTTGGCTGCCTCCTCCACTCCTGGCTCTTCTGTACTCCTGCATCTCTGCCTCTCTCTTTCTCTCTCTCTCTGGCTTTCTCATGTGTACAAGCCAGCCTTTCCATTTGCCTGTGGATAATAACATCTCTACTGGATGAAATAGTGTTCCCCAAAATTCATGCCCACCCAGAACCCCGAATGTGACATTTGAAGACAGGGTCTCTGCAGATATAATTAAGATGAGACCCTCTGGATTCGGGGCCTACATCCAGAGACAGATGGCCTTGTCAGAAAGCCAGTTCTTACAAGAGCAGAGGAGGATGACATACACAGACGGTGGCAGAGATTGGAGTAATCCCTCTTCCATCAAAGGAACACCAAGAATGGCCACAGCCTTAGAAAGGAAAGAGGCATGACCCTCCTCCTCAGGGTTCACAAGAAAAAACCAACCGTGCTAATGCTTTGATTTTGAACTTCTAGGCTCCAAAACTGTGAGAGACTAAATGTTCCTTTTTTAGCTACCCAGTTTGTGGTAATTTATCGCAATGGCTCCAGGACATAAATCCCATTTCCTCACTCAAATCTCTGGTCCTGATGGCTTTCCTGTAGAGCTGGCTGCTCACTGGGCATCTGGGGGACAATGCCCAGGTCCATACAACATGCCCATTCAAGTGAGCATGCCTGGGTCTTCCCCTCAAACCTGCACAGCCTCCTGTATTCGCTATCCTGAGAAATACCCTCCGCCACCCCAGCCTTCTTAGGCAGAGACTCCTGAGTCACTTTGCCCTCCCTCTCCTTCATTCCTTGTATCCAGTGAATCGTGACATAGGGTCATTTCTACCTTTATAACACCTCTGGCACCCTTCACTTCTTCCATCCTCATGTCTCCAACTTAAATTCAAACCTAGACTGTGGTTTGCTCACTCTCTATCCTTTCTCCTCATTCAAATGCAGGAGGTGTGGGAGGTAGAGCTGGAGGCCTGACCACCAGTTAGGAGAGGGACCATGAGCAAGAGATGAGCAGGCAGAAGACTGTGATGGAGAATGGAGCACATGGGCAGGCATTAAGGTAGCTGAACTGACCATATTTAGAATCTCAGGCATCAGTCCATCCGTGAACGTCTCGGGATTTTGGCCATTTCACCAGTTATACCCCTTCTTTTGTAATATAATAGTATCCAGTTCAAGACAGGACAAAGTTTCTTGTGATCAATTTACAGACAAGATAATGTCCTATTACTTGATAGCTAATGAATTTTCCTCGTCTGATCAGTTTAGTAGTAAGCCAACTTCCACCGGGACCTGGGGAGGCCAGGAGAGAAGCGATGGTTATGAAAGGACATGGACTTCAGGATCCAAGATGCTGAGTTTCATGTCCTGTTCTTATACTTACTGCCTGTGCAGTCTTGAACAAAATATTCTTTCCAAGCTTTCACTGTTCTTAATCTGTAAATTAAGCATAACAATACCTATGGATTTACCAGAGAAGTTTACAAGAATAAAATAAAGCATTTTGAGATGTAACAGGGTGGTTAATGCAATTAGAAGTGTTTTCATGATGGACCATTGTCTGTCTATAAAGACTGATTGGGAAATGTATTAAGGTTTTCTATCTCCCATTTAAAATTGAATTTATTTCATCAGCTTCAGGCAAAGAAGCTGGAAACTGGTGTGTCTTCCTAGGAAAGAAGGACCTGCCTCAGTGTGTCTCCCGCATGGGAGGCGTGAACCAATATGGCATCCTGACCCTTTTTACTCATGTGTGAGGCGTACTGAGGAAGAAAAGGCAGGGGAGAGCCTGTTTCTTGCTTCTGAGACAGAATAGCTCATTCCACTGATTAACACAGTTGAAAGAAGGTCAGGGTTGCACCAATGGGAAGGAGTCTGTGAAAGCCAGTCTTCTTCCTGTGGGCTCTCTTAGCAGATGCAGGAGGCCAGGAGAGCAAATGTCACTTACCTCTCCTCCAGCCTGTGGCTCCTCCTACAATGGAGCTGTGGTTTTATTTGCTGGCTGGTATGAGTTGAATTGTGTCCCCTTGAAAGACCTATGGAAGCCCTAACCCCTGGTACCTGTGAATGGACCTTATTTGGGAAATTGTTGCAGATACGATCAAGTTATGATGAGGTCATATTGTATCAAGGTGAGTCCTAAGCTATGACTGGTGTCCTTGTAAGAGGAGAAAAATTTGGGTGTAGGCACAGACACACAGGGAGATTGCCATGTGACAACGGAGGCAGACATTGGAATTAAGATGCTGCAAGGCATGGAAGGGTAAGGTTGTCAGCTACCACCTGAAGCTAGGAGAGGAGCGAGGAAGAGACTTTTCTGGAGCCTTCAGAGAGAGCATGGCTCACTAACACCTTGATTTTGGACTTCCAGCCTCCAGAACTATGAGAAAATAAATTTCTCTTGCTTTAAGCCACCTTTGTGGTCTTTAATTTTGGCAGCCCTAGGACATTAAAACACAGGTTCTCTCCATACATTGGGTGGACTTCACCAAAGGCAGGAGGTACTCACATGGGGCAATTCAGCACTCCCTTATAGACCCTCACTCATTTTGCTCACTTTGTTCTTTCCCAGTATTCCAATTTTTGACCAAATATCTTTTTTCTTTTACAATTTTTATTTATTTTTAATTTTGTTTTAATTTTTAAAAGATGTTTTAAATAGAGACAGGGTCTCATTATGTTGGCCAGGCTGGTCTTGAACTCCTGGGCTCAAGAGATCCTCCCAGTCTGGCCTCCCAAAGTGCTGGAATTACAGGCATGAGCCACTGTGCCAGCATCAAAGTTCTTTTTATTTGACTGAGGTAGTAGCTGTGGTGTTGAAGAAAAAAACGTAGGACTTGAATGTTGATTCGTCAATTATTGCTGTGTGTCCTCAAGAGAGTGCAATTTCTTTTGTTGACTATGTTTCTCCATTGTTTGGTTGGGGGTGTTAGTTTCTGCCTTCCTGGGCTTGGAATTCAGTGAACCCGTGGGGAAGGTTTTTAGCATGGAGTCAAGCCCATCGATGTTGCTTCCCTCAGAAGGCAGAAGCACAGGAGCAGTGGTCGGAGCTCTGCTTTACCTTGTCATTCATTATTGTGACACCATCGGGCTCAACTCCAGTTGATCCCTGTTGTCATGAACACATCTTTAGAAAAACCCTTTCAGCATCTGACACCTTTGTGCAAGTCCTCTCTCTTGGCTAAACTCCAAGGTGTCTTTTGGGCTCATGCACTTGGGGGCTTATTTAAGGTCAGCATCATCGCCATCCCCTCTCACTTTCTCCCCCAACAACTGTTACATTTTCTTAAGAATTCTGAGGTTGTCAGAGCACCACCCCCTGCTTGTGGCACCACACTTGTTTTTTGATGCTTGCTGGTCTTCTCTGGACTTTCCAAACCTGGGTAAGCTCTGTTTTCTCCCAGAGTTGAATGACACCAAGCAAAGGGCACTGGTGTGGCCAGTACTGTTCCAAGAGCTTTACAGATACTAATTCATTTAATAGTCTTCTGTATCTCTTTTATCGCCTTCTTCCATGTCAAACAAATATATTTTCATGTGCCACTCTAGTTCATTTGTAGAATTTTTAAATGTTTTGATTTTTAGTTGTTTTTTTCAGTGGTTGCTCTAGGAATTACTAGATACATCTGAGCTCAGCACAATCTGCTTCAGGTTAATACTGACTTAATTCAGGTAAAACATTACGACTTTGCTCGGATATATTCTCCTTCACTCTTTTCCTTGTGCTGTCACTGTCATATTATACATCTGAATAGGATATAAACCCAGCAATAGAATGTTATACGGTTTTTTGTTTCCATTTTTGTTTTATTTTTTGAGATGGGGTCTCATTCTTTTGCCTAGGCTGGAGTGCAGTGGCACAATCATGATAATGGCTCGCCACAGCCTCCACCTCTCTGGGCGCAAGTGATTCTCCCACTTCAGCCTCCCGAATAACTCGGGGTACAGATGCACGCCCCTGTACCCAGCCTGTAATGCTCAGAACAGTGCTGGCTACACAAGCGCCCTTGGTGTCATCTTTGTTTTGTTGTCATTCAAACCAGGGCTTACCTAGGAAGCTCTAAGGCCAGCCAGTCACCAGGTTTGGAAAGTCCAAAGAAGACCAGCAATCCTCTAAAAGCCAGTGTGATGCCGCGGCAGGGAGCATACTCAGCCTCTTGCTAGCTGAGCTGGAGGTGGAGGAGAGACAGCATCTCCTCTGTCCTGTTCTTCCTGTCCTGTGAGCTTCCAGCAGCCCTGGCAAGATGTGTTTCATGTTAGATTCATTCTGATCTTTCGAAGGGGTGGCAATATGTTCCTCCGCTAGGTGAGGATTTTCTTGTTTGTACTTAACAGTAACAACTTAACAGAAAGAGAATTAAGCTCTGTGGTCAGACTTTTAAGATTGATCTATTTATTCCACGATTGTGTATTCCATGTCTTCATTATGTCTCTTTGTAATCATGTATTCATCATGTGCCATCTAGGGGCCTGAGATAAATCAGACGAATGCCTGCTCTCAGGGGATCATAGGCTTGGGGTTTGGGTGTGCTAGGTTTTCCTTCAGGCCAGGTCACTCGGTGACTCTAAATCTTTTTTTCCCTATGCTCTGGATAAGGTCTGATAGTCTTCAGACAGTACTCTCAGGGTTACTAGTAGTCAGGTAGAACCAGCTCCTAAGATGAAAAATGTTTGCTCTCCTTGTCCAATAGCTCCATGTATGTTTGCGTGTGTGTGTGTGTGTATGTATATGTATTTTTAGAGACAGGGTCTTGCTCTGTCACCGAGGCTGGAGTACAATGGCATGATCAAATCTCACTGCAATCTCAAACTCCTGGGCTCAAGTGATTCTCCTGCCACCACTCCTATTTTTTTTTTTTTCTTTTTTCTTTTTTTTTGAGAAAGAGTCTCGCTCTGTCACTCAGACTAGAGTACAGTGGTGTGATTTCGGCTCACTGCAACCTCTGCCTCCTGGGTTCAAGTAATTCTCCCACCTCAGCCTACCTAGTGGCTGAGATTACAGGCACATGCCACCACACCCAGCTAATTTTTGTATTTTTTTAGTAGAGAAGGGGTTTCACCATCATGGCCAGAGAGATCTTGAACTCCTGACCTCAAGTCATCCGTCCCCCTCAGCCTCCCAAAGCACTGAGATTACAGGCATGAGCCACCTTACCTGGCCTCCTAAGTTTTTTTTTTTAAAAAATAGTAGAGATGAGGTCTCACTAATTTTCCCTGGCTGGTCTTGGTCTTGAACTCCTGGGCTCAAGTGATCTTCCTGCCTTGGCATCCCAAAACGCTGAGATTACAGGCATGAGCCTCTGCACCCAGCTCCCTCCCCATATTTAAATTGGAACAACTGAGACTCTTGCTGAACAGTGGGTGTAAATGGTCCTGAAACAGCATCCAGGTCACTTCCAGAATATCAGGTCACATCCAGAATATCTGTGCCAAAACACTGTACAGCAGGAAGGTCATGCTCTCCACCTGGTGCAGTGGGTCAGACCTGGAGTCTGATATTCTTTTCCCCAGGCCAGGAAAAGAAGCCATTCTTTTCCTGGCCTAGGCAAGTTTCCAAGCCGAGTTTGAACTTGGAAGAAAAAGCAGGTGACGCTGATGAGGAAGGAACCTGCTCTGCCCACTTCTTCTCTGGCCACTTTCTTTAATGTCAGTGCTCAAAAGCAGCACATGAAACGATACCATGAAGATCCCCTTTACTTCTTAGAACTGAGATCCCTAGCTGCTGAAAGATCTGCTCTGTTCTGCTTTGCTTTCACTGAAAGGGAAAGTGAAAGTGGCAACATGAAATAGATTGCTGAATGTCAGTGGATGTGTAATATACCATCATTGAAAAATGTTCAACCAACTGGGTGTGGTGGCTCATGCCTGTAATTCCAGCACTTTGGGAGGCCGAGGCAGGAGGATTGCTTGAGCCCAGGAGTCCGAGACCAACCTGGGCACCATGGCGAGACCTCATCTCTACAAATAATTAGAAAATTGGCTGGGCATGGTGGTGTAAGTCTGTGGCCCCAGATGCTTGGGAGGCTAAGGTGGGAGACTCGCTTGAGCCTAGGTGGTCAAGGCGGCAGTGACTGCACCACTGCACTCCAGCCTGGGTGACAGAGAAACACTGTCGCAAAAAAAAAAAAAAAAAAAAAAACCCACCACAAAAAATGTCCAACCAAGTGTGAGTTCTGCAGGGAACTTAGATTTCTTTTATAAAATATAAGCGTTGTACTTAGACTGGAATTTGAGTCATCTATTTTATTTTTCTTGAATTTAAAGTCACATTCCTAGTGGAATATATATATTGCACTTGTTTGGGAGAGGAGGGAACTTATTTATTTTCTAGTGCTGTATGTCTAAGAGTGGGACTGATGAAATCGCCTCTAAGATGCCCTTTGTTTCAGATATTCTTATCACCCTCACATGAGATGACTTTCCCATGTAAACTATAACTGAGATAAAATTAAGTTGCTAATCGAATGCTATCGTCTGACTCAAGGCTCATGATTCGTAAGGGAAGTTGAGTCAAATGACCTGTGCAGGGATGATTAAATGGTCCTAGGTAGCTGTTTCACTATGGTTTTTTTGCCCAAACTTTGCCCCACTAGTGAAAATAAAGGCACAGTTTCCCCACAGATTGATTCTCACTAAGATTCATGCCCAGAAATAGTTATCCTAGTACAACTTGTTATTCAAAATAATTTGGAAACCACCTAAACGTCTATTAATTGGAAATGGGTAAATGATAGTTTAGCTATACAACAAGATGTTATGCAGTGATTGAAAATATTTTAATAGGAGGATATTTGTTGGAAAATATTTAAAGAGAATATTAAGTGAAAAAAAGAACTAAGTGAACTATAATGGTGTGACTTCCATTTTTAAAATTACATAAACATATGTATGCATATATAATACATGTATTGATGTGCACAGTGATGCATGCATTTACTCAACAAGTGTGGATTATGTGCTTTTTATGTACCAGACACTGGGCTAGGGGCTGAGGTTACAGAGATGAGTAAGATTGATTCAATCCTCACCTCCCTTATAGTCTAGTATAGGAAAAGGCATAGCAGCAAATACATCCAGTATTCATAACAGCATTTTTCTGGCTAGTGGGTAATTTGAATTTTCTTCTTTACATATTTCTGTATTTTTCAGATTTTCTACTAAAAGTAAATGCCTTTTATAGAAAGAAAAAGACAAATATTATTTTAAAAACTGAGCAGAGCCGAAAACATGCTCCTTGGCATAAGACTCTGACCCTGAAATGGAAGGGTCCGTTTGATAAACTGAAAGATCTTTGGCCTGGGGACCAGGAGGCTGTCACTAGCCCACTACCGGACTGTAGACAAATGACCTTCCTCTCCAGGTCTCAGTTCCTCTCCTGTTTGATGATAGTTTGGCCCAAGTGAAGCTTAAGGTCCTTCCAGTTCTAGTCTTTAGGGAATCTCATGGAATCTGCAGACTTTGGAAGGGGAGAAGAATTTCCATAGAAGCAAAACTACAGGTCGGTAATATCACCTGCTCTTGTAATTTTTCTAATTCACAATTTGGTAATGGCTTTTTACCTCACACACAAATGTCATCTTTAGTTTATGTGCAAATCATTTTTTGAGACTTTTAGACCAAGCTCATCCAACCCACAGCCCATAGGCTGCATATGGCCTAGGACAGCTTTGAATGTGGCCCAACATAAATTCATAAACTTTCTTAAGACATTATGAGATTGTTGTGTGATTTTTTTTTTCTCTTATCAGCTATCATTAGCGTTAGTGTATTTTATGTGTGGCTCAAGATCATTCTTCTTCTTCCATTGTGGTCCAGGGAAGTTAACAGATTAGATACCCTGTCCTAGATTCTTCCTTCTCCACCCTTGTCCTTGGGAGAAACTTGGGAAAAAAAGATAGCATCAGCTTCCACAGGTCAACTTCTCTGTATTCCCTAAAGCAGTTTTCCATCAGTTATTGAGATGCCTGTCTGCCTAGCCTCACACCAGATACAACAGAGGAAAGAGTCAGGCATGGCTTCCATCCAAGTAGCTTGCCGTATTGATGGACAGAGGCAATGTAAGCTTATAAAACAATTTGAGAATGACATAATGGCATGTCCAGGCTCGTCCATACTGTTATATCAGTATCTGTTTTAGGTATTGACAAAGGGAGACAAATAGTATATGTGGGAGATGTCAAGAGAAGACCCCCAAAGTCAGCAAGGTGTGACCTAAGCCTTATAGGATGAACATGATTGAAATAGGTACAAGGAAAGGGGATGGCATTTCTAGTAGGAAGACCAGAATGAAAGGGGAGCAAAGGCTATTGATATGAGGGTTGCCAAATATAACAAATAAAAACAGGATGCCCAGATAAATTTAAACCCCAGATACATCATATATAAGTTTTAGTATGTTTCCTGAAATATTTAGCACATATGTATATTAAAAATTATGCATTGTTTACCTGACATACAAATGTACCCAAGTGTCCTGTCTTGTATCTGGCAACCTTAATTGGGGTGTGCTCCTGTGTGCGTTAACATCCAAGAAACTTACCTGTCCAAAGCAGGTAATTCAAATAATGATTCTGCTGTCTCGGACATTTAGAGGATTGTACTGGCTCTGGTGCTGAGTCTCTGCTGGGTTACCTTGTGAAAATAATTCATGAATCTGTACCTTATTGTACCACTTAAAAGTGATGATTTTTAATATTGATGCATGTGTGTTCTAGGGCATTAGAATGAGAAAATTTGACATTGGGTAAGAAAAGGGAACCAGACCCCTCCTTCATCCCTCATATTGGAAAAGCTGACTCCTCCCTTTTAGATTCCCAGTCCATGGGATTCACTGCTACTTGCAAATATGTTATCTCCTTTCCTTTTGGGAACAGCTGGAGTATTTCATTTCACTTGTCTTTGTATCTTTCATCTGGTGTCATGATTGTTTTTCTCTTCATGTCTCTGTTCTGCCCTTCTCAGTTCCTTCCCAAATGCAACTGACCCTGTAAGTCTTCTTGAATGCTTGCTGGAGGGGAACAGGAAATATTCAATCCCAAATTCTGTCTTCTCCAGCTCCTCAAAGCAACCTCAAAACAAGGAAAGGCAATGTGGACAGACATCAATCTGTCCTCTCCTTCTTAACAAACCGGTCCAACATGAATCCTTGCCAACCTTCTCCCCCAGGTCTCAACTGGACAGTTAGGACATTTCTAGAAAACGGTAGAACAAAATCTGAGAATGGAATTGGCTCGATTTTCACTTGCAGGGATCACATGTTTTCCAAATATGAGGGTCACTTTATTTTTCTTTGCCACATGAAACTCTATGTGAAGACCATACCTTTTCCTTGTTCTTGGAGGCATCATTGTGGTGTTGGCACCCAGTCATTTTTATGCAATAATGTTGAAGTATTTAGAAATGTGTGCCTTCTTCTCACATATATACTTGTTTATATGAAGTAAATTCCCTTCGTTCGAGAAGATGGGGTCTTCAGAAGAGGTGATTTGCTTCTATTTGGTGATTCACCCACTAAAAGTCTTGAGCTTTGCACCAAGTTCTCCTGGCCCCGGGTGACTTGTATGTCCTGGTGTGACCATGAAGGCCATGGAGGGTTGTCAAAGAACACAGACTCGGCACTCAGCAGCACTGCTGCTTTGATGTGATGTTTTTTTCAAAATCAGCTCTGAATATAAGCAAATCATTTGTATATTACCTGCTTCTGGGTCAGGGTTATTTTTAAATAGATCTAGATGACCCCACCCCAATCTGCAACCTCTTTAGATCACAGCACTTAAAAAAAGGGTTCATGGGATTCTTGTTTTTATATCCATCTTTGGAGATGTATTAGAGCTGATGTTGGGGTTCAGTTTAACTCCGCAGGAGAGAGTATATTCTTCCCACTTGGCTGTGACACAGGCTTGTGTCTGGTCTCAAAATCAGCTTCTTATAGAGCATACTTCATCAGCCAGCAGTTAGCCTGCGAGTTTCAATTCAGGGAATGACACTGGAGTCCATTCATAGAATCTCACTGACTCCCAAGAAGACACATCACCGCCCCTTGAGATCCTTCGAAAAGCCCAACCTTCTCAGACAGATTCCCCTTTAATCCACCTGATGCCTGAGTCCAGGGTGCCAGGTATGTCACAGGGTAGCTGCCTGGAGGAACATGGGCCTCCTAGTTTTTGAGAATGCTTGTGACTTGGCAGGGCAGTAGGAGCTGACTTGGCAAAGGCCATGTACTTCCTTTGTCTGTATTGAGGCCAAGTAAGAAAATTAAGGAACATAAATTCTGAAAGATTAGATTGAATCAGAACAAGGCAGCTGTTGTTTTGCCAGAGTTTAAAGGGCATTGCAAGGGCTGTTGGACTGATTTCTGTTTTATTTAGGGATTTCCGGCTTTTCTTTGGTGACTAAAACATGGCGTCCCCCTAAGGAGGGAATAGGTTGTGTCTAGACTTGGAAGGAGGATAGGCAGCCCTTGTGCAGCTGAAGACTCAGCTGAGTGGTGGAGAGTGGAAGCCATGGGGTGATGGTCCAGCTGTTTATCAAGATGATCCCAAGTCTGGAAGCCTAGGTGGCCTGTCCAGCATGAATCCTTCCACCTTTCTTTCCCAGGTTTCAAATGGACAGTTTAGGACATTTCTAGAGAATGGTGGAGTAAAATTTTTGCATCTCCCTTTCCTCCCCTTTTTAATACTTATTGAATTAAGTTTAGGTTGATTAATGGATGTACTCACTTTTCTAGGAGCTTCCTTAGTATTGACTTAACAATCCCTGAATATGACTAAAATCATGGCACTGCTGTTTCTCTCCATTTTCTAGTCTACCCTTGTTTTTATCTCATCCAGGGGTTAGTCTGGTTTCGCTAGTTGTTTTAGTTGAGCCCCAGTCCCAAGGAAGCAACCCTCTCCCACCCTGGGTCCTTGGCAAAGTCTAAAGCACTCTTGTTCATTCACTCAGTGTTAGAACTGTCACTGGTCTGGAGAGGTTCTTGGGACATCTAGTCTACCTCTCTTAAAACCAGGCCTTCTGGCTGCAGGGCTCTTTCTGCAACACCACAGAATCTCATTGCAGATGCCCAAAGGGCAGTCTCTGGGTACAGGAGAGGAAAGGTGGCATTGGCTGTGGGAGCCCAGAAGAAATCTGTTTCTTAACAGCTTTTGAAGAAGGTGCTTAGGATTTTACCTTCATGAAAAAGCAGCTGAGGGTAGAAGTCTGCTAAAAGAAGGTGAGCAACCTCTCTCCTCTGGAGATGCTTCCGCCAGCTCCTTGAAGGGCTGCATACCACATGTGCATGCCTCTGCCCTCCTAGATCCCTGTCACCCTTTCCTAGCGACTGTCAGTGCCACTGTGCAGGTGGTTGGCAGCTGGGTAAGGCTCTTCTTTCATCTCAGAAAAAGGAGACAAGAGGGGAAGAAACAACACTGCAAAGTCAGAGGTATTAGAGAAGCTTCTAGTTAATTTCACTTTTTTTTTCTTGACATTTATTTTAGATTCAGCTAAGTTTGGAGTATGATTAATCCCATCACCCAGGTACTGAGCATAGTACCTAATAGGTAGTTTTCAGACCCTTGCCCTGCTCCCGCCCATCCCCACCTAGTAGTCCTCAGGGTCTGTTGTTTCCATCTTTCTGTCTATGTGTGCTCAATGTTTAGCTCCCACTTATAAATGAGAACATGTTGTATTTGGCTTTCTGTTACTTTGCAGTGTCACAGATTCAAAGGAAATGGTGAATTAATGTACTTAGGATAATGGCCTCCAGCTGCATCCATATTGCTGCCAAGGAAACGATTTCATTCTTTTTTATGACTGTGTAATATTCCACTGTGCATATGTGTCACATTTTCCTTCATCCAGTCCACTGTTGATGGGCACCTAGGTTGATTTCATGCCTTTGTTATCGTAAATAGCATGGTGATGAACATACAGATGCATGTGTCTTTTTGGTAGAAGGATTTGTATTACTTTGGATAGATACCCAGTAATGGTGTTGCTAGGTTTAATGGTAGTTCTGTTTTAATTTCTTTGGGTTCCCAGGCCCATTTCTTATGAAGATTCCTGGAGAGAGTGATCTCGGCAATGTGTAAAGTCTACGTGCATGTGGCCTAGTCCTCCTTCCTTGTCAACTCCCTGTGCCACTGAGAAGAAGGAGCATTCCCAGGGGAGAGCACCCTCCTCCCACTTTGGGGTCAGATCACCAAGGGGGTGCACAATTGAGTCTCTGGGAGGAGGGTTTCTAGAATCCACACTGGACATGTCTCACTCCTGGATGTCTGCCCCTCCCCAGCTCTGCACAGGGTGAATCTACTGCAATGTTCTGCAAGTCTACGCAGCTACCCCTCATGGCTTCAGGGTGCCCCATGCATTATCCTTGTCTTCTCAGTCCTCAATCCATACCATTCCTGTTGGGTGAGGGCCACAGAGAGACAACCTCCTTTCTGCTTGTCCTTGAGGAACTGGGCAGATTCCCCTGGGTCCTGAGATGAAGGCCCAGGTGAAATGGGCTCAATTGTCCCATAGAGCTGATGGTTATGGTTTCTTTTACATAAACATAGAAATTGACCCTCCCAGTCTTAAAACTTGATAAAGTTACATTTGTCTTATCTGAGTTTTTTTTCTCAGAAAACCAATCATCTGGTTTCCCAGAGAGTATCAAGGAGCTGAAACTCACCAGTTTACTGCATTTGGACAATGAGATGCTGGGCCCCTCACCCAGGACACCCCTGTGTCCTGGGGCACAGGTCCTGGGGGCCTGGGGTGATGGGAAATGCCCAGCCACCTCTCCTCTTCATCTTTATTCTGTGCTCAGCCTTCAATGTCCCAGAGGGGTGTCAATTTGACCCTAAAAGCCAATAGCACAGTGTAAAATCTGTGTCAAGATAGTATTAGGGTTCGTGAATGCCAATGGAGGCCATGGGGTCAGTGGCGATGCTGTGAATGTGCATAAATGTGTGTGTGTGTGTGCTAGAAAGAGCAAATGTCAACAGGAAAAGGATTCTTTTTTCAGGCCTGAGCAGGCAGGTGCCTATTTGTTTCTGGTTTGCAGGCTCAGCAGGATAGTCATGGGAGAATAAACTTGGAAAGGAGAATCCCTGTTGTTCCCTTCGGAGGAGGCATCCAAGAATACCTGTTGTGTTGTAAATGGATAGCAAGCCCTCCTTGTGTTTTCGTGTGTGCTTGTTTGTTTGTTTGTTTTGAGATAGGGTCTCCTTCTGTTGCCCAGGCTGGAGTGCGGTGGCACAATCATGGTTCACTGAAGCCTCTACCTCCTGGACTCAAGCAATTCTCCTATCTCAGCCTTCTGAGTAGCTATGACAACAGGGATGTGCCACTATGTCCGGCTAATTTTGAATTTTTTTTATAGAGAGAGGATTTCACTATGTTGTTCAGCTGGTCTTGAACTCTTGGCCTTGAGTGATCCTCTTGCCTCAGCCTCCCAAAGTGCTGGGATTACAGGTGTGAGCCGCTATGCCCAGTCCTGCTTCTGGGGCCTTAAAAGAGCACTCCAACATGACTGTGGAAGTTTCATGTGGACGCATAGGAAGTTAAAGGATTTATTATACTCTTAGCACCTAGAGAAAGAGGGGCCATAGGGAAGGAGCTCCAGGGAGCAGCTCAACCAAACAGGTGGGGAGGAGAGAGGGAGAGAGAGAGTGTGTGAGAACTCATGGGCGAATGCCTTTATTGGGGGTTGAGAGAGTACACAACATAAGGAATGAGTGATTTTGTTGATGCTTTTGACGGTCACTAGGTCATAGTTTCATGAGGTGAGAAGAGGAATGTGTGGCCAGGACTAGCTTTGTCACCCTAATGTACCTGGTCACCTGGGTGGGGCATTCACAGCTAGCTTGTGGGGATGTTGAGGCATTGGGAAAATAGAAAGTTTTAACAATGTACAATACTTCTGTGTATTCTGCCTTAACCTTAATGAAGCTGTGGTAGAATTCCGCTGGCTGAGCCTAAATTTGTATTTAATACATCAACCAACAGTTCTAGTATCAGGTAATATGGCGGGTATTCATTGGTAAGGAAAGGATGCAGTTTGTAAAGCTGTGACTCTGTGCCCAGATATTGACAGCTATCAAGGAAATGTGAAATTTTGCCCTGTTTTTCAAATGCCGTCAACTTAGCCAACGCACTGCTGCCCAGTGTGAATAAGACTAATGTATCAGCATCCTACCTACTTTCTCTGTGTGAGCTTTTAGAATATTATTTGAAGCTGGGAGCAGTTTGGGTGAAGGGAGGCTGGACATAAGGAGGTCAGAATGTCTTCCAGAATGGAGGCAAACTTCAATAACCCCGGAGCCCTGCAAGAAGAAGGGATTCAGGGGTGTGTCTTTCTGCCCTGAATTTTAGGTGTGCATGTCATTCCTGGACAAGTGTTTATTTCCCTCTGGAAAATTTCTGCCATGTGCTGGGTTCAGGGAAGGTTTATGTTTATATTTTTGGGGTTTTTTCCCTGTAAAATCCTAAATACCGTCATTGAACAGAAAGCACTCCTAATACCTCCCCCTTTTTAAAGCTTAAATTGTGTGATTGTGTTTGGAAATCATCTCAGGAAAGCCTGTGCAGGTCTGGATAAAGGATTATCATAAAGCTTGTTATTTAGATGAAACTCATGAATAGGCTGAGACGGGATTGCTAATTTAACTCTTCTACCTGAATACACAACACTTAAGTAACAACCACAGTGGCAATGACAATAGTAAAATCCACCACATTAACAAACATTTCTTTCTCCCTTATGTGCCAGGCACTGTGCTAAAGCTTTGCAAACCTTATTTCACTTAATCCTTGAGACACATCAAATGGTAATCTAGGCAAGAAGACAGTGGAAGAATCTCATACCTCCATATTTTTCAACTTCTCTGCCCAAATGTCAGAATTTAAGCCATGTGCTATAGTAAGGGGAATATGTAGGCTTGCTTGTCACATTTTTCTCAATGGAAAACATCATTTAATTCTACAGAAAGCCCACTGAAGTCGATTTATTCCTTTTGCCCTGAGAAAAGGACAAATAGGCATCCCGGCCATGTGTTCAATAGTTTTACTTTTTTAGGGACAGTGGTCTCACCCTGTCATCCAGGCTGGAGTGCAGGGTGTAATAATAGCTCACTTCAGCCCCCACCTTCTCCTGCCTCAGCCTCCCAAGTAGCCAGGACCACAGCTGTGCACCACCATGCCTAGTTAATCTTTTTGTTGGGATAGAGTCTTGCCATGTTGCCCAGGCTGGTCTCGAACTCCTGGGCTCAAGCAATCCTCCCATCTTGGGGCCTCCCAAAAGTGCTGAGGTGTGGGCCACCATACCCAGCTTAATTTCTTTAATGATATTTACTATGTGTTCCCTATGCCAGAGTCTATGTCTGGGTGCTGACACATTGCTGCTGATGCATGTAGTTTAGAGGCACTCTTGAATATGCAGCACAAACTGAGTTTTAACATGTTCCTCTAGGGCCAAGGAAAACAATTCATGCTTGATGGAGTTTAACAGTAAAAGTTAAAAGATACGGGAAGGGACGTGCAAAATGGACTGAGAGCCCCTTTCCAGACCTAAGCATCTATTATGGAGATATACTGTGATCCTCCAAAGAATGGAATCCTCCTTGGGCAGAGTCTCTGAAGCAGAGCATAGATTCATACAGAAGGCCAAACAATCATGACAGGAGGAACTAGTGGAACAAAACAGCGGATATGTAGATGTATTCATCAGTTCTTGCACTGCTTTAAAGAATACCTGAGACTGGGTAATTTATAAAGAAAACAGGTTCAATTGGTTCACAGTTCTACAGGCTGTACAGAAAGCATGATGCTGGCATCTGCTTGGCTTCTGGGGAGGCCTCAGGAAACTTATAATCATGGCAGAAGGTAAAGGGGAAGCTGGCACTTCACATGGCTGGAGCAGGAAGAAGAGAGGGAACAGGGAGGTGCTACACACTTTTAAACAACCAGATCTCACAAGAACTCCGCACTATCAGGAGAACAGCACCAGGGGATGGTGTTAAATCATTCATGAGAAACCACTCTCATGATCCAATTGCCTCCCACCAGGCCTCACCTCCAGCACTGGGGATTACAACATGAAAAAAATTCAACATGAAATTTGGGTGGGGACACAGATCCAAACCATATCAGTGGATAAGTTACGGATACATTGGCATTGTCACATTACCTAAAATTCACTCAACACACCTTAACCCACTACCTACCTTCCTTCCTTCCTCTCTCTTTCTCTCTCTCTTTCTCTCTCTCTCTCTCTCTTTCGATGGAGTTTCACTCCCCAGGCTGGAGTGCAATAATGTGATCTCGGCTCACTGCAAACTCCGCCTCCCGGGTTCAA
This sequence comes from Sapajus apella, assembly GCF_009761245.1. NCBI lineage: Eukaryota > Metazoa > Chordata > Mammalia > Primates > Cebidae > Sapajus > Sapajus apella. Next base: position 13,869,216 of record NW_022436961.1, on the reverse strand, counting down.
GTGATTCTCCTGCCTCAGTCTCCCAAGTAGCTGGGATTACAAGCATGCACCACCATGCCTGGCTAATTTTGTATTTTTAGTAGAGGCAGAATTTCACCATGTTGGTCAGGCTGGTCTTGAACTCCTGACCTCAGGTGATCCTTCTGCCTCAGCCTCCCAAAGTGCTGGGATTACAGGGGTGAGCCACTGCGCCTGGACAACTCACTACATTTCTACAGTTGATTTCTATTTCTCTGTCTGGGTTTCTATTTTCCTTTCATTTCTGTCCCAGATCAAGCTTCTTCCTCAACTTCCCTAGTCAATAAATGAGTTGGATTTATTTGGCCCTCATCTTTGAGATCAGACTGTAACCCAATATCCTGAGTCATGAGTTTCTTGGCCTCCACTGAGAATTTCACTGAGTTAGTCTCGTTGTCTTGAGCTCATTGTCTCTGATGGCTTTCTTTTAGTTGCCACTATTATTTTTTATCCCTTTTCAGGGCTTTCTTTTCTAATAAATGTATCCTATGGCTTTAAAAAGGGCATCACCTAACACACTGGTTTTCTGTAGTCTTCTAAAAAGCTCTTTTTATGCCTTTTTTTAAAAGCCGTATGCCATCTGAAGTTATTCAAGGGGTATGGCATGGTGACCTAGTTTGTTACTGCTTTGGGAAAGAGATGGATTAACAGAAATAATACCTTACCATCTGGTTTCTTAGCCAGGTCGCCTAGAAAAAAGAGCCTAATGCTCAGCTTAAGTGTTAAAACTTTATTAAGAGGTACAATCTCAGGGAAGCCAGAATGAAGGGAAAGAGAAAGGAGGTGGAGAAGGTGGCTTTCTGAGCCGGCTGCTACTTCATAAGGCACAAGGCTAGGTGCTGGTTTCCACGGGATAAATCCAGGCAGGATACACAGGATTATCATGCTTTGGAGCCATCCATGGGAGGGAAGAGTGGAGAGGTGATTTATTTGCTAGCTCCCTTGTATCTTTTGTGTTCTGTAGGTCAGGGTTTGTCCCTTGGGCAGCTAAGCCCTACACTTCCAGGTTGCATAGGCCAGCGCTGGAAAAGCCTGACTCACACCCTGTGGTATAGCTTCAGCAAAATCCAGCAGGGGAGGGAGCAGTCAGAGAGGTCCGGTATGAGCCCTGGATAGAACAAGTGGCAGAGGAGCCTGAGAATGGAGAGGCTGATTAAATCTGGCCTCCTGATTTCAATGTGGACCTGCCCAATTGGAGGTACTGGGAAATGGCCTGGGAGAGGAGAGAAAAAAAAAATACTTGCTCAGGTGGTGCCCAAGAGGTATTAGGAAGGGAAGCAGATCTGGCTTTGTCTTCAGGGCTCTTTAAAACAGGAGGCAGCACACTTTTTCTTAAAGGGCCAGGTGGTAAATATTTTAGGCTTTGGGGGTTGTATGCTAAGAGGCAAAGTCAAGGATATGATATAGACACTTATAGAACTATTTAAAATGCCACCATTTAAAAATGTAAAAACTCTCTGCACACAGTGGCTTATGCCTGTAATCCCAGCACTGTGGTAATCTGTGGCAGGAGGATCAGTTGAGGCCAGGAGTGTAAGACCAGTCTGAGCTACATAGTAAGATCTCGTCTCTTAATAAAAAATAAAAAATAGCAGGCATGGTGCCATACACCTATATGTCGTAGTTACTTGGGAGGCTGAGATAGGAGGATTGCCTGAGCCTACAAGTTAGAGGCTGCAGTGAGCTATTATGGTGCCACTGCACTCTAGCCTGGGTGACACAGTGAGACCCCTGTCTCTAAAGAAAAAAAAATAGTTAAAAGAAACGTAAAAACTGTATTTAGCAGAACTTTAAAGACTTTAAAGTCAGGCTGCTGGCCAAATTTGACCTTGCGGTTGTAAAGTGCTGATCCTTGCTTTAGAGAACAGGGATCAAACTAGGGTTCAGCCCCATTTCAGTTAAGGTCTATGATATTCCCAGGCACCCACAAAATTGTTTTTTTCTAGGACTTTTGTACGACACAGGTCTTTGAGGGCAGAGGTCACTAGGGTTGGCTTGATGGGCCAGTGTGTCTTGCACTATGCCTTGGGGTGTTATTTATTTTAGGTTTGATGGGTGTGTGCCTTGGTTTGTGGAACTGGTTCATGCAGGCTTGTGAACGCCGGTTCTACACATCTCTTCCCAATTCCTCATTCAGTGATGTCACATTGGTGTCTTGAACCTGGCCATATGGAGAATATTGACAGCGTGGAAACTGGCAAATGCTACAAATCAGGGCCTTTTGAGGAACAGTGGGATGGGAATAAGCAATTGTCAACATTTACCAGCATACCACTGGGCATCTGCCTATGGCATTAGCTTTCCCTAGAGAATGTTCCGGAGATGGTTATATCTCACTGGGAGAGAAATATATAGTGATGATGGGAGAGGCAAATTAACTTGATGGGGAGAAGGAAGGGGCCTGAGGAGCTCCAGGCTTGTTAGTCACTTGCCTACTTAACACCTCTGCTTGGATATCCCAGGCACCCAAACTCAGAAGTCCAAAAGGTCCCAGTATCTCACTGCTCCCAATAAATGGTACTAGAATCATCTTGATGTGCTTACTCTCTCTCTCTCTTTCACCTTTCCTGCCTCCATCAAACAAATGAACCCTCAGGCCTTGCTGACAGTGCTTCTGAGCATTGTGAGATCCTTTTGTTTCTTCCATTCGCTTTGTTCTCTTGTTCTCACCCTGGCTGCCATTATCTCCTGCCTGGCCTCCTAGCTCATCTCCTTTTACTGCTGACACAGCCCTTTAGTCCATTGCTTGGCCTGCATCATCTTCTGGATTGTACATTTGTTCATATCACTCACCGGCTTTACCCTGCAGCTGTACCCCACAGCCTCTCCAGTGAAGTCTAAACTCCCCACCAGGCTCTGCAGGGCCTGCCTCACAGCCTCATCTCTAACTCCTGGGGCTTCCCACTCTATCATTCTGCATTTTGGTCACATTGAACTTCTGCTGCCTGGAATGGACCGGACTTCTTACAGGCTGTCCTCTCTCCCAGCTTCAGTGTTGTCAGGCTCATTCTTCCCCACCCTTCACAGCACTGCTCATTAGATCTTACTTTCCCAGTTAGGTCTTGCTTCGACTTCATCCCTTCAAGGAAAGGGCTGTCAGGGAATGCAAGGCTGGCTTCCTTCTAGAGCCTCATCTGTTCAGGTTACCTGACCCTCCCTGCTAACATCCCTATCCTGCTTACTAGAGGCTATTGTGATATCTTTCTGTGATCCTGAAACGTACCCGCCAAACTCTTAAAACAACACTATTGGAAGATATCAAAAGCTCTTCTGGGCCAGACATGGTGGCCCATGCCTGTAATCCCAGCACTTTGGGAGGCCAAGGCAGGTAGATCACATGAGGTCAGGAGTTCGAGACCAGCCTGGCCAAGAAAATAGTGAAACCCTGTTTCTACTGAAAATACAAAAATGAGCTTGGCATGGTGATGCATGCCTGTAGTCCCAGCTACTTGGGAAGCTGAGGCCAGAGAATTACTTGAACCCAGGAGGCAGAGGTTGCTGTGAGCCAAGATTGCGCCACTGTACTCCAGCCTGAACAACAGAGAGAGACTCCTTCTCTCAAAACAAAAACAAAAAACAAAAGCTCTTCTGAACCAATCTGGTGAATTCCAGACACTGGCCCTTATAGCAGGTAGATGAAGCTCTCGTTGTAGGAGATCCTGGCGCTGACATGCTGTCCTCAGATACCATACGTGAAGACAGCCTGCACAGTGGACAGGTCTTCCTGACGTTCCATGGCCCATGGGAAACGCCTTCATTCTTCTCTCTATGCATTTGGTTTTAAAACTTTGGACTTTCAAGTACTGCCTGTTCTCACTTATAAGTGGGAGCTAAACAATAGTTACTCATGGATGTATAAGGTGGAGTGACAGACACTGGAAGCTACAAACAGTGGGAAGGTGGGAGTGGAGTGAGATGTCTATTGGGTACCACGTTCACTATTCGGGTGATGGGCACTCTAAAAACCCATACCTCACCACAGTGCACTAGAGGCTTGTAAGACATCTGTACTTTTCCCTCTAAACACATAAAAGTTAAAATTTTTTAAAGGTTTTCAAGAAGTGGAGGAGATAAATTGTGGTATACTATACTTTGGAATCCTAGACAAAAAATAGGAAGAAACTACACACAGCATCAATCAATCTTACAAACCTAATATTTGAAAGAATAATATTGAAAGAAGCCAGACCCAAAGAGTACATATATAATTCAATTTGTATTAAGTCCAAAAGCAATCCACACTCACATTCTGTTTCTTGATATAGGTACTGGTTCCATCATAGCCGTGTTCACTTTGTGAAAATTCATCAAGTGGTTGGTGTAGTGGCTCACGCCTGTCATCCCAACACTTTGGGAGGTGAGGTGGGTGGATCACGAGGTCAGGAGATCAAGACCATCCTGGCCAACATGGTAAAACCCTGTCTCTACTGAAAATATAAAAAAAGTAGCTGGGTATGGTGGCACATGCCTGTAATCCCAGCTACTTCAGAGGCTAAGGCAGGAGAATTACTTGAACCTGGGAGGTGGGGGTTGCAGAGAGCTGAGTTTGTGCCACTGCACTCCAGCCTGGTGACAGAGCTAGACTCCATCCCCCCTCAAAAGAAAAAGAAAGAAAAGAAAATTCATCAGGTTAGTCCTTATGCTTGGGTACTTCTCTGTGTGTGATTTTCCAATAAAATGTACAGACCATCCCCTCCCTACAAATACATAAAAATAAATAAAACTCCAGACTTTTATGGAGACAGGTGATGACAGGGATGGTGATGAGCTTCTGTACACAGGGAAAATGCATAACACATTTTGGGATATTACTGTTGCAGTTCTGAAAATGGTAACATTTGAGACCTTGTCTATTTGAAAGGGTCACGTTTGGATTAAAGTGGGAATGGCTCTGGTATAGCTAGAGAGCAGTTGTGCCAATGAAACAGTACAGCACCTCTGATAGTGGAGACCACAGACATGGGACTGGATTAAGGTAGGATTGAGAGAGCAGGCTGCCTTTCTCCTCCGGGCCACTCACCATCTGCCACCTCACTGCACTCATGCTCCTGTTTAAACAATTTCCAGTTGCGATCCCTTAAAATAAAGCTTAATGTACTCACATCTGGTGGTTTTCCTACCCTAGTTTATGCTTAGCTTTGGCCTTCATTTTTAAAAAACGATTTTGTGATTGCTTTGTGTTGCTTTGGAAGAGTTTCTGGATCAGGGATTTGTGCCTCTCTTTGATTGCACTGTGATTGCATTTGCAAGTGACAGAACAGAGAGGAAATCTGAAGTCCCTTTTTGCCCTGTGTCCGTGGGTATCAGTGCTGGCTGCAGATCGAAACAACCATAGAAACTTTTTAAAAGGAAAGATTGCTAATCCCTGCTGCAAACCTGCAGAACAGAAGCTCCAGGCCTGTGGTTGGGCATTTAGTTTGAAAGTATCACCAGGTGATTCCGATGTGCAGCCAGGATCACTGATACATGTGATTTACAAAAGGCCTATCAGAAATCATCCATGTAGCACCTTTCTCTTGAAGAATCTTTTCTTCTGTGTGGACAATTGATGTTTTCATTCTAAATATTTACAATTCTGAAATATCATCAAGAATAATGATTCAATAACACAAGTGTTTAAAGGGATGATGGAGAAAAGCATTTTAACTGGGACTTGCATTCAGACCAATTCCTAAAGGTAGGAACTAGCGGATTCTTATAGGGAGTCTGTTAAATTACAGTGTATTGAGGGATGTACATTTCTTTCCTTCCCCCAAAGGACATCTGCTTTGGAATTACGCTGACATGGTTTTAAGTCCTGGCTCTACCAACTTCTTATTGGTACAACCTTAGTTTCCACAACTGTAAAATGGGCCTAAAATATTTTTCTTGCAGAATTGCAATACTTTTGGAGCAATAAATCATGCCTACCACATAATAACTGCTGATAAATGATAGTTTTTCCTCTTTTGGGTATAACAAAGCTCCTAGAATATCTATGTAATTTGGAACACTGGGGCATTCTTCTCAGGGACCTCGTCACCAAGTGTTGAATCAGGTTCCTACCTCTAGCCAGGTGCAGTGGCTTTAGCCTGTTGTCCCAGTTACTCAGGAGGCTGGCGGAGGCGGCGGTGGGGGAGGGGTGGGAGGATCGCCGGAACCCAGGAGTTTGAGATCAGTTTGGGAAACATAGTGAGTCCCTGTCTCTACAAAAAATTTAAAATAAATTAGCCAGACATAGTGGTGTGTACTTATAGTCTTAGCTACTCAGGAGGCTGAGGCCAGAGGATCACTTGAGACCCCAGGAGGTTTAGGGGGCAGTGAGCTATGATCATGCCTAAGTGACATTGAAAGACCCTTTTTCAAAAGAAAGAAGGAAAAGAAAGAAAGAAATGAAGGAAGGGAGGAAAAGGAAAGAGAAAAGAAAAAGTTCTCACCTTGACTGGGTTCTGTTTTAAGGCATTATTTTTTTTTTCCTGGTTCAATTTTCCCATTTGATATTTTTCTTAAGCATTTAAAGGTGGGAACAAAATAATTTTACCCTTCTGGACAGTAGCTACTTCTGGTGTCCAGACAGTGGGGTAAAACATCCCAGTTTAACTCAAGCACTGGGGCAAGACTGTATCTTCACCCTCCTCTCCCTATGTAAAGACAACCTTGGATTTCTAGACCAATCAGGCACAGCCTCCCCTACCCTCTGATATCTTCACAAAATCCTGTCCTGCCTCAGCTGTCTGCCTCATTAGGGAAAATAATCAGTTCTCTGCTCTTCTTGCCTCATCTCCACTCTGGCTGATTTTAATTTTAATTGCTCTTCTGAACCTTGGGGCTTTCTCTAGCCTGGATGCCTTGGAACAAGGCTCTTCCTTTGCAAAAAAAATCCTTGCAGGAGAGGTGCTATAAACCTTTGCAACTAAGTGAATTGAGTAGATTGAGTATCTTGATTAGACTTGTTCTCTCTCTCTCTTTTTTTTTTTTTTTTTTTTTTTTGACAGGGAAAAATCCCTCTCTGAGGAAGAGGAGAGGAGCCTGCATTGATTAACACATTGCCATTCCTGAATGAATTTACATTAATGAATTATAATATTGAACTATTTCTCACAATTTTATCAAAAAAGCTGCTACCTGGTATTATGCAAATATTCCTGTGCCTTACAGTGAAGTGTGTGTTTGTTAAACACAGAAGTTGTGACAATTTTGTAGGACAGATGGAAATTCTAGAAGATGAGAGGAGTTTACCAGATGGGGAAGGGTAGGAGGGGAGTGGGTGGGTATCTGGGTAAAAAACCTTCCCATGACGACACTTTGGATAGAACATTAAAAGTGTGGGTAAAATGAACAAAGAAGAAGGAAAAGGCAGAAATCAGAAGGGTAGGATTGACTGGGAGACTTGAATGGTTGAATACCTGACCAATGGTTTGGACTGAGACTAAGAACAGAGCTCTAAGTCATATTAAGAAAGAGAAGTGCATTAAACCTGAGACGGGCCCAGCAGTGGCAGGGCAAAATGAGTGAGGTGGCTTAGGATAAGGAATCTACTTTGGAATAGCGCTTATCTCTTCTTGTCTAAAAAAATGGATCTGACACCATGAAGTAAATTTCTAAAGCAAGGGAAGAAATAGCGAGAGATGGGGAGAGAGAAAGAGGGAGGGAGAAAGAAAGAGGGAGGGAGAGAGGGAAAGAGAGAGATGGAGGTAAGAGATGAGTGACAGAGACAGGGTTGAACACAGAGGTAGAGAGAGATCAACAGAGGGAAATGGAGAGACAGAGATGAATGGATATAATATTTCATAGAAAACTTAAAATAATGAAGTCTTGAATTTGAAAAAATTTAGAGAAAAGATAAAGATTTATTTAGTGACACCCACTGTATATCAGCATAACATACATATACTGTTTATAATACAACAGCCAGGAAATTCATCTTCTCCATAATTCATGCAATAGGAAGAGTAGAGCCACCAGGGATGACGACATGAATGACAGCAAATACAGCAGAAAAACTCTGACTTATGGGTAGGTAGCACATACCTAGGTTCTATCTCAGGTCTGCTGGAACCTCAGTTTTCCTTAATTGCCAAAAGAGTTGCTGGGCAGATGAGATGAAAGAAGATTTGAGTTGGCTCTCAAGAAGTCCATGGGTCTCAATCAGTGTGCAAAGATACACCGATATCCCTCAAGCCCTTCTCAGGGAGGTGCCCTCTGTACTGTGACTCTAATGGGCACCAGATATTTGCCAGATTTTCAAATCCAATTCAACACTTAGGCTAGTGGGGAAACAATTTGCTAAGAGCAAACTCTTGGGGAAAAAAAATCATGTGTTTACTGGGGCATGTGAGAACTTTGCTTCCGGAGCTGTCAGGACTGTAAACAGTTCTTTTAAATCCAGACTCAGAGTTGAAAGCAGTAGGGGTGGGAATTGAGTGAATAGTGTGAAACCATGGGTGCTTTTTTTTTTTTTTTAAAGAAACAGTCTCAGTCTGTCGCTCAGGCTGGAGTGCAGTGGCGTGATCTCAGTTCACTGCAACCTCTGGCTCCTGGATTCAAGTGATTCTCCTGCCCCAGCCTCCTGAGTAGCTGGGATTATAGGTGCCTGCTACCACACCTGGCTAATTTTTGTGTTTTTGGTAGAAACAGGGTTTCACCATGTTGGTCAGGCTGGTCTTGAACTCCTGACCTCGTGATCCACCCGCCTCAGCCTCCCAAAGTGCTGGGATTACAGGCGTGAGCCACTGCAACCGGCTAGGTGCTTTTACAGACAATGTGAAGTGTTGCAATGGTTGACAGCTTGCTTTGTGTTGGTTTGCATCTTTTAACATCTTCATGAAAGATGCTTGACCATAAAAGTGTAAGATTACTCAATAAAGGTAGTGCTATGACTTCTTGAGGTTCCTATCAGTTCTTACAGATCAAAAATCTCTGGGAGGGCTTCATTGATTATCATCTTCCCTGACACAAGGGAGCATTCTGGCCCTTGCTGACTTTTTTCACTTTAAAGCTTGCACTTAGCTTGAATTGCTTGATGTTTTCATGATATTTTCATGTGTGTTAATCTAGAGGGCATGCTTCCCCATCTTATCACCTACTCATGTTGGTTTGCTTGTGTGGTTGGAAGAATAATGTGTGCCCTCCTCCCCCACTCCACTGCCACTGCCAAAGATGTCCACATCCTAATCCCCAGAATCTGTGAGTGTTACATTGCATGGCAAAAGGAGAATTAAAATTGCAGATGGAATTAAAGTTGCTAATCAGCTGACTTTAAAATAGATTATCCTGGCTTATCTTATGTTAACACAAGGGACCTTAAAAGATGAGGCAGAAGGGTAGGTCAGAAGGACTCAGTGTGAGGGGAACCCAGCTGGCCTTGCTGGCTTTGAAGATAGAGGAAGGTGCAGCTTGAAGGCATCCTGTAGACATGGAGACCGATTCTTCCCTAGAGCCTCTTGCTCTAGGGAACACAGTCCTGCTTATGCCTCCATTTTAGCCCAGGGAGACCCACTTCTGACTTCAAATCTCCAGAATTGTAAGGTAGTAAGTTGTATTGTGTAAACCACTAAGTTTGGGCCAGGAGCAGTGGCTCATGCCTATAATCACAGCACTTTGGGAGGCCTACATGGGCAGATCACTTGAGACCGGTCAGAAGTTCGAGACCACCCTGGCCAATATGGTGAAATCCTGTCTCTACTAAAACAATACAAACAATTAGCTGAGCATGGTGACACACGCCTGTAGTCCCAAGCTGAGGCAGGCTGATTGTTTGAACCCGGGAGGCAGAGGTTGCAGTGAGCCGAGATTGCAGTGAGCTGAGATTATATCACTGCACTCCAGGCTGGGCCACAGAGTGAGACTCCGTTTCAAAAAAGAAAAAAAGAAAAAAAACTCACCAAGAGTGTGGTGATTTGTGACAGCTGTCACAGAAAACATATAATTTACATCCCCTACAACATTAGCTTGGTCAATATCACAGCATCATGTCAAAGCCAGGGGCCAGGAAATGAGTTCCTACTGGTCACAGAGGTCGTGGCTGGCACCTTCCTTCCAGGACTCTCCTTGCAGGGGAGGTGAGGGGGAGAAGACCATGATGCTGAGGAGCTCTGCTGGGAGAAGCACGAGTGTGTCCCCAAGGACCTTCCTCATCTTTGACACTTTTCAGCACATTCTGCTCACTTGCCATGGGTTCACTTCCTGTTTGGGTCCTTTACTTACCAGAAATGTCTCTCCTTTTCTGAGAACAAGTCCGCTGACCATGTAAAGAGAAGCTGTTCGGTAAACACATACCAAGGTTTCACTTCGAAAAGCTTCATGTGAGAGCTGAGGTTGGAAACCTCAAAGACCCCCAAGTTTAGCAAGGGTTTAGTGAAAAAGTAACTGTGAAATGTCCCAGGAATATGCTTGGCTTTCAAAAACTAGTATGTAAAATATCTAGTCTTCGCTCTAAAAGACAAAGAGTAACTAGTTTTGAAAATCCGTTTGGCTAAAAGCCTACTGTTCTGCCATATTTTTGCTCCTGGGACTCACTTTCCTGGAACTGCCTGTCTCTGGTACCTCGTAATCTGGAACTCTCTCCTGAGGTTTATTTGCAATGTTGAATTCCTGCCTTAGGGTTATTGAAGAGTAATAAATTGAATGTTTGAGTTTGTGGTAAGTTATTATTTTTTTTTTTGGAGACAATCTCTCTCTGTCATCTAGGCTGGAGTGCAGTGGCGTGATCTCGGCTCACTGCAACCTCCACCTCCCAGGTTCAAGTGATTCTCCCTCCTCAGCCTGCCGAGTAGCTGGGATTACAGGCATGTGCCACTATGCCTGGATAAACTTATTTTATTTTTCAAGTAGAGATGAGGTTTCACCATGTTGGCCAAGCTGGTCTTGAACTCCTAACCTCAAGTGATCCACCTGGCTTGGCCTCCCAAAGTGCTGGGATTACAGGTGTGAAATTCCATCAGCGAGAGACAGCTCTGAGATTAATGGCACTCATAGGACCATAGAGAAGTGTGAAAAGAGGGATCTCAGCTTATCCAGTGGAATTTCAGCCAGTGCTGAATTACCTTTGGATGGTCTGCGAAGAAGCTGCAGATACTCTCCCCGGAGAAATAGCGCTGTGAGCCACTTCAGGATGGCTTGGCTTTCAGTGAGTTGCCGATAAATGTCGGATTTCAGTAAAAATTGAATGTGAAATAAAGTTTACATATAAAATAGAAGCCTAAAGTACAGATCTTGGAGTGTATAGTGAGAGGAGAGAGAAAATCACACCAGCAAGTACATTTCACTGTGATAAATGGTAAATACAGGTTGCCTCTCCTCTCTCTCTCTCTCCCTCTTTCGATTTCCCTTTCCCTCTTTCTTTCAGTTTTTCTGCTCTCTGCAGAGACTAAAAGCTGCTGCTTGAAGACAGATGATGTGCTTTACTTTCCTTTTTCCCCCTCAGGGCCTTGCCTTGTAGGGGCTCAATATGGCTTTATTATTTTACCCTCGGCTGTTTGTCTTTTTAGAAAGTATTTTATGTTTTCTGCTTTAGGTTGGGAAGAGGGTGACTTCTTGGTATTTCAGAAGGACTCCTGAACACAGTGCAATAAGTGTTGCACTGAGAAATCTCACATAGTGGGGAAGATTTAAGGTCCAGGCCTTCAGGATCTTTGTGATTAGACCGCCGAAGCGTATTTGGAAGCCCGTGGGAGTACTTCTCCAGGCAGGGAGAAGAATGCTGGAGCTAACGAGAAAGCCCTTTTCTGCTGTGTGCTTCATGTCATAACATTAAAAAAAGGAGGGAGGGACACGATGAAAAAGAAAGGCCTGGAACTTAAGAGAGATTCTGTTCCCAAGTGGAAGGCAAGTTTTTTCTTCTTATTGCTGTAAGCAGTGGCAGGCATCCCCAAGCCAGCAACAAACATCCGAGAGCCTTTGGTATTAGGCAGGATGTTAGCATGCCAGCCTCATGGAGGAAAGGAACAATGGCTGTTTAATTTGCTTTTTATAGCAAAGCCCATTTGGGAAGAATGAAGACAGGAGGATCTTAGAAGAGCTTCCTTTCCCCGAGGGTTGGCCCATCTGCTCCACGGAGAGGAGAGTGTGCTGACTCAGGAAGCTGAGCCAGCCAGGCCCCGCGCGGGGCCTCTGCCAGGACGCTGGCTCACGCGGCCACTGCACAAATGGTGTGCGGAGTGCAGGAGGCACGTTAGGGCTCTTCAGGATGGGACAACTGACTTCTGTCTGGGGATTACCGAGACATATGTTCCGTGACCACCATAAGTATGCTTTCTGTAACAAAGCCTCTTTTATGGGGTATTGTTCGAGGAATGGAAAATATACAAGCTCCTCTCTGCAAGGGATTAAACATTTAAGGAAAAGTGACCAAATTATTATTCTAAGCATCAAATATCTTTATGCCTTTTAAAGCCGAAAACAAGAAATAAAATACAAACATCTATGAAGGCTTTGGGCCATTAATATGGAGATCAAGTTTTAAACATAATCAATGCTCATAATTACTATTTTACTTTGGTGTTGAAAACCCTGTATTGTGGGCCTGGTGTGGTGCCTCATGTCTGTAATCCCAGCACTTTGGGACGCTGAGGCGAGCAAATCACCTGAGATCAAGGGATCAAGACCAACCTAGCTAACATGGTGAAACGCTGTCTCTACTAAAAATACAAAAATTAGCTGGGTGTGGTGGCGCACACCTGTAATTCCAGCTACTCCAGAGGCTGAGGCAGGAGAACCACTTGAACCTGAGAGATGGAGGTTGCAGTGAGCTGAGACGGCGCCATTGCACTCCGCACTCCAGCCTGGATGGCAGAGACTACATCTCAAAACAACAAAGACAAGGCAAACACTATAATGAAACTTGTAGAAGTACACCAACCCGCTATAAACTGTGATGCTTTTTGAATTCATGAATTTATTTTGATCATCTTTCTCTTTCTTGCTGCTTTGGCACTGTTTTAGAGTCAGTCTCGGTATTTTCTTCCTTTTTTTCTCCCACTCCTTTTTACTGAAACTAATAAATTACTTTGTTATAGTCATATATGAGGGCAAGAATAAACAAGCTTTGGAAAGAACCGAATAAGTTTCCTATAAACTTAACTGACAGCTCTTCAGGGTGTTCCCAGACCTGTTTCTGTTTTCTTCTTACATCAGCGTTTCTGCCTGTCTTGCGGAGGATACGGCAGTGCTGACCTTCAGATAAGGAAGGCGTTTTAGGCTGTGACAGGTGAACAGGGGTGTTCTCTGAATGACTCTGATTAAGTTGAGAGTTTGAAGGCACAGGCAAGATCTGGTGAGGAAAGGTCTTCTCTGTTGGGAGCTTGGTCCCCAAACTTAGAGACATTTGCCACACTAGATGCTGGTGTTGTCTCTCTGCATGGTCCATCCTTCTTCAAGGCTGAGGCAAAATCAGTAGAGGTGCCCTATCTTTTCCTCATATTTTCACTTCGATGCAATGCACAAACCCAGGTGAGTCCCTGTGCAAGATAATGGTCCTTTCAGAACCTCAGATGACATCATTTGGAGATTAGCTGAGTGGCTATTAGCCACCCCAACTGCTGTTGATAAAGAAGAGATAACAGAATGAAAATATTTGTCATCTGAGTTTCACTATTTTTCTTAGTCATATATGTTCTGATGTGGTAGTGGGAGTAAAGAATTCTCTTATGACTGCTCTAGATATCAGAGATGGAAAATTCTTAACTCATTCATTACCCTTCGAGACTCATAGACCATACAGCTTTCTGTTCATCTTCTGGGCTGATTTCATCTGTGCCTGCTTCCTTCTTAGAAGATACTAAGTGATAAATGATCTCAGGTTTGGAGAGAGATTTTAAAGGAATCATGTCCAATGGTGCCATTCCTATTTCATTTGGCCATATTCCTTTAGTGGGCAAATTTTCCCCAGGCTATCAGACATTCATTTTAGTTCTAAGTCTCATGAAACCCAGAGCTGTTCATTTGAAAACATCCCTGTGCCTCAATTTCCCTTCTTTAACAGCTCAGTAATAGAAACAGAATAATTTCAAAAGCTCTATAATTCACATTAAAAGAGTAAAACAAATAAACCAAACCCAGAAAGGCAAATATTATCTGATCTCACTTTGTGGAATCTAAAAAAGTTGAATTCCCAGAAGCAGAGAGTAGAACAGTGCTCTCTGGAAATGGGAGATTTTAGTCAAAGGGTACAGACTTGGTAAGAGAAACGAGTTCTGGAAATCTAATACGCAGCATGGGTGGTGATGGATGAGTTGAAAACAAAACAAAAAATTAAAAGAAATAAGTGAAGTTAATTTGAATATATATCATTTAACTTAATATATCCAAAGTTTTGTCATTTTAAGATATAATCAATATAAAACATTATTATTATTATTTGACAGAGGCTCTCATTTTGTTGCCCAGGCTGGAGTGCACTGACACAATGATGGCTCACTGCAGCCTCTATTGCTTGGGCTCAAGTAATCCTCCCTCCTCAGCCTCCCAAGTAGTTTGGACCACAGGCACATGCCACCACACCCAGAAAATTTTTTAAATGTTTTTGTAGAGATGAGGTTTTGTCATTTTGCCAGGTTGGTCTGAAACTCCTGGGCTCAAGCAATCCTCCCACCTCGGCCTCCCAGAGTGCTAGGAATACAGGTGTAAGCCACCGTACCTGGCCTAAAACATTATTAATGAAACATTTCACTTTCTTATTTTTCATACAAGTCCAACATTTGTTGTCTATTTTACACGTACAGTGCATCTTAATTCAGACTGGCCACTTTTCAAGCACAAAGCAGCCACTGGCCAACACAGCAGTTCTATATAATAGATGTCTTTCCTTTTTGAAGAGTATTGTATAATGTTTTAGAGTTGGGTGAATATCTGCTTTAAACATGACAGATACAGCTAATCATAATGGTGCCAACCAAAAATATAAATAGTCTTTTTTTTTCTTTCGTGGACTAAGAGATTCAGGTTAACTTCTTCAGAGGATCAGATGGTGGTCCTATAAATCACAAGAGACCACAGATGCAAGGGCAAGGGCAGGTCAGGGCAGTCAGATGTGAAAGGCAGAACTGCTAGAAGGAGCAAAATCAGCACCCAAGAGGAGTGAATACTAGGATGAATGTGTCCAATGAATAACTCATCCTACATTGAGAGACATTTTATCAATGAGTCCAAGTAGCTTCCCAGATTTTATTAGGAACTCTTAAAGATGTCATGGAGGCTGAGTTGCCATTTAGATACAGCTGGTATTTAGAGGTTGAGTTGATATTTAGAGATTGAGGCACATTAGGAAAGATGTGGAAATGAAGGAAGGGTTTGTTGTAATGACAAGTGCTAACAGGAAGGTGGTGGCTTGAAGGGGAGTTGACAAATCTGTCATTATCTTCCCAGTCTTGTCCAAGGCAGAGGGCGTTCTTGCCAGACGGTGTGTGCATTCCAGGGTGCTTGGCAGACTCCCTCAGTGAAGCAGCCTCAGCATAGCAAAAGTCCCCATCAGGCGGATCCCACGCCCTCTGCACAGCTTGTGTAAGGACAAGAACTAACCGGATACTTACTACGTAGCAGGCTCTTCAATGATTCTTCTGTAAAACAGATTGTATTCCTTTGCTAGGTCAGCAAAATACCACAGACTGAGTGGCTTAAACAACAGAAAATTATCTTCTCACAGCTCTGCAGGCTGGAAGTCCAAGGTCAAGGTGCAGGCCGATTGGTCTCCTCAGAGGTCTCTCTCCTTGACTTGCAGATGGTCACCCTCTTCCTCCCCTCTTCACCTGGTCATCCCCTGTGTGTGCATGGCCCTGGTGTCTCTTCCTCTTCCATTTTGAACTTATGAAATAGATTTTCGTGGGTGTAGCAAGGTTATCCAAGCTTTGGGACTTGAATGGATTTGAATCTGTTCCAGTCATACTGGATTAGAGTCCTACCTACTGGCCTCATTTTAACCCGATCAACTCATTAAAAACTTTCTCTACAAATACAGTTACATCCTGAGATTCTGGAGGTTGGGACATTGACATACAGATTTTGGGGTGACACAGTTCAGTCCATTATATAGGTATTACCCATCTTACAGGTAAGGAAACTGAGGGCCGGTGAGGACATGTGACTTGCTTAGGATTAATATGCCAGTTGAGACTAGAATCTGGATCTCAGATTCTTTATACAAAGAGCACTTTGTCTCTTGAGGTGAAATGATGTATCCAGCTAGTGCCATCGAAGACATTTGGAAAACTCAGGTTTCTTTGCTGCTTGCAACATTACCTAGGTAATGGTTCACACCAAGAGTTGTGAATGGGGAATGGTGAGGGGCAAGAGGGTGGCTAGGGGATGATCAGTGGAAGAGGCTTGGAGATTGGGATCTGGAATCAGGGTGTGTGTGAGTCTTGGCTCTGTCATAGATTAGGTGTATCACCATCGTCAAGGCCTGCACGATCTAAGCTTTACACCGATTAAGATTTATTAAGCAATGGTGCTAAGCACTGAGCACATGTCATCTCATCCTATGTTCACAGCCAGGGTATAAAGTGAATACTATTGCTATGTCTACTTTACAGTTGAGGAAAAGAGGCTCAGACAGGTTAAGTGACTTACTCAAGGTCACACAGCCAATAAGGCCTAGAGCCATGACTCAAACCCACGTCTGTGGATTTCAAAACCTATACAGTTAACTAGGACCAGAATCAGGAACAGGGCCCAGGGTTACACAACTCTGCCTTTATAAGTGAGGAAAAGTCTGAGTTTTAATGTAAAATCTCAAGGATTTTCAATGCTGAGTAATTCAAGTTTCTTAAACAAAACTAAGCAGCCCAGACAAAACATGTCAGCTGGCCCCAGGTTCATACTGCATTGCCTCTTACCTGTAAGGTGGGAAAGTTGTTCAGATAAACCTGCAGGGCCTTACCTGTCCTGATCATTTATGAACCTCTAATGCCATTTTGAACGTAGGAAATAGATTTCGGTGGGTGTAGGAGAATCATACAAGCTTTGGGATTTGAATGGATTTGAATCTGCACCTTGGCCCTTCATAGAACTATAAGAAGGCAAATTATTTAATCTTTCGGAATCCCAGCTTCCCTGTCTGGAAAATGGGACTTGCACTGGGTACACTGATGTGAATATGGAGACAAAGTCTGTAAAGAGCCCGCCGGGCAGCTTGGTAGGCAGTGAGAAAATAGTGCCAACAAGATCACGTCTTTCACCATGGGATTGGGAGTTTATGAGTGGCGGGCGTACATGAGTATTTGGGGAGATGTGGACAGGGTCCCCACTTTGACAGCACTCCCCACATACCCAAGGAGCTGCCATTTGAAATTTAGTTTGGAATCTTCAAGAGTTCCTTTACAAAAATGCCCACCCTTGTTAGAGAAACCGGTTAATACCTGTGCGGGAGTTAGATGCTGTTATACCTATTTACTCACTAGGCAAGCATTTAGTGAGTTCCCAATGTGGTGAAAGAGGAGTGGTTCTCAAACCCTAATCCGTAACAGAAACACCCAGGGATCTTGCTTACACTAAAGCTTCTGAGCTGCCACTTCCTGAGTCCAACTTAGAGTGCCATAGGGCCGGGAATCTGCATTTCCACAGCCCTCTGGAGATGCTGATGCAGGTGCCCAAACACTATCTCCCGAGGCCCAGTGTAACTTTACTGTGAGACAGCCGGTCACCTTCCCACCCAGAAATGTCTCCTGGGCTGGCCACAGGGCGGCCACAGCTGGGTGAACTATCACTCAGAGTGGGCCTGGGGCACAGTTAGGCAGGCGAGGAAGTGGGAGGGAGCACCTGTTTTAACTAGATAAAATTTCAGAATTCCTTACAGTGAGCAGGCCATTCGTTCTTTTGTTGTTGTTGTTGTTGTTGAGACAGGGTCTCCCTCTGTTGTCCAGCCTGGAGTGCAGCGGGGCAATCACAGCTCACTGCAGCCTGGAGCTCCTGGGCTCCAGTGATCCTCCCCGCTCCATCTCCTGAGTAGCTGGGACTAAGTCACTAGTACCACCACACCCAGCGAATTAAGTTTTTTGTAGAGGTGGTAGTGGTGAGGGGTGTATGTCTCACTATGCTGTCCAGTCTGGTCTTGAACTCCTGTCCTCGAATGATCCTCCTGCCTCTGCCTCCTGAAGTCCTGGGATGACAGGAGTGAGCCACAGCACCCGGACCAGCCAGTTCTTTCTTAATAACTTTAAGACATAAAAAATGACCATTTTAATGGTGTCCCAAAATAAGCAATAATTTCCACCATCAGAATATGGTGTGTAATGACCTCCAGGTGCCTCCATCTACATCCACGGCTCTGCGGGCAGAGCCTGCCCTGAACGGACTCCTTTCCCGCTGCAGACAAGCAGGATGCGTTTTGCCCGGAAAGAAGGGGCTCGTCTACCTGCGGCTGCAGCAGGCCCTGCACCATCAGTCATTTCTCGGCTTCCTCCCACACGCCTTCGTGAGGATGTGTAGGTATCCCCTCTCCCTGGCTGAGTCAAGTCACTCCGAGACTGAAGAGAGAGAGAGAGGATGTGGCGTGAAGCTGAAGCCCACGCCCAGGGCCTGGCACCTCCTGGGTTGGGCTGGGCGCTGTGGGCTTGCATTTCTGTGGATAGACAGAGATGGCATCAGGGCTGTGACACTGGCTGCCCAG
This sequence comes from Sapajus apella, assembly GCF_009761245.1. Classification (NCBI taxonomy): domain Eukaryota; kingdom Metazoa; phylum Chordata; class Mammalia; order Primates; family Cebidae; genus Sapajus; species Sapajus apella. Next base: position 13,850,618 of record NW_022436961.1, on the reverse strand, counting down.
CTTTTTTTTTTCCTTTTCTTTTTTTTCCTTAACAGCATCTGGAAGAGGCTCAGGGAGGGTCCAAGCAAACCACGAAGCGTTCTCTGGAGGCTGAGCTGGGATGAGTGGGCGGAAACAGCCTCAGGTCCCTCTCTTCTCTTCATCCTGAAACTCACTGCAAATACCAGAGGTTTTTTTTTTTTTTTTTTTTAGAGATCCGATAAATTTGCCTCCTTCTTCCCCCAACCCCACCCCTAAGCCAGAGGAAGTGCTGGAGGAAATAATGTGTTTAAGAATGTGGGGGAAGGGAGCTTACATTAGGAAGCAGGACTCTAAGCCTCTAGCCAGAAACCCCAGTAACCTTTAAGCTGTTAACCCTTGAGGATATGGCTCGATGGTGTACCCACGGGACGTTCATTATTTATCTCCAGAAGCCCTACCTAAGTCTCTCATTCTGAGCCTTAAACAAATCATTTGCTGTTCAGCCAACAATTCAGCTCTAACTCCCTGGAAATACCAGCAAATCCCAGGACCACTCTTCCTTCTGCTAAGAACACCAGGAAAATCCGCCCAACAGCACAGGGTGTTGACCAGAAAGCCTGGTGCTGATCACTGTCAGAGAGGACGAAAGGAGGAAAGAGGTCCTTGGCTAGGTCCTTCTTTTTCTTTTTCTTTTTTTTGTCCTTGGGAGCTTGGATGAGCTTGTCTTTGATGGCTTAATTGGCTCTGCCCTCTTTTCTCCCCTTCATAAATCCACTGAAATGATATATATATTCAAGAGTAAGGCAAACCTCAAATTAGGCTGTCAGTAGAACCGAGCCTCTGCAAAGAGGGTAATTAAATTATTGGCATGAAACAGCAGGAACCCTGCAGGGACGGCACTAGTAAAAGTGGAAGGAAACTACTTGGGAAGATATTGGTACCTGTGCTAGGGAATGGCAAGTATATATCCAAACCAATTCTCATCAGCCTTGGAAATACCGTATACATCTGTGCATGTCAGGAGATGTGAGGCTGATTCCCCGGCCCGCTGGTCTGTCTGAATGTTCTGTCTCTGTTTAGCCTGGGTGAGACGGAACAGGAGTCTCTCTTAGGGACTTGCCGTGCCACCCCTCCTCCCCAGCATGGAAATAAAGAAAAAATTGAGTTCCTTTAAGGAAAATTCCAGGCACCTAGCTATCCCTGAGAGATAAATGAGCAACTTCATAAGCAAAACAGTAATCGTAGCATAAAACAATAGCCACAAAATGAGAACCATGAGATGTATGGCTGAAGATACATCTTAACATATGTCCCTGAGTTATTTTTCAGGAACCCAACCCCCCACCATATGGATCTGCTGACACTTAGATCTCCTCAGAAAAAGGGAAAGTGAGGACTGAACTCTGACCGCTGTTTCGTGTTCTAAATTTTTTTCCTGCAGGACCTGCAGGAAGTCACGCCCATGAGCCAGACCTAACATTCTTTTCTGCTGACTCCCACTGTTAAACAAAGCTTCCCTTTCTTAACCGATTGCAGATCAGAAAATTGTTGAATTTCCCTGTGAACTTACTAGGTTTAGGGTGTTTGTGGGATGGGGTCCTTTCATAGAGCTTTCTGTCATCCCCCATCTCTGGTCCTCACTTTTTATTTTTTGAGATGGAATCTCGCTCTGTCATGCAGGCTGGAGTGCAGTGGCATGATTTTGACTCACTGCAATCTCTACCTTTCAGGTTCAAGCCATTCTCCTGCCTCAGCCTCCTGAGTAGCTGGGATTATAGGCATGCGCCACCATGCCCATAATTTTTGTATTTTTTAGTAGAGAAGAGGGTTTCGCCATTTTGGCCAGGTTGGTCTCAGACTCCTGACCTCAAGTGATCCACGTACCTCCGCCTCCCAAAGTGCTGGGATTACAGGCATGAGCCACCATGCCTAGCCCTGCTAGTTCTCACTCATTCTAACCTGGATTGGCTTCTGGTTGCTCCAATTCTTTCCCTGCTTCAATGCAAAGGTTTCACTTTCTTTTGAAGCCTTACTGTACAGGCCAACATTCCGGAGGTGTCAGCCTCTGCCCCCAGTTGACTTCACAAGCCCACCGAGTGTTTGGCAAAATGCCTTCCTGTTAACACCGTCTGGTGTTAGGGTGCGCTGCATAGCAAAAATGTGTCCCTTCTGCATATGTAATCTGCAGATCCCCAAGCTTTCTCTGTGCATGGAAAGGGCTTGAACTGCCATTCCTGTGGCCCTGCAGCAAACCCAGTCCTCTCCCCTCCCCATATTTTTGAGGGTTCCTTGGGAGGTGCCAGTTACCCATTGTCTTAGTCTAGAAGTCATTGCTTGGGTCCTTTTTTTTTTTTTTTTTTTTTTTTTTTTTTTTTTTTTTTTTGAGGTGGAGTCTCATTCTTTCACTCAGGCTGGAGTGAAGTGGTGATCGCTCGGCTCTCTGCAACCTCTACCCCTCCCCTGCCCCCTCTCCCCTGCAACCAGGTTTAAGCAATTATCCTGCCTCAGCCCCCCAAGTTGCTGGAATTATAGGCATGGCTAATTTTTGTATTTTTAGTAGAGACGGGGTTTCACCATGTTTGCCCGGCTGGTCTCAAACTCCTGACCTCAGGTGATCTGCTTGTTCGTCCTCCCAAAGTGCTGGGATTGCAGGCATGAGCCACTGAGCCCAGCCTCCTTGGTTCCTCTTGCAGGTTAACTCTGGCCTTTTGGCAGCTCCTAATCTGTGCTGCAGAGGTGCCCTTAGCTCAGCCTCTCTGCAGCAGGGTAAATACAGGAGCCCCCTTCCCATTCCCTGGGGAACAGTGAACTTCTCACTACTGACCATCTCTGCCTCCACCCTTGCCTGCTCCTGCCCTGCCCTGGAGCTCACCTCCTGTCCTGGAATCTCTTGCTTGCTGTGAAGGTTAATACTGCGTGTCAACTTGATTGGATTGAAAGATGCAAGTGTTTATCCTGGGTGTGTCTGTGAGGGTGTTGTCAAAGGAGAGTAACATTTGAGTCAGCGGGCTGGGAAAGGCAGACCCACCCTTAATCTGGGTGGGCATCATCTAATCAGCTGCGAGTGAAGCCAGGATATAAAGAAGGCGGCAAAACATGAAAAAGCTAGGCTGGCTGAGCTCCCAGCCTACATCCCCACTTGTGTGCTGGGTGCTTCCTGCCCTTGAACATCGAACAAGTTCTTCAGCTTTGGGACTTAGACTGGCTTCCTTGCTCCTCAGCTTGCAGATGGCCTATGGTGGGACTCTGATCCTCTGAGTTAATACTACTTAACAAACTCCCCTTTACATGAATCTATCTATCCTATTAGTTCTGTCCCTCTAGAAAACCCTGGCTAATATAGATTTTGGTACCAGGAGTGGTTCTAGAGGAGCAGAATATTAAGGATGGAGTTCTTTAGTTGGTTTTGGGGTTTCTGGAGTTGGCTGCTTAATATGATTAGACACAAAAATGCTAAGGAATCTAATTCTAATAGTGCAGAGAACACCAATCGTCCTTGGTGTAAACTGTTTAGAGGTTATGCAAAATAAATGCATTTGATACTCCTGATTCACTGCTTGTGAGAGGCAAGGAGTTTAGTGACTCTGTACATAATACCTTTGACTATATGTGGAGAACCAAGGAATGTAATGAAGTTTGTTGGTTGCTCCTAAGTTCGACAGAAACAATGGTGAAAGAAAATAATGAACTCAGGACTTATAAATTCCGTGTCCCTTGTCCCTTGCTCCTCCCTGTCTCTTTGCCCCAGCCAGAGGAAGCAAAAATGCCTTAATCCCATAAATGATTTCTACAGACTCCCTAGAAAAAACAAAGATGGATTTCCACTTAACATCTCAGTCTCAGGCAGTTGCATCTAGGTTACTCCACTGTTTTTTTTTTTTTTTTTTTCCAAGAACAAGCATTGCTGGGGAAAAGGAAGATACACTCCATCCTGCTTCTCCCCTATAGTACCCTGAAGTACACAACTTTTTTCCTCTAATGTTTTGTTTTTAAAAGTTTTAGACATACAGAAAATTGATGGAGCACTGCAATGAATGAGTGACCATATATCCTGTAACTAAATTGAACAGGTGATACCATTTTGCCAGATTTGCTTCATCTCTGTATATGTAGCTGTGTGTGTGTGTGTGTGTGCGTGTGTGTGTGTGTGCATGCACGCACATGTTTGGCTGGATCATTTAGAAGTAAGTTGCAGACATCGTGATATTTTATCCTGAAATACCTCAACTTGCATCTCCTAAGAATAAGGACATTTTACAAACCACCAAACCATTAACACCTAAGAAAATGAACGGTATTTCCGTAATACACAACGACTTTTAAAATAGCACCTTCATTGCTTTTTCTGATATTCTTCCTTCATACTTTAGGCCACGTAGTACGTAGTAGCATATGTGTTGTCAGAACTTGGGAATGCCAGGGGGTCTCCCTGTCCAAATTGGGGAACAAGGTTGCTGAGAGTTATATGTACGATTAGCTTATAATCAGAGCAGAGATATGCAAAGTTATCTTAAAAGATATAAAGACGGCCAGGTGGTGGTGTAACATCCCTGTAATCCCAGAACTTTGGAAGGCTTAGGTGGGAGGATCATTTGAAGTCAGGAGTTAAAGGCCAGCCTGGGCAATAGTGAAATCCCATCTTTACAAGAAAACAAACAAAAAAATTACCCAGGCATGATGGTGTATGCCTGTAGCCCCAGCTACTCAGGAGGCTAAGGTGGGAAGATTCCTTGAGCCCAGGAGTCCAAGGCTGCAGTGAGCTAAGATTGCACCGCTGTACTCCAGCCTGGATGACAGAGCAAGACCCTGTCTTTTAAAAAAGAAAGAAAAAAAGAAGAGGCCTATTTATATGGTTCATAGTCTGTTGACCCCCTAAAGGAAGCATCAGAGGCCACTGCATAAAAGCTGTGACATAAAGCTCAGGAAGATTTTTCTAAGATATTTGTCAGCTACAAAGCATTGTCCAAATATGGGTTTTATTTCCAGGAAAAAAAAGGGAGGGAGGAATGCCATGGAGTAAGTTATTCACGAGGGTCCTCGCTTATTTTTAAGGATTGTACTAGGCCCAGCCGTCTCATTTGTTACTTGGAAATGAGGACATGTGCCTCAACATGCAGGATTTCTATTAAGCATGAAATTTGACCCCATAAGTACTACTTAATCTCATGAGTACTGTCCATGTAAGATGGTCTTACCTAATGGACTTTGAATATTTTAGTCTCACTTAAAAAGTCCTCTCTGTAATGAGAAAGGTGAGCTGGCTGTCAGAGCCCGATTCCCTTAAACATGGGATTCTCCCTACTTCCCTTCATTCGGATTCCACATTAAAAAAGCAGCTGTTTTCGTTTTCTGGGCTGTTGTAACAAAGTACCACAAACTGGGTGGCTTAAAACAAAAGAAATGTATTCTTTCACAGTTTTGGAAGCCAGGAATCTGAAATCAAACGTCCGTAAGGCCAGGCTCTCTCAGAAACTTGAAGCGGAGAATGCCTTTTTGCTCTTCTAGTTTCCGGTGTTTGCTGGCAACCTGGGGCAGTCCTGACTTGTGATGCCTCACTCCTCTTCCTGCCTCTGTGTCCACGCGGCTGTCTTTTCCCTGTGTGCCTGCCTCTGTCTCTTCTCCTGTTCTTTTCTTTCTTTCTTTTTCTTTTCTTTTTTTTTTTTTTTAGAAGGAATCTTGCTCTGTCGCCAGGCTGGAGTGCAGTGGCGCCATCTCAGCTCACTGCAACATCTGCCTGCCTCCCAGTTTCAAGCAATTCTCCCACCTCAGCTTCCTGAGTAGCTGGGACTACAGTTGCGCACCACCACGCCTAGCTAATTTTTGTATTTTTAATAGAGATGGGGTTTCACCATGTTGGCCAGGCTGGTCTTGATCTCTTGACCTCGTGATCCGCCCGCCTTGGCCTCCCAATGTGCTGGGATTATAGGTGTGAGCCACTGCACCCCCTTTTCTTATAAGGACGCCAGTCATATTGGATTAGGGCCCACCCTAATGGTCTCATTTCACCTTAATTACATCTGCAAGGCCCTGACTTCCAACTCAGGTCACATTCACAAAGTTTTTGGGTCATGACTAAAGAGACCTTTTGTGGGACACAATTCAATTCATAACAGCAGCCCTTAGATGATGATGTTGCTCCCATGGAAACTTCCTTCCAGGAAAAGATGTCTTAATCATACAGACTTTAAGTATTCTTGTTTCTGTGTCAGTAATTTCCTGTTATAAAATTTATAAATTAGACTCAGAAAATGGTTTGACTTCCCATGTCATAAGACTATAGATAGAAAAATAAAGCATCGATTATATGTGGACCAGGGTTTTGGATTTCCAGAGAGAGTAATTGCTCATTGTGAGCCAATAAATTGGCTTTCTGGCTTGATTCATCAGTGTCATGGTCCATCCCTGAGATTTTGGCTAGGAGAAGAGCAGCCACCATATCTGTGCCAACAAAACCTAGTTTCTGAGCTTCTGAGGTTGAGAAGCAGACAATGCTAGTTTACCAAGACGATGACTTCAAACCCAGGAGAGCCCACAGCAGCTCACCGCAACCTCCGCCTCCTGGGTTCAGGCAATTTTCCTGCCTCAGCCTCCTGAGTAGCTGGGATTACAGGCATGCGCCACCATGCCCAGCTAATTTTTTGTATTTTTAGTAGAGACAGGGTTTCACTATGTTGACCAGGATGGTCTCGATCTCTTGACCTCATGATCCACCCGCCTCGGCCTCCCAAAGGGCTGGGATTACAGGCATGAGCCACCGCGCCCGGCCCAATATTGGACTTTTAATATGTGGGTTCTACATAGTAATAGATATCCCAAAGAAAGCTTGGCCCCTTGGAAAAACAAACAAAACTCCTAATCACAGACCAAAAAAAAAAAAAGGAATTAATTAAAACCAGGAATATTTTAGATCTTGTCTCAGGTTCAAACTTAATGAGAAAAAAGAGTTTTAGAGAAAATTGGTAAGACTGTTGGTATGGTAGAAGAACCCAAAGCATCAGTAGAAAAAATCTCATTGTGGCAATGCCTTAAATTTCTGAAGTACTGGGATCAAATATTAGCAGATTCATTCTAAAAGTCATGTTTTCTCTCTAGATTTCAACCAGTCAGCTATTGAAGAGATGGCAGGCAATGAATCTGGCACCTTCTATGGGAAGAAAACAGAAACACGTGCTGCTTGTCCGACTGAGGCAGAGGAAACTATGATGGGAACAAGGTAGGCAGGGAATGACTGATGAATGATTGTTGGTGCTGTTTCAACAGGAGAGCTGGACGTCAGAAGCGAGTGGAGGGGAGTGGGGGTGAATTGTTTAATTATCTAGGGTCCAGGAGGCAGACTAACTTGCTGAGAGTTTGCACTATGGAGCAGAGCTGGAAGGAAAGGCAGAGAGGGATTAGCAGACCAGAAGCAAGTCTCCTAGGACTGCTCCTCAAATGTGAATGTGTGAATCGCCGGGAGAGCTTGTTTTGTTGTTATTGTTGTTTGTTTGCATTTTTTTTTTTTTTATTGAGACAGAATCTTACTCTGTCACCCAGGCAGGAGTGCAGTAGCATGATCTTGGCTCACCGCAGCCTCGGCCTTCTGAGTTAAGCAATTCAGCTTCAGCCCCCGAGTAGCTGGTATTACAGGCGCGCACCACCACATCCAGCTAATTGTTTTGTGATTTTAGTATAGCCAGGGTTTCACCACGTTGGTCAGGCTGGTCTTGAACTCCTGACCTCAAACGGTCCGTCTGGGTCTCCCAAAAAGCTGAGATTACAGATGGGAGCCACTACGCCTAGCCAGGAGAGCTTATTCAAACACAGATTTCTGCCTGCCTCCTCTAGATTCCGACTCAGTGAGTCTGGAGGAGGGCTCATATATTTGTATTTCTATCATAGCACTGCAAATGCTGCTGGTCTATGGATCCCCTATTAAGTAGCACTGTACTAGAAAACACGTAAAAGCTGGGAGATGCTGTTGAAGTTGATTTTCCAAGGAAGAAACAAAGTTTTAGAGAAGAGAAGTTTGGGAAGGAGGTGTTGGGTTATGTATGCAGGGATGTTTCTGCTGCTAGTAAAAGACATCTGAGAACACAAATGCCACCTCCACCTTTGAAGTCTTTCTTAAGTTATCCAAGTAGCCTGGGCACCTTCTCTTAACACATCTCTGTTATGGCAATTCTCTGAGGGTATTATAAATTGTGTGTGTGTATGCATGTGTATGTGTGTGTGTGTTTGTGTGTGTGGCCTCACAAGAGCATAAACTCCTTGAGTCGGAGACCAGGCCTTTCACATTATATTCTATAAACACTGAACAGAGATTTACTGGATACATTGATACGTGAGTTGGTCCTTCAAGAATTTGAATAAATTGGAGACAGGTGAAGAAGGCAATTTCCATGCGTAAAACAGAACAAGTGTAAATCTAGAAGAAGGTGTAAGATGTGCTACGGAAAACAAGGCAGCGAGGCAGGTGGCAGGAGAGAGTGTTTCTGGAGAGCCAGGTCAGATGGGTTTTGTATGTTAGTGGTTGCCAACTGTGGAGTTCTGAGAAACAGGCAGAGGAGCAAGTGTATTTTGTCTCAAGTGGTGTTTTTGAGTTTGAGCTCAGAAACAGAACTCATATCTAATTTGGGCCTTAGAGTCGCAGACACCAGGTTACACTCTTGAAGCTGTTTTTACACATTATTTTCCAGTACCTTCATGGGTTGGGGGCACTGGCTGAGCTCCCATCCCACCATCAGCACCAACTTTCCAGGTGTGAGAATATGGCATCTTAGAACTGATGCTCCAATTTCCAGTTGAACCACCCCAGGCAAGACTGTATGAAGTAGAGATGAGCTTTCTGCCAGTTGTGCCCTTGTGAGTTAGGTAAATGATTGTTGTTTTAAGTCACTAGGTTTTGGAGTGCAGAATAGAAACACAGGGGCTGATTAGTAGTTCTATGAAATGTCATGTAAGTAGTGAGTCATAGGACCCCACACATCCGATGACCTTGTCACTCTTTTTTTTTTTTTTTTTTTTTTTGAGACAGAGCCTTGCTCTGTCTCCCAGGCTGGAGTGCAGTGGCACAATCTCGGCTCACTGCGTCCTCCACATCCCTGCAACCAATTCTCTTGCCTCAGTCTCCTGATTAGTCACTCACTCTTCTATCCAGGTATCATAATTCATAGGTCTTTATAGGCTTTTAGGCAGAGAGAAACAGTTTCCAAGGAGCTTATCTCAAAGAACTGAATCCAAGCAGCACACAGGAGAAATGGACTTAGGTTGGATGTCGCTGAGGGAAAAATAAGGAGAAAGTTTATTCTCTGTGCTTAAAGGACATCAGCATGGGATCAGAACTCTTCAAATGCACTCGGAGGCCAGTTTCCCCAAAGACTGAATCAAGTTAAAAGAGGAAGTCAGCTTGGACTCACTTGAAATAAAGCTGCTAGGATGAAACGAATGTATTAATAAAAAAACAAGACATAAGAAATGGTAACAGTGAAGGGAAGAGATCAATCTTGTGCAGGGGCTTGTGTTGCAATGCGGAAAAAATTTTGTAATAAGAATGAAACACTAGTGATCATAAACAATGGGTGTCAGTGAGGACTCCTGGAGAGGCACATGATTCCCATGACTCTGATCGATGGCGGGTGCTGGGAGTGGGAGACATGGAGAAATAGGGAAGCCATGAATGTTTGCCAGAGAAAAACGTTCCCTTGGGCGGGAAGGACCACTAACTAGGCAGAGTTACAGTTGGAAACACATTTATGCAGTAGCTCAGTATTTGGTACCATGGTGGATACCAATTCAACAAAGACATGGCCCATGGCATATGATGTACGTCTATCAGCCATAGAAACTCTCTATGCAAACTGCTCTGTCTCCCCGAGCTGAGGGCCTTCAAGCTTTAAGGAGACTGGGTTGAAATTTGAGTCTGCGAGGCATGTATTTGTTGTGTCCCCTCAACCTCTGCTCCATTGTCTTCCTGCTGCCCTTTTTAGGAAGGCCCAGGCAGAATAGAAGCTGCTTGGACTGTAGTTATCCTTACTGTGCTGCAGGCCTCCCTAGATGCAATGGGAGCATCTTACTCACACTGCAGGTTTTTAAAAACTGCTTATTGGCTGGGTGGATGAATGTCTGGCTAGGGGAATGAACCCAGTGCCCAGTGGTGCAGGAGAGCCTTGGGAAAATGCAGAGGGGCCCTCCAGAAGGAGAGGGCAGTGGGACAGCATGGGACACCATACAAGTGGGGATGTGGAGAGGTCAAGTTTAGGAAGTCTAAGGCCTTGTGAGAGTCCTTCTAATCAAGTGCTAATAGGTAGGAAGTCTCACTGGTTTTCTTTCTTTTCTTTTCTTTTCTCTCCTTCCCTCCCTCTCTCTCTCTCCCTCCCTCTCTCTCTCTCTCTCCCTCCCTCTCTCTCTCTCTCTCTCTGTGTCTGTCTGTCTCTCTCTCTCTCATCTCTTTCATAGAGTCTAGCTTCATCTCCCAGGCTGGAAGGCAGTGGCGTCATCTCAGCTCACTGCAACCTCCGCCTCCTGGGTTCAAGCAATTCTCCTGCCTCAGGCTACCGGGTGGCTGGGATTACATGCATATACCACCACGCCTGGCTAATTTTTCGTATTTTTAGTAGAGAGGGTTTCACCATGTTGGTTAGGCTGGTCTTGAACTCCTGACCTCAAGCAGTCCACCCGCCTTGGCCTCCCAGTGGGCTGGGATTACAGGTGTGAGCCACCATGCCCAGCCCTAACTGGTCATTTTCAACATCCCTTGTTCTTCTCTGAAGGGAGGTGCCAGTGGGCAAGGAAAGTGACTGACAGAAAAGTGGGAGTTGCAGGAACCCACATAACTCCCTAACTGGAGCATCAGCAGAGCCAAGGAGCCAAGAGAGCCAGGGCTGTGTTCTGTAGCACTGACTTCTACAGCCTTTCGAAGCCAGCCTCTCGGCGCGCCAGCTCAGTCTCCTGGTCTACCAGCCCAAGCACTGTTGGGTGCCGGCAGCAGAGGGGCCAGGGGCTGCTGTGAGACAGCCTCTCTGTCCAGAGACCGCTGCCTGAGACGTCTGCCACATCCTGAGTCAGTTGCCTCTGGTTAACCCAGAGTCAGTGACAGCAGGAAACCCCCAAATGTCACCATGAAACCAGGGATATTTTCAAGCTAAAAAAAACCCCTGAGTAATATAGTTAAAACCCTTCATTTCACAGGCAAGGAAACCAGAGATCAGAAAGGTTAAATGACTTCTCAGAGGCACTGGGAGAGCAGGTTCTACCCTCCTTTCCATGGCAGGCTTAAAGTCAGTGTCACTTTAGAGGAGATTTAGCCAGCAGGTGAGCAGGTGGCATCAGCGCGGAACACTCGCTTTGACGGGGCCAGCTTCTCTGCCCTTCTCCCCTGCCTGTGCTCATCCTCCTCAACATGGAAGGAAGTGGTTTTTCCATCCTCTTTACCCCTTTGTTCATCTCCATCCTGCCCCACAGCAGCGAGGGAGGCTTTTTAACAGAATTACCCTTGGGAAGTTTTGCCTTAGGATCCTGTTTAAATGACAGAATAGGCCTGTTTTTATGGTGGGGATCCCTCTCCGTAGAATATAGGTATCCACGGTGTGAGTTGAATTGTGCCCCCCAAAAAGATATATTGAAGTGGTAACACCTGGTACCTGTCAATGTGACATTATTGGGAAGTAGAGTCTTTAATGAAGTAATGAAAATGGAAGTTAAGAGGAGATACTGGAAGAGAGTGAACCCTTAATCCAGTGTAACTAGTGCCCTTATGAAACCACCCTGGCAAAATTATAACTGAGGAAATCATGACAGTGAAAGAAATCAGACTTAACCGACTCTATCGTGTTTCTAACCTTTAAGCCATCCTTGTTCTTTCCTGGGCATAGACTAAATTTGGGAAGGAATTCAGTTCACGGTTTGACACTGAAACAAAATTAGTAACAGCCCTTTCCCGAAAAGACCCCCTTCTTGCCTGGAGACCAGTCTGCCTTTGCAGGACTAACACATTAGCTACAAGATTAGAAATTATGGTTTCAGGATCCTGCAGCCTCTGACTCCAAGAGTCTGAACCACCCCAAATTGCTCCTGGGGGTAACATCACTATTGTAAAATCTCAAGTTAGTGCTTGAGATATTTTGCAGACCCTACGCTCAATGGAGCAGCTGACACCACCCTGACCCAACCAGTTCTGCCATCATACCCAGGAACAGAAGACATTCGACCCCCTATTACTCCGTCTCCAACCTGACCAATCAACACTCCCTACTTCCCGAGTCACTACCTGCCAAATTATCTTTAAAAATTCTGATTCCCAAATGCTTGGGGAGACTGGTTTGAGTAATAATAAAACTCTGGTCTCCTGCACAGCTGGCTCTGTATGAATTACTCTTTCTCCAATGCAATGCCCCCATCTTGATAAATTGGTTCTGCCTAGGCAGAAGACAAGGGGAACCCACTGAGTGATAACACTTATAGGAAGAGAAGAGATACAGCCACGCACAGAGAACACTGTGACAGGGCAGACATTGGAGTGATGCTGTCACAAGCCAAGGATGCCCTGTCCACCAGAAGCTGGAAGACGCAAGGACGGGTCCTCCCCTAGAAGTTTGGTGGGAGCACGGCCCTGCAGAACATTGATTCTGCATTCCCAGCCTCCAGAAGGATGGGAGAATAGATATATTGTTTTAAGCCACCTGGTTAGTGATTCTTCCTTACAACAGTCCTAGGAAACTGTTTCATAGCAGAACCCAGGAAGCTGAGATAGGATAAAGCCAGGACCTGTGCAGAGGGGCCCAGAAGAGGGAGGAGGGAGGGGAACCAAAGAGGAAGGGCTCTTAGTAGGGCTTGCCTGACACTGACTCAAAGATGGGCAAGGGGAAAAGCAGAGCAATGTGTGGGCTGTGTGGGATCCCTTTCTGGCTGATGAGAAACCGAACCCATTTCTTTTCCTGCCATTGTGGGGCCTAACAGTTCAGACCAAAACATTAATATATAAAAATTGAGTCACTGAAGTCATCTCTGGCTGGCCCCTTTGAACTTGCACCTCCTCATTCCATGGCTGACAACTGTCAAAAACTGTCCTCTGCCATTTCACCTGAGTCCGACCTGACCTCCCCAAGGGAATGAGCCTCGTCTTGCATGTCCCCTTCTTTGGGTCCCTGGCAGCGCTGCTGCAGGTGTGTTTAAAGTGTAGAGGTCTCTCAATACATATTTTCTGGTTGGTTGATTTGGTTTCATAACAGGAGTACATAACATGGTGCTTTGGGTTTGTTTCATTTTAAATATAGCTGGCATATCTGTTTGGCGTATAACAAAATGTTTCTACTCCCGGGCAATAGATAAATCACGTGGCAAGCAGATTGCAGGTTGCATCTACTCCACACCCTCAAATCGTGATGGCGTTGTCACTGAGCATTGCAGAACCTTCTGATGTGGGCTTTTCTTGTTTGTGCTTTCAAAGTATTTCTGATTTTAGAAAATGCCCATCTGACCTTTTCTTTTTCCTGTGTGAACTCCCCAGCCTCCCACTGCAATCACTTGGTTACTCAACTTCCTTTTAAAATTCCTTATTTACGTTTTGTTTTCACGGGGTTCAAGGAGCAAGATGATATGAAGAGGTATGCATTGAGAAGCTTCAGTCCTGCCTCTGTTCTTATCGTCTTCTCCCTGGGCTATAAGTGATAATTGTCATTTGATCCTTATTTATTTTTAGAAATAAAACTCTTATATAGATACCAACACATACAAATCTATATTCTCATACCCTCTATTTCTTACAAGGTAGCATATTATTTCACTGCTTGACATGTTGCTATATTTATTTGTACTTTATTGAAATATAGCATATACAGTAAAATATACAAAACATAATGCATAGGCCAATGAATTTTTTTCCTTTTTTAAAATTTATTTTTCTAGTATAACTTTTAAAATCAGCTTTATTGAGGTCCAATTGATACATAATAATAAATTCAGATATACACACACCCATCAACCATCACCATAATCAAAATAATGAAAACAATCATCCCATTCAAAAGTTTCCTCTTAGGCCAGGTATGATGGCTCATGCCTGTTATCCCAGCACTTTGGGAGGCTGAGGTGGGAGAATCACTTGAGCCCAAGAGTTCAAGACCAGCCTGGACAGCATGACAAAATCCCATCTCTACAAAAAAATTACAAAAATTAGCCAGGTGTGGTGGTGTGTGTCTGAAGTCCCAACTATTCAAGAGGCTGAGGCAGGAGGATTTCCTGAGCCCAAGAAGTTGAGGCTGCAATGAACCCTGATCGTGCTACTGCACTCCAGCCTGGGTGACAGAGTGAGACCCTGTCTATAAATAAATCAATAAATAAAGTTTCCTCTTGCCTCTATATTTTCTTATTAACTTGTAAAAGTGAGCAGATTGATGAGTTGGGCTGAAGACATCTAGCATTAAGCTGATCACATCTTCACGGTTCCTTCTTAGAGGTTCCTTTAGTTTCTTTTTTCTTTCCTTCTTTCTTTTTTGCTAAGACAGGGTCTCACTCTATTGCTCATACTAGAGTGCAGTGGTGTGATCATAGCTCTCTACAGTTTCTAATTCCTGGGCTTAAGTGATCCTCCCAATTCAGCCTCCCAAGTAGCTGGGATTAACAGGGATGTGCCACCATGTCCGGTTATTGTTTGTAGAGACAGGGTTTCACCATGTTTCCCAGGTTAGTTTCCCAGTGTCAAAAGATCTGCTCGCCTCAGCCTCCCAAAGTGCTGGGATTATAGGCATGGGCCACAATGCCTAGCTGAGGCTGCTTTTGTTTAATAAGAATCCAGGAGATAGGTAACAAACTTACTTCTTTACTACTCCCAAGTCTTATTAATCATTTACATTTCTGACAATTAATCATTGGACCTCAAAGGACTTTGACAAGATTAATTTGAAGTTCTCAGCAGTGAAAGTTTATTTTGTCAATCTGCAAAGCTTCTGGTGTCAGAGCTTCTGGTCCAGGGCTGTTTGACTCAAAGAAAAGAGGGACTCTTGGAAAAAGAAACAGGACTTCCATGGAATTTCAGGATCTCTGTTGTTCATAAGCCACAATCTGGGAAGAAGGAAATGAACCCTTGTTAAGCAGTTCTATGGGTTAGACATTTTATATAAAACAAGGAATTTAATCCTCAACAATAACCTGTGACAGAGATGGAATTATCACCAATTTTACAGAAGAGGAAATAGGATCTGAGAGCCTAAGCAACTTGCCCCAGGTGACTCAGTGAGTGACATGAGCTGAAGTTGAAACCGAAAGCTATAATGTTTTAGAGTGCTCCTTTCTATTTCATGGCTCTACCCCTGTCCCCCACCCCTAGATAATATTAACAATTGATAGACAGATAAATAGGTAAGTAGATAGGTAGGTAGGTAGGTAGGTAGGTAGCTAGACAGACAGACAGATAGATAGATAGATAGACACACACACACACACACACACACATATGTCTGTGTATCAGGATGTGCTATATATTATATTTTATTCATTTCCAAAGGCCTTAGGAAAAACAAGCAGTCTGTAGTAGAACATGAAGGCAAATGGTTATAAAATACTGGATACGTGTATTTTACTGCTGATACAAATTTATTTCTACTGAGTTATTCCCAAGTTAACAAGGACTGAGAAGTTACTATGGCCCGAGAATTGTGCTCTGCATGTTGGCAGAGACAAAATAAGCAGCATCTACTGGCAAAGACGGTATCATGTTGCCGGAGAAGTGAAGCCTTAAGTGGAAATTGTATGTAGTGGCTGTGAGGGCAGCGTGGTTCTGCAAAGGGCTTGACTGGAGGGAGGAGGATTAGATGTGAAGTTGCATGTGTAGTTGGGAATCTGATCGATAAAAGCCGGACACTGAGGTTTTGATGTCTTTCTCAAGTTCTCACAAAAAGCTAATAGCTAGCTGGGCTGGGACTATGTCTTAGGCATCCTGGATAGTTATACATCTTACCAACCTCTGTCTTCTCTAAAAGTTGCAGTCTCCATATGGCTGGAGCCAACATCAGTTTGCTGCAAGGAAGGTGAAAGAGTACTATGGTATCAACCAGAGTCCCACAGGAAACTGATGACATACTCAAAAGGGGTGAACGAGAGCTCCATGGAGGGACCATTGACAGAGGTGGAGCTGATTTAGAGAAAACCAACAAGAAATGAAGAAGGCTTAGGACCAGCAGCAGCAGGAAGTCACTGGCACCTAGGGACGAGGGGTAGGGAGGAGTAGCTGAGGTGTGTGAGCTATAGGTATGGACGCACAGCTATTGCCGCATCAGGAGTGTCAGTATTCCATCCTCCCTTTCCCAATGTCCTCTGCTCATGTGCCTGGTCACCTGAAAGCTAGAGGTCCCTGGAGTTGTGTGGTTGCAGTTCTTAGAGGTCAGCTTCCTGGCTGGTGCACAGTGCAGAAAGAAAATGGACAGAGGGTGGTTCTGGCAGGACAGATGGAGACTAAACAGTGCAAAATCCATGCCGGGGGAATCCGGGAAGGGTTTTCTGGGGAGTGCATTAAAGGAGCTATTGCAGGTGCCTTAGAATCTCAGAGTCTTAAAGCCACTCCCTTCCGTAATCCAACAGCTTGCTTTGGTTCTCATGGAAGCTCTATAAACCCAGGGCCTTATTCTTACTGTAGTCATTATTTCCTGCAGAGCACAGATACAAGAGCCAGCTGGTTAGCTGATGCCATTGCTGAAGAGGTAGTAATGGGTCTATTCTTGGTAATCGCATTGCTATGGGTTAGCAACTTGATGTTCAAGGTAGTGGGCATCTAGATAACTCTGAATGATGATGTTTGTTGGTTTGAAAGAGGTCCTCCTCATTAATTCATTATCTTGCTGGAGTGGCAGTTGCATTTTGGCTCCGGCTTTTAAATGATAGTGGCTCTATTTCTGACTTGCTTGGAAACTGTTATTAACTATTATTCCAAACAATACACTTGTATATCTGACAATCCAGAAACCAAATTTAGCCATGCAAATTATAGACAACTGCTCTCTTAAAATGTCACTGTGATGTCCCAATTTTTAAGAAATGGAAGATTAACAAAGCCAGCTTCAAATACGTAAAACAATATTTTATGTAAGAAGCCATTTTCCCCCAGAGATGCATAGACCTGTAAAATGTTCCCAGGGCTCTCTGGAAGATAACCAATATTTCTTTCAAAGGAAGGGGAAGTAGCAGAACATCAAATATATGCAAAAACTCTTCAAAGCTGGAAGTACTGTCAGCTTACTAAGGAATTATGTTAAAAATAAGGGAAACTTAAGAGGCCACTTAAATGATTTAAACACCATATTTTCCCTCTTCTCCAAAAATCCCCCAAGACAATGCTCATAAGGTTAGACTGACCTTTTAGCATATGCGATTTTAGTGAAAGACATTTCTCTTCTAAATATATCTCAAGCCATTCTTAAAAGTAATGATTTCTCATTAAGGCTCTTGCACCTGCTTGTGAAGAAAAGACATCTGACCTTTAAAAAATATTCCATGGGTCTGAATCATCTAAGTATATTATAGCTTTATTCTTGCAGACAAGGGAAACCAAGAATGATCTGGATAATGGAGAAATATGTTAATACAACTGGATTTGAATCACACTGCTAGCTTCAATTCACACAACTGGATTGGGCTCCCACTGTGTAACTTTAGGCAAGTTACTTTACCTCTCTAAACCTCAGACTCCTTATCTCTAAAATAAGAATACTACTACTATCCTGAACGGTTGTTGTAAGCAATAAATGGATTTGTGTGTGAGCATAGTGTTCAATAAATGAGCTTAGGGTCGCTTCCTTCCCTCCCTCCCCCCTCCATCCTTCCCCCCCTTCCTTCCTTCTTTCCCTTCCTTCCTTCCCTTCCTCCCTCCCTCCCTTCTTTCTTTTTCTTTCTTTCTTTCTGTTTCTTTCTCTTCTCTTCTTCTTTCTTTCTTTCTCTCTTCCTCCCTCCCTCCCTCCCTCTTCCTTCCTTCCTTCCTTCCTTCCTTCCTTTCTTTCTTTTTCTTTCTCTTTCTTTCTTTCTTTCTTTTCTTTCTTTCTTTCTTTCTTTCTTTCTTTCTTTCTTTCTTTCTTTCTTTCTTTCTTTCTTTCTTTTCTTTCTTTCTTT
>NW_022436961.1:13790951-13832485 GCF_009761245.1 Sapajus apella | reverse complement strand
TTTCTTTCTTTCTCTTTCTTTCTTTCTTCTTTCTTTCTCTCTCTCTCTTTCTTTCTTTCTTTTTCTTTCTCTTTCTTTTCTCTTTTCTTTTCTTTCTTCTTTCTTGTTCATTTATTTGTTCATTCATTTTTGAGATGGAATCTCACTCTGTCTCCCAAGCTGAAGTGCAGTGGAATGATCTCAGTTCACTGCAGCTTCTGCCTCCTGCATTCAAACAATTCTCATGCCTCAGTCTCCCAAGTAGCTAGGACTACAGGCATGAATCACCACACCCAGCTAATTTTTGCATTTTTGGTAGAGACGGAGTTTCACCATGTTGGCTAGGCTGGCCTCAAACTCCTGACCTCAAGTGATCTGCCCACCTCCCACAGTTCTGGGATTACAGGCATGAGCCACTGCACCTGGCCGGGGTGTTTTTTGCTAAAGCTTCTTGTTCCACAGAGTACAGTGAAATAATCCAACTACAGTAGTTCAAGAGTCTTCTCAGAATTTAGGGCTCTGAACTGAGACTGAAGTACTGGCAGAGGACCTAAGAGATAAAGAGAATCTTGTCATATATATGAATTCAGAAAAAAATGTCATGGTTTCTGACAAACTAATCTAGCATATGCCAACCTAAAGGTCCTGGGCATCTATTTTCAAACTTATCCCTTGGAGTACCACCACCAGCTTGCCTGGGATTACCCGATCACGTAGCTCAGACACCATAATAATTACAATAATTGAGACAGTCATGATAGTAGTACATCCTTGTAAAATGATGAGTGTGATTGTTCTGCTGCCCATACTTAGGAAAAGAATACTTTCAGACATGGAATGGATGATGATATAAAATTGGAACCTTGTTCTGATGGAAATACTTCAAGTTTTAATAGCTTCAAACTTTAAGAGTTTCAATACAACAGAAGCTCTATAAATCCAGGGTCTTCGAATAGTCTTCACACCTCTCTGCCCAATTCCAGAGATGTGCTAGATTTCAGCCTTTGAGGAAGAGGGTAATCTGTTCTTTATATTTTGCCTTTTTTTTTTTTTTTTCTTTTTTGAGACATAGCCTCACACTGTTGCCCAGGCTGGAGTGCAATGGCACGATCTTGGCTCACTGCAATCTCTGCTTCCCGGGTTCAAATGATTCTCCTGCCTCAGCCTCCCAAGTAGCTGGGATTATGGTGCCCACCACCATGCCCAGCTAATTTTTGTATTTTTAGTAGAGATAGGGTTCACCATGTTGGCCAGGCTGGTCTTAAACTCCTTACCTCATAATCTGCCTGCCTCACCCTCCCAATGTGCTGAGATTACAGGTGTGAGCCACCATGCCTGGCCCTGTATTTCTGATTTTTAAAATCTTATACAATGGGTAATTATCATTTCACAATTTATACAATTTGTAGTAATAAAAATGTTTTTAAAAAGCCTTGCAAAGAAAGCATTTTTTGAATGTTTTCAAACACTGTTTAATATATTTTATGTGAACTAGAATCACTGAACCTAAATAGCACATAAAACAGAAGGAAGGGAGAGAGGAGTTAGAAGACATTTATTCCTAAAAGAGCAAGGAACAGTAAATTGCCCAGATTCTGGAACCTTCTATCTCAGTCCAATTCTTGACTAGACCATTTAACGATTGCATGAATCTTGGACAAGTTACTTAACTTTACTCTGCCTCAGTTTCATTGTCTGCAAAATGGAGATGTCATATAATGTTATGAGAATTAAATGACTTAATATATATTAAATGCTAAGGAATGCTTGGGCAGATAGTGAACATGACTTAAGTCTTAGCTATCATAATTATTACCCCTCTCAGAATCATTCTAATATTTCTGATGGGTGGTAATTCAGCCTTTACTTTATTGTACTTACTTATTTTAAACTGCTTTTTATACTTATCAAGGTTATATATAACTTGGTTACAAATCAAATTGTATTTAAAGTCTAATAATGAATAATAACAGTCTCTATGTTCACAACCAATATGTGATCTTGCTGTGCAGAGGTAGTTACTTCCAATCCATTCTTTTATGTGGTTATTCTGTTTTTTAGCTCTTTGGTTCTAAATAATGTGTATAAACAGTTATTTCTTGATTTATCAGTTTTAGACATTATCTATTCATATGTATTATAACAGTTGAGTTGAGCTTTTGTGCATTCCCTATTCCATTTATCTGATTCTATCAGTGCAATGAGATTCTACCAAATTTATGGTTAAATCAGATTTGGCATTTACTTTATTGTGGTTATATATGTATTGTTCACTTCTGAATGAAGTGGTATGCTATAGTTACATGCTGCTTTAGAAATTTTTGTTTTTATTGGAAATAATAATCATTTTTTAATTTACTTTATTTAATTCTCCACCACACCCATGACCATTCAGGCCTGTCCAACACTTTCCGTTTTACCTTCAAATGGTCAAATATTCTTGATAATTGATCAATCCCATTGTGCTTCAAAGACATCTGTCCCTAAGCCATTTATCCTTCTAGTCCAGTCTGTACTTAATACTACCAGAGTCCTGCTCCCCAGTTTCCTCCTGCATTTTCCTTGCACCTGTTCTGTGTCCTGTATCCTCATCTTATTTTACTCCCTTATTTTTCTGGAGCACATCCTCTAGAAGCTTATTAAGAAAAGGTTCATTAGAGGAAAAATTCCATATTCCTTGCATATTTAAAGATAACTTTATTCTTATACTGGATTGATAATTTGGCTGGTAATGAAATTCCAGGTATGTCCATAACTTCCCTCAGAATGTCGAAGCTTGCATTGGTTCAATGTCACCCAGCTTCCTGTGTTGCTGTAGAACATTCTGATGCATTCCCAATTTCATTTCTTTTGCATGTGATTGTTTTGTTCTAAGTGCTTTTAGTATCTTCTTTTTTAAGTGGCTGGCATAATTCAGTATTGATCATTGTTTATTCATTTATTTTGCTGAGCATTTTGTGGTTAGTTTCAATCCAGAGACTTATATTATTTTGTTCTGAGAAGTTTTCTGTTATTTCTCTGACAATTGCCTCTCTTTGTTTTCTGTATTCTTTTCTCAGAACTGCTGTTAGTTGTTTCTCAGACTTCTTGAATTGATTCTTTCATTTCTAACCTCTAATCTTCAGCTTTTCTTCTCTTGGTATGTTCTGGCCTTCGTGGACCATTTCCTCAAATTTATCTGCCAGTCCCTTTACTGAGCACTTGAAACTTAATGCTTTATTTTATGTATGAATAATATATGTTTTTGTTACAAAATTCAAAATTACTAATGAGAATGTACATAGAAGTTAGCCTCCTTGCTCCTTAAACTCATCTCCTTGGTGGGATAAATATTCACAGATGGAACAGCACAGAAGGGAACAGAGGGTTAGGGCTAAAAAAACACAAGTGTTTTATGGAAGTTTGCACACTGAATGGTGGAAGTCCCAGTTTTCTTTCTCTGCCTTGCTCCTGGAAAGCAATCATCCAGGCATATATTTTCCTAGATAAGAACTGGTTGGATTACTTTGTTGGAGAATATAATCTTGACTGTCAATATCATTGGGTCTTTTCTCCTGGGTTGGTAAGATTTCTCAAAGTAGAATATTCTAATATCTTGCTTGGAGGGCAAAAGCCTAGCTGCTAACATTTTGAGAAAAAGAGCAAGGATGGGAGCGAGCGTTGTCTCTATTAAATATGTCAATTTCTACTTAATTTTTCTGTTTTTATTATTGTACTACCATCCTCAACTATGCTTGGTCACCAAGTTCAGAGACTCTGTTTTACCCTCTTTAGAGAATGTTAAGCCTTTAGTGTTCTGCTGGGGTGGAGGAGGGAAAATCATCTGGTTGAGTTTAGTAAGGGAAGGGATGTATTTTTCTAATCACCTTTTCTATGCTTTAGGTTGCATAATTTCTATCGGATTGTTTTCTTGTTTACTGACACTTTCCTTCGTTATCTCCTTCATACTCTTACTTCTACCTAGTAAATATTTTATTTCAGATATTATACTTCTCAGTTCTAGATTTTTTTGTGTGTTTATCTTTGCTAAGATTTGCCATCTTTTCATTCAGTATAAGAATATTGTCTTCGGGAGGCTGAGGCAGGAGAGTTGCTTGAACCCAGGAGGAGGAGATTGCAGTGAGCTGAGATTGTGCCACTGCATTCCAGCCTGGCTCCTGGCGACACAGCAAGACTCTGTCTCAAAAAAAAAAAAGAAAATATATATATATATATATATATATATATATATATATTAGCTTCCATAAAATCCTTGTTCTCAAGGGCAGTTTCTGTTAATTTTTCACCTGAGAATGAGTTACATTTTTCTGTTGCTTCACATATGGAATAATTTTGGATTGTATTCTGGACATTGTGAATGTTATGTTGTGGACAATCTGGGAGAATGTTGTTGTTGAATTTATTTCACTTGCTTTGGTTGGATTCAAGCTAAAAACTCTGATTTTTCGTGGCAGCTCAGATCTCTTTTTAGTTTCTGCATATTTAGCTGGGCTGTGTGCAGTTTGCCCTGCGTGTGTGTAGCTAGGGAGTGACTCGGAGTTTACACACTTAATTTGTGGCTCCCCTTCTTTGGCCCCTCCATTCCAATATTACCTCTTTATTGCCCCTGTGGTTGTGACTATGGTGGCCCTGAACTCTTTTCTCTGGTTCTTCAGACCAGAAAGACTGCAGATTTTTCTATTGGAGTTTTAGCAGTGTCACCTGGTCACCTTCCCTAGGTCCAAAAAATAGGAAGAAAAGGGAAACTTACTCTGCTACCTTGTGCCCTTCCCTTATTCCAAATGCCAACTCCCCTTCAGAATCTTTTGTTCACTCTTCAGTGCTTTCAGAATTTTTTTAAAAAGTTGTTCAAGGATTATTATTATTTGAGGCAGAGAGATCCAGTGGGAGTTTACTATGTTAGAAATGAACTCCTAATAGCTTGTCAACAACCTTCTAAACAATTCTGTTTGCCATTTTTGCTTCCAAAGTAACTTGGTACCACCAATTTCTGAGCTTTTTCAAGACCATGGTACAAATGACAATAGTCATGATTAGTATATTCACCTCTAAAAATTATTTTAGTGAGCATAAATAACATGTAAACAAAGTAGGAGGTAATGAAAGATTGTCTCATGGAACATTCTAAATGAGCCAATTCCTGCTGCTCTTCCATTTCGTCTCAAAATGGCATTGGCTAGGTTTTTTGAGCCTCATGTTGGCCAAAATAAGGGCATTTCTTTAACCCAGTGTTTTAAAACATTCACCATCTCAATTGTTTTGGATTATCAATTGACTGCAAACCAAGGAGTCACCCATGACAGCATGGTACAGATCGTGTCTGTAGGTTTTCTTTCCTTTAGATTCCAGTGAGAACATCAGAGAAACAAAGAGCATTCTTTGCAAGATGGACTCTTCTAGAGAAGATGGTTGGCCAATGGGCCGTGAAAACAAAAGTCAGAAATTGTAGTCCTTTGGGATATCTCATCTTGCTAGGACCATCATGGTCTCCTCAGGCTGAAATTCATGAGTCCCTAAATCCCTCAGCACCTAATTCTTCATGAGGTTAGAGCAGTTAATATTGAGAATGTTGCAATTCCGTGAATAAATAAAGTTTCTGTTTCTGTATTGGAATTTCCTGTTTTCTGCACCTGGTTTGGATATTTGGCTTATTTGCATAAGAATGAACATGTGTAGCTTGGGATTCAACTCAGAAAGGGACTTTCAGAAAAGTCTAAGGTGGCTCCGTGGCACAATGGATAGTGCATTGGACTTCTAGAAAAGTCTGAAGTCAGAGGGGACTATGGTCTATGTGAGTACACTTTTTAAAGGATCCCTTTCATTGGCTATCAAGGCACAAGCGCTGTTTTCTAAGGAAAGTCACCCCAAACAACTACAATATAAACTGCAAAAGAAGTAGATGTGGACATAATTAAGCAAGTTTTTATTTTTAATTGAAATACAATTTGAAACTCTTTAGGGCTCAAGTAAAAACTTTTGACTTTGTTCACTGGTCCAGAATTCAAAGCAATTTCTTCCTCTGGAATTATACCCTTTTTTTCCCTAAAGATTATTGAATTCAAATAACTTGAAATGGAACTAATCTACTCTAGTTGAATTTTTGGAATTCTTTCAATCCTCAAACAGGTTGAATTTCTCTGCTGATCAGAAGTTGTGAACTAGTAATATTCTAAAGTGCTCTCTGGACTCAAAACACCCAAATTGTTTTTTTCCTGTAGACTTGTTGCTAAGCCCTGAGGTGCAAATTTTTCCTCACTCCCTTTTTCCTTTCCTTTCCTTTCCTTTCCTTTCCTTTCCCTTCCCTTCCCTTTTCCTTCCCTTTTCCTTCCCTTTTCCTTCCCTTTCCTTCCCTTTTCCTTCCCTTTTCCTTCCCTTTCCTTCCCTTTCCTTCCCTTTCCTTCCCTTTCCTTCCCTTTCCTGTCCTTTCCTTTCCTTTCCTTTCCTTTCCTTTCCTTTCCTTTCCTTTCCTTTCCTTCTTTCCTTCCTTTTTTCTTTTTCTCTTCTTAAATTATCTCATATTTTTCCCCACTTTCAGATGGAGAAATTGAATCATTGGAAAGGTAAGCATTGGACTTGTATCTTGGTCGGAAGCACTGCTTTTGGGGTGCAAATACAGGAATAAAAGAGAGATCTCCTTCTCCAATTCAAGGCTATGTGAATTCTACTACTGGGACCTCTATAAAACACAAACTCCATGGCTCATCCCTGGGGGACCTGAGCCTATAGGAGGTCTTTAAAGGAAGCAAGAGAGATTTTTGAATAATTTTCATTATTTCAAAAAGTCCAACAGACATTGCACATTTCCCAAAATAAAACTGCATGAATTAACCAGAATGTCATGGTATTTTCGCTTTTGATTAGAGTTAAATTAATTCAGTTTGATAACATTGATTATCATGCTGATCTGAAGCTTTGATTACAGTTATATATGTCTTAGATGATTAAATTTGAAAATAGGCTAATTATGTCTTAATAAATGCAGTTTATTTGTTAGGCAGAAATTTATAAAACCTGAAAATAATCAGAACAAAATATGACACATTTTCACAACTCCCTATATGTATCTTGAACAAGTAGAGTGCTGAGGCATATGAAACTCTAAAATGTATCTATTTCAAGATTCTTCTGGAAGATTTTATATATTTGTTCTGTCTAGCTGCCTTAACATGAACAATATAAAGTCAAATTGTTCTTTCTTATACATTTAACATTAATTATGATCACGGTTCATTGGCCAATGTCCACCACTGATGGACATCAGCTGTTTAGGATTAATTATGTGTGTATTGACTTTTCTAAGTCCCACTTAGGGGGTTGAATATCTGTAGATACTGATCAGACATTTAAAAGAGTGTAACAAAAACAGTGCTATATTAAGAAACAATGAGAAAAGATAAGTTTAATTTATCATTCTGCTAAAAGTCAATTGATAACCTTTTTTATGTGCTAACGACAGTCAATAAAGACAGTTAAGCCAGTTTGGAAAGTATAAATAGAAGAATAACATATTTCCTGATTTTGTATGACTCATTAGGCTCATCAAAAGACTTTTCTTTGAGGAAGCACTCAACTTGCTTCTCTGAGCTAATGCTACAGGTTGTGGTTTTCATAATCATGCTGTGATCACTGTGGCTTTGGGCGTCACTTTTCTGACGCACCTGGCTCCAGCTGTTTTAGATACACAGTCCAGAGTTCATATTGCTGAAGGGCAATGACTGAGATCATTGCTTCCCCAGGGCATGCCCTTTAAAGGCTAAATTGATGGCAAGACGAGATATGCTCTGGGACTGAAGAAAGCATAATGTGCTAAGTTTAGGTCACATTCTTTCCTAGATCTTTGGACACCAGAGATGATTATGGAGTATTTCTTGATCCTAAGGCAAGGTCGTGCATGGCCTCCACTGCTGTCTCCATGCAGGTGCCCGTAAACTTGGAGGCAACACCCGAACATGCTAAGTATCACTCACAGGAGTTCATATTTGTATAATTGTTGCATATCTGTTGGAATACCTTACACAAAATACTCACAGTGATAAAAGCTGCTTAATCTACTCAGAGTCCTCACGTGCAAAGAAAGGGCAGGGCAGATGGTATCTAAGGACGCCACCAACCCCCGGCTCTGGCCAACTTTCCATAACTCTAAGCTTCCTTGAATAAAAAGCCTCAGAATAGAGGTAGCCTGGTGCAACACTCTTGACAGAGCTGTTACCAGGCAGGTGGTAATTTACATGTGTGAGAGGCTCTCATTTGAAAGTGGGGAAAGCTAGGTGGACACAAAGCCTATGCCTCCAAGCATACATTTAAACCTTAACATAAGAAGTTTCACACATGGAAAACTATTCTTTTCCTTCCATTGTTCTGTGCCAGTGTAGAAAAAGACCAATATGACACTTGTTATCTTCACTGGGATCTTGTATCCCTTGGACTTAAAGCGTTAATAGTTAGACTTCAGTTGTATAATTTTATGTGTTCCCAGACATGCCTTTAAAGTTCTTACCTTCCTGTTTGTCTTTCATTCTAAGCTCGCTCTCCTGCACAAGACCTGCAGGGCTTGGCATCTGTGAGCACTCCAATAAGTATTTATTACTAAATTCAGTTGTCATTCGTTTAGAATGTACTGGGGGCCAGGGCCTGTTTTTCTAAGCCTGTCTTATTTAATCTTTACCATCACCTCATGATTTACTCTTATTTTACGATGAAGAAATAAAGATTTTTGGGAGGCTGAGTAATTGGCCTGCAGTTATATAAATGTGGAAAAGCAGGCTTCGGACTAAAGCACGTTTGACTTGAGAGCTTGTGTTGTTAATCACGGTGCCATCATGCCCCCTTCCTTTTGTTTTATGGATGAATAATATGTGCTCTTTCACTTAATGAAAAGTGTGGTTTTGGCAGATCTCCTCTGCTTGAACACATCTGTGGTGGAGAGGAAGGGACTTGGAGGTAGGGAGTCTCTCACCAGCTTCACCAGGAAAATAGAAATATATAACTTAGTTGTATATAGAAAATAAACAACCAGGAAAATAGACAGGAAAGCTGTTTCCTGTTGAAAACAGCTTTGCGAGGAAAACAGAAATGTAAAACCTGGTACTTAGTATACAACCTAGAAAAAGCAGATCTCCCTTACCAGCAGCAAAGTGTCATGTAGGGACATGTAGACGTTTAAAAATACAAAGCATTTTATAAAGGCACAACCAAGCAAAATGATATATATTAAATCCATTAGATGATTGCTCTTCGGGGTGGAAATAGGAGTGGTGAGTAGAGTTAGAAGACAATAAATAAATAAATACATAAACAGGAGAGGGGCCTTCTAAGGGTGTAATGATGATAATGTGATATGAGCTGAGAAATACAGTTAATACAACCTTTTACACTTAAGCATGTCTCCTCCCTCCCTGAGATAATAAGATTCAAAGCATGGGAAAAGTAGATCAAGTCAAGACAATGGGTGGAAGGGCATGGACGCGCTGGGAAGACATGAGTGAGTGCCTCCTTTTTCACATTCAGGAATTATTTAGTGTTAAGATGGAGGGGCTTTCATGTAAACACCAGCTACACACAGGCACAAGGTTGGCTCCACTGGGCACTTAATTTTTGCCGGAGAATGAAGAGCTTGGGGTCCCATCATCCACATACTACATGAGAAACAGTCTCAGAATGTGCAGGCTAAAAAAGATGATCACATTATTTTCCAGATAAGAAAGCCGAAGTTCAGAGTGGTAAAAGAACCAGTCCAAGATGGCACAGCTAGTTTGGGACAGATCCCAAATGGCAAGCCAGTTCCCTCCCCCATTGACCACACTGCGTCTCCAGGGTCATCTGCCTCAGCTGGTTTCTGGACAGCCCCCACACAGTGATAACTCTGCTTCTCCTGTTGAACTAGAGGAGAATTTGCTTGGTCAATTTTTTTCTTTTTCATTACCTTGACTCTGGAGAGCCTCGACTAAGGGGGATTCTCAGTAAATATTGATGACAGTGATAGCCAATATTAAGAATGATGTTTTGGCCAGGTGCAGTGGCTCATGCCTGTAATCCCAGCACTTTGGGAAGTGGAAGGAGGATCACTTGAGCCAAGGAGTTTGAGACCAACCTGGGCAACTTAGTGAGATCCTATTTCCACAAATAAATTTGAAAAATACCTGGGTATGACAGCACGTGCCTGTAGCCCCAGCTACTTGAAAGGCTGAGGCAGGAGTTCGAGGCTGCAGTGAGCTGTGATGACACCACTGCACTCAAGTCTGGGTGACAGAGTGAGACCCACCACCCTGTCTCTAGAAATAGGAAAAAAAAAATGGTATTCTTTAAATATTCAGACTCTTTAGTGAGGAACTTAGCTTTGTACTGTGCATTCTGGATGGTTGTGTCTTTTCATTTAATCTAGTTTCACCTCTGTTGTTTTACTAATTGCATGTCACCCTTACCTTGGCTTTAGTAGCCTCATTTGGCCAAAGAGGAGCATGGTATTATTTTCTCCAAAGAATCCCTATAGTCAAAGTTTCTATGGTCAAGGCTCTTCTGGGGTCCCAGAACTAGCATTCCTCATAAAAGCTGGAATGGGAGAGTTCATGGTCACCACGTGGCCTGCACTGAACACTTCCGCATTTCATCTTCTCAGCCCTACAAGATTCCTGTGTCATCACACCCAGAATGGAGTTGCTGTCACTCACCAGGAGCCAAATGTTATGTAGGGGCCGACAGTCCTTGCCTTTCAGGAACTATTATCAGAGAAAAAAAAAATAGCAACAAATAGGTACTAGCATAGTAAGTGTCAGACTAGAACAGAGAATGAAAGTGCTATGGTTGCTTCCACTATGTCAGATCTGGCTGTAAGTAGACAGGGAAAGCTTCTCAGAGGAAGTGGGATTTACACTGGATTTTGAAGGGGGGTCAGACTCTGATAAGAAAGGTGATAAAGTGCAGCAATCTAGATGGAAGTCACAAATGGACCAAAGACAGAGTCAAGTGGGCACCAAATATAAGCCAAGTCAAGGCTCTCTGGGCTATCTACAAGGACTGTGAACTGCAGCAGGAGATGATGGTGTTTTGATCTCAGCTTTCGATGAGTTTAAACTATGGAGACTACCCACTGAAGGCATGATGTAAGGCAAATTTTGGTCAGTGGGCATTTGAGCATGCATCTTAGATCGACAGTATGAGAATGTGAATTCACAAAGGCAGTGGGAGTGGACCCACAAGCACAGTGTGGTGGTGGCAGGAGAATCCACACAAGCTGGGCACCTCCTGGGGGTGTTCTGTAGCTACCTGACCATTTGAATGTGGATGCAAACTCACCAGGAACTAAGACAAAGACAGAAAGAGGACACCCAACCTCCTGAGAGATAATACAAAACTGCATGTGAACAACAGATGAGTACTGGGGGATTACAAGGCAAGTGGAGATCTCTGCAAGTCAGAATGATCTAAAGAGGCAGCTCAAATCCAACTTTTCTAAACAAGAAATAGTCACTTTAAGCGAAGATAAAGCTGACAGAAGCTTCTCCTAATCACACTGAGAGTATATGTGTAATATCTGAACAATCATTTTTTTTTTCCAAATATAGAACATTTATTAGCGACCAGTTTCCTGCAACAACAGATTCATTTGGAAATGGCACACTGTAGAAGACAATCTTGTGACTTTCTTCTAGTTGTATACAAAAAATACAAATCAGTCGGGGAGTCAGGTACAAACAGTGGTACAAAAGCATCAACAGAAATGCCCTGTCAAAGAATGTGCTCATTTCATATTGCAGAACTCCTATCTAGATTCTGATTTTTAGAAACTTACTACTGGTTCATTTGTTCAGAGAGGTTTCTTCACACCTCTCTTGTGCTACCTCCCCCTGCTAAAATCCACTGACTGAAGAACCCTTAGTGTGGATCCACATGGAACCAAAAGCCTGAACTGAATGGAGTCGTGTGCCTCAGCACAGTGGCTACCAGTTTCATCTGGTCACCCAGCCTCAAGTATTTAGGGACTTCATGGATCTGAAATCAAGCTAGAAGCACCCAACACTTTTGTCTTTTAGAATCTAATCAAAGTGCCAGTGTACACCTACGAGTCCTATGTACAGAAATCTCTTGATTCCTACAAATGAGATTCAAGGGAGAGAAGAGTGAGGAAAGCCCAGAGAGTGGACAGGAGACTGGTCTTCACCAGGCCAGGGATTCAGTTTTAAACCTCAACAATTATGTTTTATATCCGAATAAGTGTAGTGTGGCTATTAGAGTCAATCAATGCATAAATTGATGATAAATATATATTGTTTAGATGCCATTCACACAAATTTATATTGTTTCTGGTAAAATTACATCAGTGAGTCCCTCTGGAACTTGGAGCAATTCCTTCTCATATTATTATTTATGTATCTGTTGGATGAAAAGGTAGATAGGTAGGAAGCTAGGTGGGTAGGTGGAAAGAGATATTAATCGAGATATAGATGTCATCGGTGTGGGCTGAAAGGCCAGATGGGGAGCAAACTGTGAGGCTGCATACCTAGCTGAGGAATTGACACTTTCTCTTTGGCCAACAGAAAACCATTGGTATGGTGTTTGGATGGGTATTTTATAAGATTGAGCTCCTATCTGCTTTGGGGGAACTAAGGATAAATTATCAATCATAAAATAGGAAGGTTGTAGTTGCTGAAAGTCCTCTGTGAAACCGAAAGGACCTGTTCTCATGGCAGTAGCCCGCTTTGCTGCAGGGCATGGGAATCATGAGCCCAGGACAAGGCAGAAGGGAGGGTAGTAGAAGTTTCGCTCAGCTTCCTGTAAGAGCTGTCACTCACATCAACGAAGTCGTGCTGGGATGGAATAAAGCTTGGGCCTCCTTCCTTGGCCTCAAGGGGCCTCTGGCCTGCAGATTCCTCTCACTGCAGTGCAAGAAAAGAAGTCAGATTTTTGGTAAGAATGAAAATTAAGTCCAAATTGCTCTTTCAGCAGTACAACTAATAGTAACAAGCATGTATGTGACATTCTTCAGTTGACACTAGATGGACACAGAATGGCTGGACTCTTAACTGAATTCACAAATCATTACCTATCTCTTCGTTGGTCTGGCCTTCTATTTAGCAGGTAGTTACTTTTGTTTGTCTGTTTGTTTTTTGTTTTTCTGTTTTGTTTCATTTTGAGACAAGACCTCACTCTGTCGCCTGGGCTGGAGTGCAGTGGTGCGGTCATGGCTGACCACATCCTCGACATATGGGGGCTCAGGTGATCCTCCCCACCTCAGCCTACCAAGTATTTGAGACTACAGGCATGCACTACCACTCCCAGTTATTTTTTAATTCTTTTTTTGTAGAGATGAGGTTTTGCCATGTTGCCCAGACTGCTCTCAAACTCCTGGGCTCAAGCAATCCGCCAATCTCAGCCTTCCAAATGCTGGGATTATAGGCGCGAGCTAGTGCACTTGGCCCTGGTAGCTACTTTTTATTTCCGTGGAAGGGAAATAGTAGGAGACAAACAGAACCACGCTTGGAACTACTTGAATTTTCTAAACATACCACTGTAGAGACTATTACAGTAATAATGGTGGGACTCTCTTATATTTGGGGTGCATTAGGTGGTTTACAGCATGGTTTCAAGCATATATCTTTAGAATCTCACAATATTTCTTTGAGATCATCAGAGCTGGCATTGTTGCCCCCTTCTTCCACCCCATTTATGGATCGAAAAGCTGAAGATCCAATCGCTTATGTGAATTGCCTGGGAACCCATGGCTAGTAAGTTGCAGAGCTGTGATTCAAACAGAAAACTTCAAATCGGTGTTATTTGAACCTTGGTCTGGTACTCTTTACTTTCTGCCATACAAGAAAACAGCCTTGATTTTGAGTCTCTATAAGTAGCTCATTCTGCTTCCAAGGTGTTGGGACGCTGTTGACCCCCAGAAAACTGTGGTCAAAGACCAAGGCATGACCCAACTCCCTTGGACAGGAGTTTTGGTCCAAAACCACATCACCCCACTCACACATTCTTATTTGCACAGAGAGGATTGTATTACAGGGTCATCTTTGTTCCAATTCATGCTTCCGGGTTCATTTGTATACAGAGAAAATTGTGTTTGGAATTTGCAAAGCCTGGTTGAATATTTCCTTGTTTCATCAGTGGCATTGTGTTAACCCATTGGTGTACCAGTTTTAAAACTTGGGTATAGGAGTAGAACTGCCAGTGAGTTTGAAAAACTTTGAGGGTATAAATGGGCCAGAATGTTTCCAATAAGGGAAGATGCCCTGATGATGTCACCATATCAGGGACATC
Source organism: Sapajus apella (assembly GCF_009761245.1). Classification (NCBI taxonomy): domain Eukaryota; kingdom Metazoa; phylum Chordata; class Mammalia; order Primates; family Cebidae; genus Sapajus; species Sapajus apella. The sequence goes on along the minus strand of NW_022436961.1, from coordinate 13,818,250 downwards.
TTGTGTTTTGTGGGGACCAAAGCTGTTTTGAGGAAAGAGAGAGAGAGATTGAGAGCGATTCACTTGAAGGTAGGGACCCTGAATTATTTATCCTTGCATCTTGCTTCGACCCTAGCCCAGCATCTGCAATGATGCTGTCCCATAGAGGACACTCAGTAATGCAGTGTCTGCATCAATGACTACAGAGCCCAGAAAACTGCTCGCCTGTCCCCTACATTGGTGAGTTCCATTCCCATGGGTGGTTTAGGGCATTAAAGAACTTCGACTAATTTCTCTAGTTTGAAGTTAGATATGCCAATTCAAAGAAAGCCATGAAATGGGGTATCCTCTTCTGTGAACCAGCTCCAGGGGAGGTATAAAAATGCTTATATTTAGAAGCAGAGGTGTTAATAACTTTATTTCTTTTTCTAAAGATCTTCTTTAAAAAAGAGGTTGTCCAATATTTTCTATCCAATGCCCCTTCTTTTAAGATTTTGGCACTTGGTACCTTGCTTGGCCTGCGAAGAAACAACAATCATCTTGCAGACATAGTGATGCCCAAAGGAGCTCTGTGGTGTGGACGAAGGAGACTGGCATGCAAAAAGCCAGAAGCCAAGTGTCTTCATTCCTCTAGTCCACGCTCAGCCCCTGTTCCCCCAGATCCAGACTCTGGTTGAGAACTTCTCTGGAGTATCATTTTCCAAAGTATAATCCATGATGTTAGGAAAAGCTATGACTTAATCAGTCAAAGCTTTGTTTTTCTCATCTGTAAAGCACCAGTAATAGGAATTCATAAGGTTGTTTTCAGGATTAAATGAAATAACACATGGAGAAAGAGCCTGCCAGGGCTGGGCTCCTAGGAACTGGTGGCTTCCTTTGTCATATCTTCCTTTTTCTTCTTAATGACGAAGCAGATACGACACATCCTTGAGTTCTTGTACCATCTTCTCATCCTCTTTTCTATTTGTCTTCTTTGCTTCAAAATCCTGTTCAAGTCCTACCTCCTGTGAGTCTTTTCTAAATGTCTTCCTTGTGGGTCCTTAGGTGCTTTTTGGGTTTCTTAGAGCAATGAGGTCCTGGCTGAGTTTAATCTGAGAATGGACAAGAGGCACGTGGGGCCCCCAGGTGTCCCAGGGTGAGTTGCTTTGCATGAGAGGAGGACCTAGAACAGGGCCCTTGAGTAGGAAGTCTAAGGTGCTAAGACACCTGGGGACAGAGGAAAGGCATGGTGGCAATGGAGTGCTGTCCAGCTCCACCCCTTCCTAAAGGGGCAGTATCCTCCCCATGTCCACATTTCTGCAGAGCACCAGCCTGGGTCTAGTTCACTGAGGACTGTGGAGACATAGCCTTTAGGCACAGATTTAGAGACTCAGGAATACAGGCCCTAGACAGCAGCCTCTTCACAGTGGAGACCCGGCAGACACCCAGCAGAGTTCTGTGGGAGAACAACAAGCCCAGAATTATTCACAAACATGAAAGACATGCCAGAGGGTGCTGAGAAATACGTGGTGGGAGGATTTTACACAGACAAGAGGGATGATGAGTTTCTGACTTCACTCATACTCACCAGCTGATTATGCTTCTGAATAATGCAAAGTGCCCCACTGTAGAAGATGAACTTCCCAGGTAGTGGGGTAGAGTCTGCACAGGTATGTGGGTGCTTCCTGTTCAATGGCGGATTTCCCAGTATAGCACTGGGTGTCTGGAACATCACTGCCTATTGGATTTTGAACCAGTATTGTTTGAGACTCAAGGGGAAAAGGGAGAAGAAAACAATTTACTGTGTTAGGATTTTGTCTATATCGACGGATACCCTATTCTGCAATTTTATCCCTTAACTCCATTCCCCACATTCAAGGATATTTCTTCTCACCTTCCTGCACTATGTAATGATCATGTGGGTTTTCCATAGAAAGAAGTTAATCTAGAATTGTGCTGAGACATACTCAATGACTCAATGGTCCCAGTGTGTCTAAGAGTTTTAACTTGGCCCTATCTAAGTGAACAGAACTAAAATTAAAGTGATCGCTGTGACCTTGGATTACTCATTTTAACCATCTTTAACATATTTACTCTTGGGTTATTAAAGCCATTACTGTCAGAAGAGGAAATAATGGATCTGAACTTCATAGAAATTCAGGAGGACGCCTTGAATGTCTTCTGATTCTCATCCTCTTTTTGTAGGATGCTCAAGCATTATGGCATCATTTCCAGTGGAGTTGCTAAACTTGTAGGTTGTCTACCTAACTCCCCGAGGTCCTTACTCACCAAGAAGTCGGCTGTGAAAGCCGCTGAATCGTCAGGTGCATGTCTGCCATCACATAGCCTTTGCTGGTGGCTTGGAGAGCTGGCAGATCAGCCACAGAAAGTGGGCAAGACCTAGTCGGTAGTGACAGGATGTGTTCCCAGGGTAGACAGCTGCCTGACATGTGTTCACTTCCAGTGCCAAAGCCAAGGGCTGCCAGTGCCCTTCCTTCATGCTAAGCACTTCTCTCTCCCCAGGTAATTGCATAGGGTTTCCTGGAGCCCACAGCTGGCCTAACTCACTCATCTCCAGCCCTTTTAAATGCACATGCCAGGGAGGATGCTGGGTCCTGGGGATGGTGCTCATTGCCTTCAGTATTGTCACCTTCTGCCACCCAGGTGCATGACCTGGATTTCATTCAATGCCCCATGTTCCTGGCACACAGAGAAATTCAGTGTGATCTGGTGGGCCAAGCTGGCTTTCTGCTTGTGTCAGGGCTGTGTTGGCAAGATGTTTCCGCTGCCCAGGAGGCCACCAATGCCCCTGACTGAGGCTTCAGATGCCCTTTTGTTCCTTATCACTTGGCCCTAGAAACAATTGTCCTCTGACAGCCCTATCATGCGCAATATGTTTTCCTCTCTCTGTAGCTCTTGCCAGAGAAATAATAGTGACCTGTTCTTCCCCAGAGCTTTTCTTCCTCCAGGAGTGCCCCATATGAAGCTCGCAGAAGGAAATCGATAAGTATCAGTTGAATCAATCGGATAAATGGGACTGATTTTGGACCACTTGCTCATTGGAAGATTCTTGATGTGGTGGCACATCTGTCTTAAATAGCAGCTATGCTGAAAGTAAATGACAAAGCCTAGAAACTTTTCTTTCTTTGTTGCTCCAGGACAGCGGATGCCTGTTTGGAAGCTGGATGGGACTGAGCCACATGGCAGAGCCTTGGGATGGCAGCGGAGGGAAATTGAAGTGGGCAATTGTCAGTTCTCAACAGTGGCTGTGCACCGGGCACTGAACGAGGCATTTTGCAGGTACCATTTCACTTTATTTGCACAAGAGCCTTCTGCCAAGGAACTATGGCCCCACTTTTTTTTTTTTATTTTTTTTAATTATTATTTTTTTTATTTTTATTTTTTATTTTTTTATTGCATTTTAGGTTTTGGGGTACATGTGAAGAACATGCAAAATTGTTGCATATGTACACACGTGGCAATGTGATTTGCTGCCTTCCTCCCCATCACCTACATCTGGCATTTCTCCCCTTGCTGTCTCTCCCCAGCTTCCCACCCCCCACAGTCCCTCCCCTATTTCCCCCCAACTGACCCCAGTGTGTAGTGCTCCCCTCCCTGTGTCCATGTGTTCTCATTGTTCAACACCCGCCTATGAGTGAGAACATGCAGTGTTTGATCTTCTGCTCTTCTGTCAGTTTGCTGAGAATGATGGTTTCCAGGTTCATCCATGTCCCTACAAAGGACCCAAACTCATCATTTTTGATGGCTGCATAATATTCCATGGTGTATATGTGCCACATTTTCCCTATCCAGTCTATCGTCGATGGGCATTTGGGTTGGTTTCAGGTCTTTGCTATTGTAAACAGTGCTGCTATGAACATTCGTTTGCACGTGTCCTTATAGTAGAACGATTTGTAATCCTTTGGATATATACCCGGTAATGGGATTGCTGGGTCAAATGGAATTTCTATTTCTAGGTCCTTGAGGAATCGCCACACTGTCTTCCACAATGGTTGAACTAATTTACACTCCCACCAACAGTGCAAAAGTGTTCCTATTTCTCCACATCCTCTCGAGCATCTGTTGTCTGCAGATTTTTTAATGATCGCCATTCTAACTGGCATGAGATGGTATCTCAATGTAGTTTTGATTTGCATTTCTCTGATGACCAGTGATGATGAGCATTTTTTCATATGTTTGTTGGCCTCACGTATGTCTTCTTTTGTAAAGTGTCTGTTCATATCCTTTGCCCACTTTTGAATGGGCTTGTTAGTTTTTTTCCTGTAAATCTGTTTTAGTTCTTTGTAAATTCTGGATATCAGCCCTTTGTCAGATGGGTAAACTGCAAAAATTTTTTCCCATTCTGTTGGTTGCCGATTCACTCTAATGATTGTTTCTTTTGCCGTGCAGAAGCTGTGGAGTTTGATTAGGTCCCATTTGTCTATTTTGGCTTTTGTTGTCAATGCTTTTGGTGTTTTGGTCATGAAGACCTTGCCTACACCTATGTCCTGAATGGTTTTGCCTAGATTTTCTTCTAGGATTTTTATGGTGTTAGGTCTTATGTTTAAGTCTTTAATCCACCTGGAGTTAATTTTAGTGTAGGGTGTCAGGAAGGGGTCCAGTTTTTGCTTTCTGCACATGGCTAGCCAGCTTTCCCAACACCATTTATTGAACAGGGAATCCTTTCCCCATTGCTTGTTTTTGTCTGGTTTATCAAAGATCAGATGGTTGTAGATATGTTGTGTTGCCTCCGAGACGTCTGTTCTGTTCCATTGGTCTATATCTCTGTTTTGGTACCAGTACCATGCTGTTTTGATTACTGTAGCCTTGTAGTATAGTTTGAAGTGCGGTAGCGTGATGCCTTCCGCTTTGTTCTTTTTGCTTAGAATTGACTTGGCTATGCGGGCTCTCTTTTGGTTCCATATGAAGTTTAAGGTGGTTTTTTCCAGTTCTGCGAAGAAGGTCATTGGTAGCTTGATGGGGATAGCATTGAATCTGTAAATTACTTTGGGCAGTATGGCCATTTTCACGATATTGATTCTTCCTAACCATGAACATGGAATGTTTCTCCATCTGTTTGTGTCCTCTCTTATTTCGTTGAGCAGTGGCTTGTAGTTCTCCGTGAAGAGGTCCTTTACGTTCCTTGTTAGTTGTATTCCTAGGTATTTTATTCTCTTTGTGGCAATTGTGAATGGAAGTTTGTTCTTGATTGGCTCTCTTTAAGTCTGTTATTGGTGTATAGGAATGCATGTGATTTTTGCACATTGATTTTGTATCCTGAGACTTTGCTGAACTTGCTTATCAGTTTCAGGAGGTTTGGGGCTGAGACGATGGGGTCTTCTAGATATACAATCATGTCGTCTGCAAATAGAGACAATTTGACTTCCTCCTTTCCTATTTGAATGCCCTTTATTTCTTTTTCTTGCCTGATTGCTCTGACTAGAACTTCTAATACTATATTGAATAGCAGTGGTGAGAGAGGGCATCCTTGTCTGGTGCCACATTTCAAGGGGAATGCTTCCAGTTTTTGCCCATTCAGTATGATATTGGCTGTTGGTTTTTCATAAATAGCTTTTATTATTTTGAGATACGTTCCATCAATACCTAGCTTATTGAGGGTTTTTAGCATAAAGGGCTGTTGAATTTTGTCAAAGGCCTTCTCTGCATCAATTGAGATAATCATGTGGTTTTTGTCTTTGGTTCTGTTTATGTGGTGAATTACGTTTGTAGACTTGCATATGTTGAACCAGCCTTGCATCCCCGGGATGAAGCCTACTTGATCACGGTGGATAAGCTTTTTGATGTGCTGTTGCAATTGGCTTGTCAGTATTTTATTGAAGATTTTTGCATCTATGTTCATCATGGATATTGGCCTGAAGTTTTCTTTTCTTGTTGAGTCTCTGCCGGGTTTTGGAATCAGGATGATGTTGGTGTCATAAAATGATTTGGGAAGAATTCCCTCTTTTTGTATTGTTTGGAATAGTTTCAGAAGAAATGGTACCAGCTCTTCTCTGTATGTCTGGTAGAATTCAGCTGTGAACCCATCTGGACCTGGGCTTTTTTTTGGTGGTAAGCTCTTAATTGCTGCCTCAACTTCAGACCTTGTTATGGGTCTGTTCAGGGTTTCGGCTTCTTCCTGGTTTAGGCTTGGCAGGAGGCAAGTGTCCAGGAATTTATCCATTTCTTCCAGGTTTATTAGTTTGTGTGCATAGAGTTGTTTGTAATAATCTCTGATGATGGTTTGAATTTCTGTGGAATCTGTGGTGATATCCCCTTTATTGTTTTTTATTGCATCAATTTGGTTATTCTCTCTTTTCTTTTTTATTAATCTGGCTAGTGGTCTGTCTATTTTGTTGATCTTTTCAAAAAACCAGCTCCTGGATTTATTGATATTTTGAAGGGTTTTTTGTGTCTCTATCTCCTTCAGTTCTGCTCTGATCTTAGCTATTTCTTGTCTTCTGCTAGACTTTGAGTTTTTTTGATCTTGCTCCTCTAGCTCTTTCAGTTTTGACGATAGGGTGTCAATTTTTGATCTCTCCTTGCTTCTCATGTGGGCACTTATTGCTGTATGTTGTCCTCTAGAGACTGCTTTAAATGTGTCCCAGAGATTCTGGTATGTTGTGTCTTCATTCTCATTGGTTTTGAAGAACATCTTTATTTCTGTCTTCATTTCATTGTTTATCCAGTCAACATTCAGAAGCAAGTTGTTCAGTTTCCATGAAGCTGTGCGGTTCTGGGTTAGTTTTTGAATTCTGAGTTCTAACTTGATTGCACTGTGGTCTGAGAGACTGTTTGTTACGATTTCCGTTCTTTTGCATTTGCTGAGGAGTGATTTACTCCCAATTATGTGGTCAATTTTAGAGTATGTGTGATGTGGTGCTGAGGAGAATGTATATTCTGTGGATTTGGGGTGGAGAGTTCTGTAAATGTCTATTAGGTTTGCTTGGTCCAGGTCTGAGTTGAAGTCCTGGATATCCTTGTTAATTTTCTGTCTGGTTGATCTGTCTAATATTGACAATGGAGTGTTAAAGTCTCACACTATTATTGTGTTGGAGTCTAAGTCTCTTTGTAAGTCATTAAGAACTTGCCTTATGTGTCTGGGTGCTCCTGTATTGGGTGCATATATATTTAGGATCGTTAGCTCTTCTTGTTGCATTGATCCTTTTACCATTATGTAATGTCCCTCTTTGTCTCTTATGATCTTTGTTGCTTTAAAGTCTAATTTATCAGAGATGAGAATTGCAACTCCTGCTTTTTTTTGCTCTCCATTTGCTTGGTAAATCTTCCTTATTTTGAGCCTTTGTGTATCCTTGCATGTGAGATGGGTTTCCTGGATACAGCACACCGATGGGTTTTGTCTTTTTATCCAATTTGCCAGTCTGTGTCTTTTGATTGGGGCATTTAGTCCATTTACATTTAGGGTTAATATTGTTATGTGCGAATTTGATACTGCCATTTTGGTGCTAGCTGGGTGTTTTGCCCTTTAGTTGAGCTGGTACTTGTTGTTCCTTTATATGTGTAGAGCCTCTTTCAGGAGCTCTTGTAGAGCTGGCCTGGTGGTGACGAAATCTCTGAGTACTTGCATGTTCCCAAAAGATTTTATTTTTCCTTCACTTATGAAGCTTAGTTTGGCTGGATAGGAGATTCTGGGTTGGAAGTTCTTTTCTTTAAGGATGTTGAATATTGGTATGGCCCCACTTTAATGATGAGGAAATTGAGGCTCAGAGAGAGGAAGTCACCTGCTTGAGGTTACACCACTAGTAAATGATAGAATGAAAGTTAGAGGTTATGTTGAAGCCTCTGCTGTTCCCATCATCCTACAGTAGGCCAACTCCTGAGCTCAAAGAGAACACTGGAATATGCCAGGCCCTCTGAGATCCCTGACGCTGAAGTCTTCATGGAAAGACCCAGGTCATGATTATCAGAACGCCTTACCTTTGCGGTGCATGAAAACATTTACAGAATGAATTTACATCCACTATTTCATTTGCCTGTCACAGTAGCTTAGTGAGCTATTACCTCCATACCACCAAAGAGAAATTGAGGCATGAAGAGACGGAGAGAGTTTGATCTAGAATTAAAGAAATTTAGCATTCACAGGACCAGAGAGGTTTGGAATGGGCACTGAGCAAGCTAATCCCGAGTAATGTGACATCTACCACTTTGGTATTCAACATTCATACACATCTTTCCTTATATGTAAATTTCCAAACAACAACTGATGTTTCTGCCCGTACTAGTCAGGGTTCTCCAGAGAAAGATAAACAATAATATATATTGATTATAGGGAATGGGCTCATGGGATTATGGAGGCTGACAAATTCCAAGATCTGCAGTCTGCAATGGTTTGGTTCCAATCTAAATGGTAGCAGTCTTAAGATCTAGAAAGAGCTGACGTTTCTGTTCCAGTCTGAAGACAAGAAAAAAAAAAAAAAATCAGTGTCCCAGTTCAAAGACAATAAGGCAGGAGGAATTCCCTCTTGCTTATGTTCAATCAGACCTTCGATGGATTGGATGGCCCACTCACAGTAGGAGGGGCCATCTCTCCTTTACACAGTCTACTAATTCAAATGTTAATCTCATCCAGAAACACCCCCACAAACACATCCAGAATTATGTTCAACCAAATGTTTGGGCCTAGTAAAATGGCCCAGTCAAGTTGACACATAAAATTAACCATCATGTTTCCTACCCTAAAATATCAGTTCAAAGCTTATGAAATTGCTGATATTTGACTTGTTGACCTAAAAATATCAAATTCATAAGGCTTAATAGTAACTATTAATAACTATAATACACATATTTACTCTCTCCAGAAAAAGTCTTATTGGTGACAGCATCCATCTTTGAATAACAGTTATGCCTCCTGTAGGCATAACTGTTAATCAATAACTTATAATCGATTTTGTTGTCTTCTAACCTAGGGAATAAATTAGAGAGATAGCCACCACAATCACAATAGTAAAAGAAAGAGAAAGGGTTAAAAAAGGTTATCAAGGTTATCACATAGATAGATAGATAGATAGATAGATAGACAGACAGACAGACAGATAGATAGAGAGGGGCAGAGGAGAGAGAGTGAATGAAAGAAAATATGAGAATCTATTACAGTCCTTGTTTCTGTAAATTGTCAACCAAGGTTATAGTTCTATTTATAGTTTCCTCCCTCTACTGCTAATACCTCCTTCAGCCAATACTTCAGTCAGTCAAGGTTCTTTACTTAGTGGGGTGTTCTAAACAGTTATTCCTGAGTAGCCTAGACCTTGACAGTCTTGTCTGTACAGGATTCCTGCAGACTTTATTAACTGTCACCACAGATATGCCCATTTTGAGAGATGCCCACAGGTCCCCTGCATTCTGGGCCTATTTTTCCCTGCCTTCATTGTGTAACAACAATCTTTTTTCATCTTGATCACCAACACCAATCATCTCCCTTTTTTTCTTTGCCTTTTATTTCAATGGCATGAAGTGCTCAAACTGGCTAGTTGGCTGTCTCAACTTCCAGTTCAATGCCAAAGTTGCAGAATCACCATTTACTTATTGACTGTGGTACATGCAAATCAGCATGTGATTTGCATATGATGTGAGAAAGGACTAACACAGGACTAATGCAGCATATACCACAGGCAACAAATAAATGGTGATGCTGCAGCTTTAGAAATGGTGATTTATTTGTTGCTGATTTGCATATACCACATTGCGCAAACTTGTCAGGTGTTACCTCCCAGCTTATCCTGTAACTGGGCCTTAGAGGGCCATTTCTGCATTTATGAGATGATCTATTTCTGGCTGAAGGGCACATAGTAAGACCCATGAATTCTGTGAGGATGAGCACATGGCCTTACTTCTTTCACTATAAGTTCCTTTAAGAGGGGGAATGGTGTGTGGGATACAGTATTGATGAAAAGGGCATTGAGTAAGTCCATACAGAATCTTGTTGGCAGAAGCATGGTAGGAAGGAAAGACTAATCCATATCACAGGCTCATTCAGCATGTATTACAGGGAGCACAAATTCTGCTCAGTGAACCAATAAACAACCCCCCAAAATAGCCATCAATTTTATGATCTTGTTTCTCCACTCTTAACTAGTGTAGAGTGTATAAGTTGCCAAGAACACTACAAAAACTCAAGACACCATGCATACAGATGCATAATTGGATGACGATATGATCTGGATCTGTGTCCTCACCCAAATCTTATGCTGAATTATAATCCTCAGTGTTGGAGGAGGGGCCTGGTGGGAGGTGAATGGGTCATGGCAGGGAATATCCCCCTTGCTGTTCTCGTGATAGTGAGTGAGTTCTCAAGAGATCTGGTTGTTTAAGTGTGTAGCACTTCTCCCTTCACCCTCTTCCTCCCTTTCTAGCCATGTAAGATGTGCCTACTTCTTCTTTACCTCCTGCCACAGCTGTAAGTTTCTTGAGGCCTTCCTCAGCCATCCTTCCTGTACAGCCGGAGGAACTGTGAGTCAATTAAACTTCTTTTCTTTATAAATTATCCAGTCTTAGGTAGTTCTTTATAGCTATGTGAAAACCGACTATTACAGGTGGCATATTGTCTCAGCTGGGTCTTGAATGATGAAACAACAATTCTGTTCTTGTGTTCAGTCAACCATTTCTCCCATTTATCTATACTTTTTCAAATGATCACCACTTTTTCCCAACTCGCCATTCAGCCCTTTCCCCCTAACTCTCAAAAGATAATGACTTTTCCTCCTTCTTCAGGAAAGATACTGAGAGCCTCAGGCTATACTCTCACATGTCAAATTACCCTTGGCTGCTTTTCCCCCAGAGCCAGAGAAGTAAGTTTAAGACTGAAAACTCCATCTAAATTCCCAATTCTCATCTCTTTCAGATTCATGCTCCATCTATTATCCTCTTTGGAATTCTCAACCTTGCCATGTCTATAGGCTTCTTGGTCCTAGATTGTTAATATGCTCAGACTGAACCCATCTTAAGGCAGTAGCAACAATAAAGACCATAAAAAACTGGGGGAAAACCCCCTTAATCCCACATTGTCCTCTAGGCTACCACATGACTCCTTCCCTCAAGTTAAAGCTTTTCAAAAGAAGGGTATATTCATCTGTTCTCATGCTGGTAATAAGCAAACCTGAGACTGGTTAATTTATAAAAGAAAGAGGTTTAATTGACTCACAGACCCACATGGCTGGGGTGGTCTCACAGTCATGGCAGAAGGTGAGTGAAGAATAAAGTCTCTTCTTACATGGCATCGGGTAAGAGAGCTTGTGCAGGGAAACTCCCATTTATAAAACCATCAGATCTCATGAGATTTTTTCACATAGGGGGAAACCACCCCTATGATTCAGTTATTTTCACCTGGCCCTGCCCTTGACATGTGGGAATTATTAAAATTTAAGGTAAGATTTGGGTAGGGACACAGCCAAACCATATCAAAAGTTCTGTAACCAATGTCTCACCTTTCTCTTACTTCTCAGTCTATCTATTAAATACTTAAATTTTTGATTCCTCTTTTCTCTGAAACTTTTTGGGTTACAAATTTCAGACCCACAGTGTAGTGTCCAAAGTCAATGGCATCTTCATCTTTTTCTCATTGATGCCTCCTTCTCTCTCCTTCCATTGCTTCCATGGCTCTACATTCATCTTATTTTTCTCTTATTTCTCTTGGTCTTTCTGGTTTCTCCTCTGATTACATATATTTTATTTATTTATTTTTTTTTTTGAGGCAGGGTCTCACTGTGTCTCCCAGACTGAAGTGCAGTGGTGTGATCTTGGCTCACTGCAACCTGCACCTCCTAGGCTTAAGTGATTCTCATGCTTCAGCCTCCTTTGTAGCTGGGACTACAGGCGCATGACACCACTCCCAGCTAATTTTTGTATTTTTAGTAGAGATGGAGTTCTGCCATGCTGTCTAGGCTGGTCTCAAAATTCTGACCTCAAGTGATCCACCAGCCTCCGCTTCCCAGTGCTGGGATTACACTTGGGGACACGGCCTAGAGGATGCAGGTACAAGCACTCATGCTTGACCACACAGTTGAAAGGACACAGACTCGAGGACACAACCTGTAAAACACAGAGGCCAGAACAGTTATAAGTCAAGAAGTACTTGTAGAGGAGAGGGAGGTCTAGGCTACAACTGAGGATGAGACTCTGGGGAAACGAGCAGAGCAGTGGCTTCTCTCCGAGAGCAGAGATTATTGATTTAGTGAACTGCAGAGGCAGTGTCCAGGAAGTCATGTGGCAGAATGAGGGAGGCATTGGATATTGATGCAGGGGTAAACACTGTGCACTGTTGAAAGGGTGAAGCTTGGTACTTACACTAGTGTACAAAATTTACCACACCAGGGTTCTAATTAGGTTCAATGGTACGAATACCCAACATTCAATATGCTAGATCCTTTCTCCTGAAATGTTCTTAGAAAGGCTGGGCCAGGGGAAAGGGTCACTAAAACTTATCAGACATTGCAATTATTTTCTGTATGGAAGACTTTGAGGTCAGATATCATGGCTCTTGCGTTTTTTGTAACTCCTTTAGCACCTGAGCGTGCTAGACACATTGAGAGTCCTCAATAAATAATACTTAAAAAGAGCTGACCAAGTAATTGTGTAAGTTCTATCCCCAACACCTGCAATCCTCTTTGTTCTTTCCACTGAGCCAATTAAATTTGTCATCAGAATTAGGGAATGGCTGAGATTAGGGACTTGGTAAGGAAAAGGAGAAAATGTCCTATCAATATTTGAGAATTTTTTTCATTTTTCTTTTGTAAAATGAAAGGCATTCATTTAAAATGGAATTTTAGACCATATATGTGGTGATTCACGCCTGTAATCTCAGCAGTTTGGTAGGCCAAGGTGGTAGGATCCTTTGAGGCCAGGAGTTCAAGACCAGCCTGGGCAACAAAGTGAGACCTCATCCCTACAAAAAATTACAAAATTAGCCAGTAATGGTGGTGCATGCCTGTAGTCCCAGCTACTTGGGAGTCTGAGACAGGAGGATCACTTGAGCCCAGGAGTTGAAGACTGCAGTCAGATATAATATTACTGCATTCCAGCCTGGGCAATAGAGAGATTCTGTCCCTAAAATAATTTTTTTAGTAATAATTTTAAAAATAGACTTTTACTGGAAAACACATAAAATATGGGAAAATTCATATTCCTATGTTTTATTTGCAGTGCTCAATCCTTAGAGCAGACAAAGATATCAAGGAAAATCCCAGCACCTTCACCTATGGTCAGGTTATCAGCTCACAATCTCTAACAAGAAAATAAAATGTTGAGAGGGAAGCAAAGTTACAGTTTATACTGAGGTGGTAGAAAGTGTGTAGGGGGGAAAAGCAAGATGAGGGAGGTCTGGTTTAAAAAGAAACAGTAGTCTAGAACTGAGGAGAAGTTATTGCCTTTTGAATGGTTTTTGTCGTTACCATTTGAATGGTGCATCAGCCTCATGGAGCCCCCATGGCACTTGCCTCTACATGAAACAGCATGGAATTTCATTTTCCTCGGATCCTCTTTCTAGGTTGGCTTCATTTTGGCACTGGTGTGTCAGCCTACTCTAGTCCTGCCAAAAATAATCACTATTACTCTGTCAAGGGTGAGACCAGTTTCTGATTCTTATCTCTAAATTGCCTAAGGAGAGTTGGCATTGTAGAGCCTTCAGTTGCTCCTCTAAATGTATGTTAAATGCACTGTAAGGTGAGAAGTCCTTTAACTTTTTAAGTTATAGGGCAATGGACTTAAACAACAGAGTGGGTAAAAGGGTGGTAGTGATGATGGTGTAAAACGAGTTGTAAATCCATTTTTTCCAACTAAGGGTTCTCCTCTCTCTTATCTTCTTTGTAGCCCATTTCCTTCCTCCAGAGATTTTTCCGGGTTGAGCTGTCTATGCTCTTGTTCCCCCTCCTGACTGTGGTCAGGGCTGCTTACATGGAATCATGATATTGGCACTGATACCATGAAAAGATATGTAGTGGGCCCAGTGTATGTTACCTCACAACCTTGGGAAGCTGGGAGTCATGACCCAGCAGGGATAGAGAGGCTTTAAATGGAAACTTCTCCTAGGACAGCCACTCTGCAATGTAATTAAAGCCTGAGATTAAATAGGCAGAGGCCTCCTGGTACAATTTCCTGCCCTGATCAGAGGTTAAGAAAAAACTTGTTGGGGGAAGGAAAGATCTTTCACCATCCCAAAGTCATATGATGTAATTCTTATCTTATTTACTTGGGCTTCTGCCCATGAAATCTCTTCAGTTTGGGTCAACAAGGATTTTTTTTTTTAGCCCTAATATATTCTAGACACTAGGCATAGAGCTAGAGATGTAAAGGTGAGTAATATCAAAGTCTCAGCCTTTCAGTGAAAGACAATAATAGATTTGTAACTGATGAAATTAGAACACTGTTAATGTATAATCAGTTTATTTATGAGATATGTGAACAAGAGGGCTGAGGGACACAGAGTATGTGGGCAGGTATTACAAAGGCAGTGACATTTAAGAGATAAATAGGGGCCAGGCGCAGTGGCTCACACCTGTAATCACAGCACTTTGGGAGGCCAAGGCAGGCAGATCATCTAAGGTCAGAAGTTCAAGACCAGCCCGGCTAACATGGTGAAACCCCATCTCTACTAAAAATGCAAAAGTTAGCCAGTAACAGTGTTGTGAGCCTGTGATCCAAGCTACTTGGGATGCTGAGGCAGGAGAATTGCTTGAACCAAGGAAACGGAGGTTTTGGTGAGCGAAGATCATGCCACTGCACTCCAGCCTGGGGGACAGAGCGAGACTCTGTCTTTAAAAAAAAAAAAAAAAAAAAAAAGATAGAGACTTAAGCAAACAATGAGAGAAGGCTGTCATTCAATACAAAGGATAAAGTATCTGTGCTCGAGGAGTTTGCAGGCTGTAGTAGGACACACACATGCGCGTGCGCACACACACATACACACACATACCCACATACACACGTTTATCACTCTAAAAAGTAGAAGCTCTGAAGCAGAGCTTACAGAGGGCTGCACACTGCCCCCAGGAGATGTAATCCCTGTCATCTGAAAAAGGAGGACAAACATTGTGAGTGATGCTGCATTGGTACAATGAAGGCAGTATGTGATCTGTGCACCAGGAGGAATACCTGAGAGACCGTGAGTAGAGAGATGAGAAAGGCATGCCTTACGTGCAGGAGTTCTCTTCAGGCAGGGCGTGAAGAGTGGGGGAGACTTCAGAAGTCAAAGAATAGGGGACATCCATCCTTCCTTCTGTGCTTGCCAGGGACCCTTCGTCCCCTCAGAATTATTCTCTGTCCCTTGTGCTTATCCCCTGTACTCTGTCCTGTGCACAGATCCTTTGTGTTCTGTTATTCACTTGTTTGAATGACAGACTCCCTCATTGTTTGCTTAAGAAAGTCCTGTTCATCTCTTAAATGTCACTGCCTCCATGATACTTGCCCAGACATTCCAAGCCTCGTGGCAGAGGTCTGAACATCTCCTTCCCATAAGAGACACTATGTCAAGGACAAAGGAGAATCCTATTAGGGCGTGTACCTCCCAAGCTCCATCAGGAGGTACACACTTTCTAAATTTTCAGAGGCTTGCCCAGGGCTCTCACCTACCTTCTTCCTGCTGGTGTTTCAGGCTGCTCATGTCCACTAAGGATCTCCTTTGAAATGGCCAGAAGACCTAAGCTCCAAATGCTGTGCAGGGACCCTGGAGTCAAACTGGCAAAAATGCCATCTATGTCAACACCAATGCAGAGTCGAAAGAGAAAGGCTCTCTGTAGGTAGCCCTACAGGTAAAATAAAGTTAGGTAAAGCAGTACTGTAGGAACACTCAAGCAGTCCCTTGGAGTTTGTGGATTGGGATCAAATCAGTATAATTAATTGGCCATCAAGTGTTTGTGCATCATGAGTTACATGAAGCTTCTCCCCTCCAGAAGCCTGTGAACAGGTTCAAAGTAAAGAAGTAGATACATGAGGCCGGGTGCCCTGGCTCACGCCTGTAATCCCAGCACTTTCGGAGACCAAGGCAGGCGGGTCACAAGATCAAGAGATAAGACTATCCTGGTCAACATGGTGAAAACCCATCTCTACTAAAAACACAAAAAATAGCTGGGCATGGTGGCGGGCACCTGTAATCTCAGCTACTCAGAAGGCTGAAGCAAGAGAAACACTTGAGGCCAGGAGGTAGAGGTTGCAGTGAGCCGAGATTGCGCCACTGCACTCCAGCCTGGCAACACTCCATTAAAAAAGAAATAAAGAAGTAGATAGATGAAAAAGGAAATTTCAATGCAAGCATAAAGCGAGATCTCCCAAGTATTGAGTGAGTGATAGGATCTCCTCTGAGATGGAAGGAAAGGGCCACTGGGCCTGGATGATTTCCCTTGACCGTGTTTTTACATCCATCGTTCTGTGAGTCTGACAATAAGTACTTTGAGGTCAGAGCTTTATCTTCCTAGCAGGCTTTCTTCTCTTGTTGTGATTACATTAACATCAGAAAACGATTCAAAAGAGTAACAATGATGTGAATTATAGATCAGTTATCTGCAATATAGCAATGTGTTATTACTGGGACACATCATGTTCTGAATATTGACTAGTGAATTTATGAAGCTCCTTTACTTGTAAACAGGTCAGGTCCTTAAGGTTCTTCTTAAATTAAGCTGTTTGCAAGTTCAAAGTTTCCCCAAACAAGCGATACTTTGCCTTTTCTCATCAGTCTCAATTTTCTCTTTAATTTCTATGTTTGTTTCCATAAGAGTTCTTTCTCTTGTTACTAGGATATTCTCATATTTTTTATTATGTCAGGTGTGAGGAAGTTAACAATATTTACAAAATACCTTAAAAAACCCCAACAAACCTTCCACCCTTCTTTGACAGAGTTCAAGTAGAGACTTGGTCTTGGTGAGGCAGAGGGCACTCTGGACTTTTCTAAATGTAGCTGTAGCTTTATATGCAAGATTCAAGAAGGATAGTTGGATCTCCAAGTCACGTACAGGCATGAAGAATAGTTCCTGAGCTCAGGAATTATGACCTTGCCTCCCTTGGCCATCTATCCCTCCACTTTGGGGGCTCAGGAGGAGGCCTGAGTTACCCACTTCTCTCTACCTTTCCATACTTACAGTGTCAACACCAATATTTGTTTTGCGTTCAATAGGACTAATCTCATTAGGCCCTCTGTGCATTTCAGTTATCATGGCAGTGCCAGCCTGGTAGTTCACCCTTCTCTCCCACCTTCTAATCCCTCTGTGGTTCTGCATCCCCATGATTCTGTCCTCTTTTCCCTTCCTAACTCCTGAACCCCTTCTTCTGTGCCTCTGTAATTCCTGTTCCATTATGAACAAAATCCCACACATCCTTAATCTCTTCTCCTCCCCCCAGATCTCTCCCCAGGGCAGTGTTTTCCCAGCAGCCCCTTAGGGTAAGGCTGTTTTTCTCCTGTAGCCTTGGTACCCCTGTGCCTGCCTGGAGGAGAGCTAAGGGTTTTCCCCGAACCTCACTGCCTCCTAAATCCTTTCCCCAGTCTTCCCTGCAAACAGCACCAGCTTTGACTCCCACACCAGATCATGTCACACTATCAATACCCTTCACTGGTGCTGCCATGGATGAACGTGTTGCTCTCTGATTTTTTTTCTTTTCTGGAGATTTAAACTCCTGATTCGCTGTTGGTCTCTCCACTTTTCCACTTCTTTTAATGTTTGGTGATTTTGGAATTCCCATAGATGATCTTTTCAATGCCCAGGATTCTCTGTATCTTGACCTCTCCTCTGATGCTTTGTCCTCCGCTATAATCTATCCCTTCCTCCCTCTCTACCTCCCATGTCCTATTCCAGATCAGTCCTCAACAACTGTAACTCTCCCATATTTCAGAATTGTACATCCAAATCTCAGGCCACCACCTCCTCTCTGTCCAGCTTGGTCTCTCCAGGAGTCCGACTCCAAGAGTTTACAACCCCATTGGAAGCTCCCATTCCCTCTATCCTACCATTTGTTCATTATTCCACATCCCATTGGTCCTTTCCCCTCCTTACCCACCTTACAGCCCATGGCTAATTGCTATGATCACTCCTTTGCAAAAATCCTTAGCTCCTTTGGCCAGAACCACAGCCCTGATTAGGCATGTGCCACTGAGCAGCTGAACGTGACGAGGAAAGCCCTCTGCCTCACTCACTGGGCTCACCTTGAAGTCATGGCTACAATCCTCAGTTAGGTTTTAATCCTGTCAGAAAACAGAACACAGCATGTTCCCAATTCCTCTCCCACAATCCCAAACAATTAGCTCACGATTTCTCTTCCCTCCTCAAACCCTCACTATCTGGCCTCAGTCTTAGCCGATGACTTGCTTCTTCCTTCCTGAGAAAACATAAGCAGTTGAGACAGAACGTCTGCAGATGGCACGGCCTCATCCCTTCCAACCCCCATCTGCACCCATGCCCCTGCCTTCCCACCTGCTGCAGAAGCACTCTTTGTGTCCCCATCTTAAGTTAATCTCTCAGTTTTTCAACTAGATCTTTTCCCCCTTTTGCTTTTCCAAAGTTATTGTTCTACAACTGTTCACCTCTCCCTTTTACATCATTTCTCCCTTAAAAAAAAACAAACAAAAGTCTTATTTTAACCCCCCTTCCCTCACCAGCTATTGCCCTGTGTTTTGCCAAGAGAATTCCTTGAAAGAATTGTTTGAACTTAACTGTGTTCAGTTTTTCCCGTTCCTCTTTCATTCTCTCTAAACAGACTTTCACGCCCCTCTCTCATCACCAGGGGCTGCTGGTGAGGTCACATTATCGGCGCTGATCGTGGCCAATGTTCCTCCTCCTCCAGTTGACTTATCAACAGCATTCAGTGAGTCGGTCACTTCCTCCTCCAGGAAACAAGCTCCTTGGTTGGCTTCCAGGGACTCGCGCCCTTGCCTTTCCTCCTACGTGGCTGCTGCTCCTGCTCCATCTAGGTCCTCTGCGGGCTTCTCCTGCTCGCTTCCTGTTCCTCCTTCCTCTTCTTTTCACACTCCCTTCCTTGGCAATCTCAGTAAGTAACAAAGCTTTAAACTCCATTTATATGCCAAAGGCTCCCGAATTTCACAGTATATCCCAGTCCTTGCTCCAAGACCCCAGATTTTAAAAAACCCAGCTGCTTTCTTGACACCTCTACTTGGAAGTTGGTAGAATATGTCCCATACTGGAGCTCTTGGCCTCTTTCTCCAAGCCAGCTTTGCTTCAGGCTTCTTGATTTCAGCTGGCAGCAACCCCATCTTTCCACTTGCTCAGGCCAGAAAACCTAAGCCTTTACTCACATGTTGCCTTCCCATGAGACCTACTTGACACCATTATTTAGAATTGCATGCTATTGCCCTGCTTACTCCATCCTCCTTACTTGTTCTATTTTATATCCACAGCCGTTAACTCATTTTGACATACTTTAAAATTTAGTTATTTATTATGTCAGTTGTTCATCATCTTTCTCCTCACTCTCAGCCTCACCCCTGCCTAGATAGATCATGACTCCCCCAGGGCAGGGATTTTTTTGTATGGCTTATTGATATATCCCAAATGCCTGGCATGCAGTATGTGCTCAATATAGCTTTGCTAAATGAACACAACATGAAAATTAAGTCACAGTGGCTGGAGCCGATGGCAGAAAGTAAAATAACTGAATATGGTCACCTATGTCATCTGTTGGTAGCACACAGTGACATGAAGTCGCTAGGTATGATGCTTTGTACATAAGACCATGAATGTTGATGTTTGTTAATAGGGAAGTTTCTGTGATTCTTTTAAGTGAAGTTGAATAAATTCAATCTCAAGTTCAATGAAAAGGGCAGAGCTTAGCTTTCTTACCTTGTGTTCACTGGGAGTAACAAACACTCTTGTTCTTGGGCCTTGTAATACTCCCAGGCATTTATGAGATTATTAGTGTATTCTGAGTAGGATGCTGAGCATTGTACTATGGGTTTGTTGCTCTGTCAGGGGGCAAGCAGCAATGGCTCGGATCTCCTTCTCTGCCCTTTTCTGGTGTAGAATGCATGAATACTGTAAGAGTGTTTGAGAAGTGCACTACAGCTTTGGCTGAATCTCTTTGGCTGGTGAAGAGGTGGCAGAGTGGAGCCAGTTTGCTCTTTCCTCCACACAGGTTGTTCATTACCTGTTCCAGGATGCAGCTCTGAGCTGGTAACTGAACCTGTTCTGGTGGTCTGAGCACGGGTGCCCTGGAGAACTACAGAGAAATGATTCACCTTCGTTTGACTGTGGCTCTTTCTCAGCCATCCCTTTCTGTTTGGCGGTGGTGACTGATGGAAGTGATTCACTCAAACAGATGATCAGCTAGATGAACCCATAGAATTCTTGAGCTTAGGTTACAGTGACACTCTGGATAAAATCCGGAACACGCAAGAAGCAGTCTTTGGAGGGCAGGGAAAAGGATTTTGGAAAATTGGGGGTTGGATGGAAGCAGGGAGGAGAGTTGTTTATAGAAGCAAACTGCTATTCCTGGCCAGGGACACCAGGGACAGGAAGTAGGGAGAGGAAGTAAGGACACCAGGGACAGGAACAGGAGAGTCAGGAAGTAGGGTATTGGGCACGCCCAGACCTAGGAGGCCTGCGGGAATGGGGCAGCCAAGGGGAAAAGGAGGTGGCACCACCAGTCAGAGCTTACAATCAGCAGAGCAGCCAATATGCATGCAGCATATCCACCAAAGGAATTTGAAAAGCGGGAGGGGACACCCCCCTCACGGTGACTTGGCACAGACACTGTCTGCTCTCTGAGCTCCATGCCCATGCACCATCGTTTCTCAAATTGGAGTCTTTGGACTATCGAAAGAATCACTTGGAGAATGTGTTAAAAATGTATAGTCCTGTGCTGGATGCAGTGGTTCATGCCTGTAATCTCAGTGACTTGAGGGGCTGAGATGGGAGGATCACTTAAGCCTAGGAGTTCAAGGCTGCAGAGAGCTGTGATTGTGCCACTACACTCTAGCCTGGGTGACACAATGAGACTTTGTCTCTACTTTTTTAGAAGTATAGAGTCCTGAGCCTTCAATTCTAATTTGGAATGGAGTATGACCTAAGGATCTGAATTTATACATACTCCGCTGGTGACTCTTTCCTGTGGTAAAGAGCACTGTTGTCTAGGCCATGGACCATCTTTCCTTTGAGGATTGGACTCCTGCTGTCCCTGGGCCAGGCTGCCCTTGGTCCATTCATTTGGGGCGATAGCTTTGGAGTTTGTCCTCAGAAGCTCTGACTATCCTCACATC
The DNA here is from genome assembly GCF_009761245.1 of Sapajus apella. NCBI lineage: Eukaryota > Metazoa > Chordata > Mammalia > Primates > Cebidae > Sapajus > Sapajus apella. The sequence continues at coordinate 13,797,087 of NW_022436961.1, read as the reverse complement.
CATACACTCACAGACCAAATGGTTGGCCCTAGACCACCTTAACTCATGGAGTCAAAAATGAGATTCTTCATCTGGTTCCCCACAACCAGCTTCCTTCCCTGACATTCCCCTTCCTTTTCCTGAACAGCCAGGCCCCAAACCTCTGACATATTCTTAACTCCCCTTGTCCTTTAGTCCTGCCTCCATCTAACGAGCTCTCATGGGGGTGGGCTCTTCCTTCCCAGTGTCTCTTACTTGTGTGGAGTTCCTCCCTCTCTGTTTCCTGAAGCTGGGTTTAGGGCATCCTTCCCTCCTGTGGATGGGGACTCTGACCACCCTGGTTGCCTAGGAGTGACAGAAGCAGGACTTTCCATGCTAAAACTAGAAAGGCCCTGGACTTCCCATGCTAAAACCAGAACAAATTGATTGCCTATCCTAGACCATTGCAATGAGCTCCTCCTTGGCCTCCTGTCCTGTAGTCTCCCCTCTCCGCAAGCTGTTCCTACCCACACTGTCTCTGACTGAATTTCACCATTCATAATTTAGAAGAAGTTATTGTTCCTGCCTCCAAAACTTTCAAACTTCAAGAATTTAATTTGCTTTCCCCTTAGTTTAATTTCTGCAGCATTCAAGGCTCTTGAATGCTGCAGAAATTAAATTAAGGTCAACAGCTGACCTTAAGCTGCAAGGCTACCATAATAAAATGCCATAGACTGGTGGCTTAGGTAACAGAAATTTACATCTCGCAGTTCTGGAGGCTGGAAGGCAAAAACCAAGGTGCTGGCAGATTTGATTCCCAGTGAGGGCTCTCTTCCTGGCTTGCAGATGGCTGGCTTCTCATTCTCATATGGCAGAGAGAGCTCTAGTCTCATGAGGACACTCATCCCACCATGGGGACCTATATCATGACCCCAGCTAAAGCTACTCACTTCCCAAAGTTCTCACCTGCCAATACATTATGAGAGGGCTTCCACTTAGGAACTTTTGGGGATACAAACATCCACTTGGTTTCACTGCCTTACTGGATTCATCTTCCACGACTCCCCTGCACATTGCCTTTGTCAAACTGAGCAAGCTCTTCCCATAGGACCTGGTCACTTCTGGGCCTTTGTCCATGTTTTTGTTTAGTGCCAACTACCTTCCTGACCCATTCTTAACCTTTTAAAAGAATGCTTCCACCTCTTAGACACCATCCACCTGGTCCAGCTGGAAGCAACGTCCATCCTCTCCACTCCTATAATGCCTCCCATTTACCACCTACATGGCAATTGTCATCTCCTTGGCATGTACCCACTTGCTACTGCCTTCTTCCCCTACTTGATACTTAGTTCCTCAAAAACAGGGACCTTCCTTATTCATTGTCTTTAAGTCTTCAAAGCTCATCAAAGTTTGTATATGGAAGGTAATTGGAAAACACACATTCAGGTGGAAGGAACAAATACATAAACTTCCATTATATTTTGTTAGACAAAATATTTTTGCTTACAGGGAAAGAAGGCATCAGGGTAACACATGACCATGGAGGGGTCCTTGCTCTCAGGAGCACATGCTCAGTGCACTCTGATGATAAGGTAAAGCCATGCCATTTAGATTTCCCCAAAGAAGGAATAATAATTGCTGACATTTGTTACACACACACTCTGTTCCAGGCATTGTTCTAAGTGCCTCATAGATGCTAACTCATTTAGCTTCAGATCAACACTGAGAAGATAATTCAGTACAGGGGCAAACTGGGTGGGTCTGAAACCCAGCTCTATTGCTTACTGGATGGTGTCCTTGGGCAAGGTGCTTAACCTGAGTATCTCAGTTTTCTAACTGGAAAATGAGGATAAAAATAGTGCCTAATTCCATAGGATATTGCAAAAACTAACATAATTTATTAAATCCAACATGCCACCCCTTGTAAGGTGCATCACTACTTTACATACCACTGATGAAGAAGAATCCCCGCCAATTAAAGTAAGAACATCATAGATAGCTAGATAGAGCCTGACTTCACAGATGTTAGAATAGGGAATAACATGCATCTTAGAAATAGTGAAACCCTTTGCATGTGTAGTATTAGTTTAAATGAATGATCATAGTGGGATAGGCAGAACTGTGTCTCTTCCCCTAACTCATATGTTAAAGTCTTAGCCCTCAGTACCTCAGAATGTAATTGCATTTTGAGATAGCCTCTTTAGGAAGGTAACTAAGGTTAAATGAGGTCATATGGGTAGACCTTAACCCAATTTGACTGACATCCTTAGAAGGAGAGAAAATTTAGACCCAGACCGAGACACAGAGGACAGGCCATGTGAAGGCACCAGGAGAAGGTGGCCATCTGCAAGCCAAGGAGAGAGGCCTCAGAAAAAAACAACCCTTCCTGCACCTTCATTTCAGACTTCTACCTTCCAGAACTGTGAAGAAATAATTTTTTTGTCTAAGCCACCCTGTCTGTGGTTCTTTGTTATGTTAGCCCTAGAAAACTCATACAGGCCTCTTACTAAAAGTTTCTAAGACCACAGAGCAAGGAACTGAGACAAGGAATCATCATGCTTTAGCAAGAGACCTGCCAACCCAACCCCATCCATCCCTTGTATCCAATTCCAGCATCAAGTTAGACCTTCCCTTCCACTTAGGTCCCTGGGCCATTTGTGGAGAAGTCCACCATTCACTTGGGACATAAGAGCTGCATGTGAACTATCACCATTAGCACTCAACCTCCTATTTTATTTTATTTTTTAAAAATTCAATTTATGAGGGTGTAAGGAGAAAGGATGAGGAGCTCTTGAGTGTTGACACACTATTTGCAGAACTCTGATGACAGTACCTGGCCATGCTTAGCTCAGACCATCTTTAGCAAAACTGACAGCAGATACTTGACATTAAAAGGATTTGTAACAGCAGATTGTCCAGATTAATTAGATCTTCAAATGAGACTGACATTGCCTCTTATTCTTTTTTCTGGAGTGGTTTGACATTTGTGCATAGTATGAAGAAAGGTCATTAAGGCTGCAATGTGTCTGCTAAGAGGCTTCAGCTCATGTTTGCTAATCTCCTGTATGGTGAAACACTGGCACCCAGACAAACCCTCATTCACATCAGAACAAAGCGCTAGTTATGTGTGTTGAAATTCCTTAGAGAAAATGTCTTGCAGGCTGCTGAGGGGTGCGTGAATGCTGGAAATGCTTCATCAAGAGTTACTCAATGTCCTGGGAAGATGGTCTGCTGGCATCTGAGAGCTCACCCTAGAGAAGAGTGGTTGTACTCTGGGGCACATGGGTCTGGTGAGGACAGAGAAGCATGGGCGGGTAGGTGGGTGGAGTTGAGGGTGGATGTTTTCTTTGCAATTGTCTCCGATACTGGAGCCAGCCCCAGACTACCCAGTTTACTAGTCCATTGAGAGTATCTAAAGTCAAGCTTGTCAGTACGGCTGCCATTTTCCCTGCTTGGGACCAGATTTTCCTGTTTTCTGAGGGCTTTCCAAGTAAGCTGGAAGTTCCTTGGGTTTCCACAGCTTTGACTTAATAAAGAAAGAAGGTGGAGAATTGGAGGAAAGATTTTTGGATGGGCCTCAGAGGTCTGAAATGGCTAGGTGGGAGTCTACAGGTGTAGGAGAGAAACTAAATCAGTTGTGGCCCCAGCTGTTTGGAGATGATGCCAGCAGATGGGATTGAGTAAGCGACCACAGGGTGCAGAGGGTGGCAGATGGGAGGCGAATGTGGTAATGGGGTCCCAGTCGGAAATGAGCACCACTAGAGGAGCAGGAGGAAAGGCTAAGCAAGAGCAGTGGTTCTCATTGTGGTTTCTGGACTAGCAAAGGCAGCAGCACCCAGTGTGGAGACATCAACTCTTCTCTATACTCCCAACCCTACTGAATCAGAAACTTGGGTGGTGGAGCCCAACAAGCTGTACTTGAATAAGTCCTCCAGTGAATCTGATGGACACTAAAGTTTAAGAACCACTGAGTTAGGGAACTTCAAGGGAGGCAATTGCTAAGGAACTGCAAGAGAGAAATTAGTGGCTGGGCCAGGGGCTGAGTGCAGTGGCTCACCCCTGTAATCCCAGGCCGAGGCAGGAGGATGACTTGAGCCTAGGAGTTCAAGACCAGACTGGGCAACATGGTGAAACCCCAACTCTACAAAGAACACAAAAATTGGCCAGGCATGGTGGTGTGCCCCTGCAGTCCCAGCTACTTGGGAGGCTGAGTTGGGAGGATCCCTTGAGCCCAGGAGGTGGAGATTACAGTGAGCCGAGATCACACTACTGCACTCCAGCCTAGGCAACAGAGCAAGATCCCATCTCAAAAAAAAATGTTGGATTAGAGAAACTTCGAGAATGAAGAGGAGATGGCTCTGAAAGCACAGGGGGACAAGAGGAGTGAACAAAAAAAGTAGAAAAAAAGTCCTCCATAAGAAGAAAAGGTGATGAGAGCTCCCAGAATAAAAAAAAAATACTAGTCACAACAGCTGCAGCTCAAGGTAGCCTGGATTCTTTATCAGCACACAGTCACCACTGGTGTCACACAGAAGCTGTAAGGACCACCTCTGCTAACACCAGTGAAGAATAAACGTGGATGCAAATGGCTCTTAGAAATTAGACAAAGGGAAGTTGCATTGCTGAGATTCACCTGCAGGTCCTGACATGGCTCATTTGTTCTCTGGGGTAGTGGGTTGAATGGTGGCCCGCCCCCCTCCACAGATAACCTAAGCCCCAGAATCTGTGAATGTGACTTGATTGTGGCAGCACGCCTGTAATCCCAGCTACTGCGGAAGCTGAGTGGGGAAGATTTCTTGAGGCCAGGGGTTTCAGACCAGCCAAGGCAACATTGCAAGAGACCCCCATCTCCAAAAAAGTAAGGATATCCATATGAAATCATCTGGATTACCTGGGTGGGTCCTAAATCAATGACAACCAAACTTATAAGAGATGAAAGAGGAGGAGAGACGCAGAGGAGAAGGTGATGGGAAGAATGAGGCAGGAATCGGAGTGACACACCCACAGACATGCAGACATAAAGGGAGTGCCTGTAGCCACTAGCAGCAGTAAGAATCGAGGTGGGATTGTCCCGCAGAGCCTTCAGAGGAAGCACGGCCCTGCTGACACCTTGATTTTTGGACTTCCGACCTCCGCAACTGAAAGAAAATAAGTTACTATTGCTTTAAGCCATCAAATTTGTGCTGACTTATTTTAGGAGTTTTAGGAAATTAATACACGTGGCTTAAGGGAAGAGGCCTAGGATTTGGAGAAAGAGACTGGTGTCTTGAACTTTTTGAATGTTACTCTGTAGGGTGGGGTGCGAACTCTCTGCGTCACAGTAATCCCCACCTGGCTTGAGTCACTCATTACTTTAGCTATCTGCCTCCTATGAGCATCTTAGCTTTGTGTCCTCTGGGTAATATCACCTCTCCAGTCTTCCCCCTCTTTGATATCTTATGATTCCAGCAAGGGGCATGGGGAAGGTGGGTTACTCCAAATCATTGGAGCATGTTTGGGGATGATGCAATCTACCATCCTTTGAATAGTTTGGCTGATTGACCATGGAGGGAGAAATATCTTCTTGAGATATAGCGTGATGCCTTTTTCAGAAATGGACACTTTAGTGATTGCTAATAAAAAAATTATTGTCTCCCGGCTAGGTTTCTGTCATTCCTTCTAGAAGGTAGGAGGCTGTGAGTTTGGAAAATAGTGTCTGGTGACTGTGGGTGAGAAGGCCCTTTCCTACAAAACAGAAGAAATAAACAGAGACCTGCAGTGGGGATGTCATAGCGATGGGCATTATTACCCATGTGGGAGGCAGGTGTGGTTGTTTGGAATTGCCCCCAAGTTCTGTACCAGAAAAATACATCAGCCTGGAGCAGTGGCTCATGCCTATAATTCCAACACTTTGGAAGGCTGAAGTGGGATGATTGCTTGAGGCCAGGAGTCTCAGATCAGCCAGTGTAACAGTTAGACCCCATCTCTACAAAAAAACACAATAATTAGCCAGGCTATAGTCTTAGCTACTTGGGAGACTAAGGCAGGACAGTAGCTTGAGCCCAAAAGTTTGAGGCTGCACTGAGCTATAATCGCACCACTGCACTTCAGCCTAGGTGAGAGGCAAGACCCTAATTCTGAAAAAAAAAAAAATATATATATATAGATATATATATATGAGTTTTTTTCCCCCATTTAT
>NW_022436961.1:13784917-13785951 GCF_009761245.1 Sapajus apella | reverse complement strand
GGTCTCAAATCTTTCAGATTGACGTTCTGTTTGTTGATGATGAGGTTATTTTTGTTTCTTGGTTTTCCTTCTGACAGTCTGGCCCCTCTGCTGTAGGTCTGCTGAGGTTCACTCTGGGCCCTGCTTGCCTGGGGTTCACCTGCAGCAGCTGCTGAACAGTAAGGGTTGTTACCAGTTTTCTTCTTCTGCTATCTTTGTCCCAGAAGTTTACGCACCTAGTGTCAATCTGATCTCTCCTTTATGAGGTGGCTATTTGGATATATAGGGGTCAGGGAGCTGCTTGAGGAGACGGTCTCTTCTTTATAGGAGCTCAAATGGTGAGCTGTGAGCTCTGTTGTTCATTCAGAGCTGCTGGGCAGGTATGTTTAGGTCTGCTGCAGCAGAACCCATAAACCGCTTTTTGTTCCAAGGTGCTCTGTCCCTGGGATTTAGGGCTTTATGAGTTTCGGTTATGCTGCTGCCTTCTCTCTTTTTTTTTTTTTTTTTTCCCTTCAGAGCTGCCCTGCCCAGCAAGGAGGCAGCCTAGTCACTGTCTGCCTGTAGAGGCTTTGCTGAGCTGCTGTGGGCTCTGCCCAGCTGCCAAGTGAACTTCCCTGCAGTCCTGTTTATATGGGTGTAGTTAGAACTGCTTTGGCGATGGTGGTCTGCCTCTGTTGAGGCAGAGTCTCTCTGCAGTGGCAGGTTGCCTTGGCAACAGCAGGCTGCCTCAGCAATGGCAGGTTTCCTTGGCAACGGCGGGCTGCCTCAGCATTGGCTGACTACATCCGTCGTGGTGGGCTGCCTCAGTAATGGCGGAGGCCCCTCCCCACAGAGCTGGACCGTCCTGGGTTAAGCTGCGCTTGCTGTGAAACTCTCAGTCCAGAGTTTCTGGTTGCTGTTCTTTTGTAGGGGTGGGACCAGCCAAGCCTGATCGCCTGGCTCCCTGCCTCAGAGCCTTTTTTAAGTTGGTGTTCCAGTCACCTGTTGAAGAGGCACCAGGGTCTGTTTGTTTTCCCCTGCGGCCACTCACTGCGCTGGCTTAAACAGTGGCACTG
>NW_022436961.1:13579184-13784817 GCF_009761245.1 Sapajus apella | reverse complement strand
GCCAGCCAAAAGGGCACCCGGACCAGTGTATTTTGTACGGAGAGCTGGAGAACCGCTGCTCCGGGGTGCCGACAAAGCAGCTGCGCGGGGCAAAGCAGCGGCGCCGGCCGGCACAGCCGCGCTGGCTGAAACAGCCGCGCTGGTGACCTGTGGAGCTCCTCCAGCTGGGAATTTCCTAGTCTGTGGGCAATAAAAATGGGCCGTCCACTCACCCTCTGCGCTTTCACTGGGAGCTGCAATCCTGAGCTGTTCCTAAATGGCCATCTTGGATCTTCCTTATTATATATGAGTTTTTATATATTTTTTCATATATACACACATATGTATGTGTGTGTGTCTGTGTGTATATATAATATATATAAAATATATTTTAATTTATTTTATACATATTTAATATATTTTATTACTTTATAATATATATATTATATATAAATATATACACACACACACACACACACACAGACACAGACACAGACACACACACACACACACACACACACACATACCTATATGTATATATTAAAATTGAAGCCAGCCTCTCTCAGTGAGGCTCTCCTGCCTCCACCTTTCTTGGACCTTTGGACGTTGAACTTCCCTGTGCCAGGCCAGTGGTGGTGTTTTTCGAGGAAATCTCTAGCATTAACCACTCCAGTAGAAAATTTTACATTAATGGCCCAGTACTATCTCTATCCAAGGGGTTGTATTTCTGGAACATAAGATAATTCCCCAGGGAACACCACTTTGCTGCTAATAAGCTCCCAAGCTGTGCTTCTGATGCCATGCTCTGTTTTCCATCAGTTCTGCCTCCCTTTCTGATCATTGTCAGTAAGAGGGACTGCTGGTGTAGATGCTTTGACTAGAAATCCTCTCTGGCTTTGCAGCTAGGATGAGGAGAGACTATTCCAACTAGGACAAGGTAAAACTGGGAGAAACAAAGTTGGTTCCCATCCTCCCCTACTCCAGAAACCTAGTCTCCATCTGCTTCTGCCTCTGTTGTGACTCAGATTTCACACCTTTTTCTTCTTATCTATCTTCTCTATCAAAGCACAGCTATCTTTTATCTCAACACTTCAAAGTTTGGATCTGTGGATGAACCAAAATTCTAACAACTATCAGCATCCTAATGCCTCTAGCCAGCCATTTGCATTTTGGTGGCTTTTTCTAGGATGCCCAAAGGAGCGAATCTAATGATGGGAATTTCAGACCTGTGGAGGAGCTGGCTGTGGAGCAGCATCCCTTAGAATCCCTCAATCACAGGACACATATGACTGCTGCCAACACCTCTGGACTCTGTAGACCCCTGTTCTGGGAAGATCAACCTTTGCTCAAGCTTCTCCCGAGGGAGGGTTCCCTGGAGGAGCAGGCAGGGTAACAGTTGCCGGGGAAGGCTAAGAGAGCCAGGGTCCCGCTCTGGGGCTGGCTTGGCACTGGGCCATGACCTGGGCATGTAACACGGGGCCTTCCTGTAACTCTTCTGCACTGCTTTCCTCACTTACAAAATTTAGTGGGAAATCAGATGGAATTAGGTCAGTATCTGACCGTAAAAATTATCTGGGCCATCAGTAAAATTCCAGCTTTCTGGTCTTCACATCAGACCTCCTGAATCTGACTCTCTAAGGAGGGACCTGAGCATCTGTCTTTCATAAGCACCTATGGGACCAAAGGAGCAGGTCATGTGGGAGACAGGTGCAGATGAGTTGAAGAACCTCTCAGTCTTGCTCTCCCATGACATTCTTCAGAAGGGCAACTGGGCGACAGAAACCAGCAGGGACCCCAAGAGCCTGAGTTCATATTCTGGCTGTGTTTCTCCAGCATAGTGACCTTGGCAAGCCCTGCCTCCGTATGACTCAGTCTTCTCATCTGCAGAATGACCATAATAAGAGTTTCAACCACTGGCTGGGCATGGTGGCTCATACTTTTAATCCCAGAACTTTGGGAGGCTGAGGCAGGAGGACTGCTTGAGCCCCGGGGTTTGAGAACAGGCTGAGTAACATAGCAAAATCCCGTCTCTACAGACAATACAAAATTAACTGGCCATGATGGTGTGTGCCTATAGTCCCAGCTGCTTTGGAGGCGGATATGAGAGGATGACTTGAGCCCAGGAATTCAAGACGGCAGTGAGCTATGTCACACCACTGTACTCTAGCCTGGGCAAGCTACCCTGTCTAAAAAACAAACAAACAAACAAACAGGTATCTGTATCGACCACCTAGGCTTGTTGATGATTAAATGAAGTCAAGTAAGTCAAAGGCATAGAAGCATGCCTGACACATAGCGAGGACGTAAAGACATAAATGCTGTGTTAAAGCTACAAAGGCCTAGGGGTGAAAGGCACTGGACAGAGCCTTTGGAGCTCAGCCTTGTCTTTGCAGCCTTCTCTGGAGCTCAGAATTGGTAGGGCCCAGCTCTTTACTTCTGCTTTCTTTACCAAGCTCAGCTTCCTTAGTGCATGACTTAGTTTATGTCGGTGTCCAAATCCCCACTAGATTTCAAGCGTCCTGAGGACAGGGCACGTTTTTACCCTTGGTGCAGAGCACAGAGCTGGCAAACTGCAGGTCCTGCTGATCCATACTCATCTTCTGAGCTCTTCAGCAGTCTCCACATCCCTTTGTCTGTCTGTCTGTCTGTCTCCTTTGTGCCTATCTCCTTTGTGCCATTCTGACCCTCCCTGGGTCAAAATGCCCAGCACTCTACTAAGACATAGAAGTTGGCCTACAACGGAAAGATAGCTTCTCTCCCCTTTCCTTGGCAAAGGTGCTCAAGGTAAGATTCTGGGGTCAGAGGACCCTTTATGCTCTGAGGCCAGCAGGAGTCTTGGAGGTGAAGGTGGAGGTGGGAGGACCTAGCTCCAGGACCAAGCCCTCCTTCCTGCAGGGCGACTGTCACCCAACAGTAGCTATATCAGCTGCCTCGTCCCAGGGAGATGGTCCGTTTCCCCTTTACCTCTGGGTTCATGTCACCTGTTCAGCATTGCACCCCATAGAGACGTAGGTCAGATGTCTGGGAGATCGATCAAGGTGCTGGTGGGGAAAAGGGCTGAGTTGTCGGGGATGGGACTCAGCCACAACCAGCCCTGCATCCCCACTCAGGGCACAGCATGGCTGAGTCCTAATCCCTGTTCCGTCTCCACCTTTCTTGGACCTTTGGACGTTGAGCTTCCCTGAGACAGGCCAGTGAGGATGACAATCATAGAAGGCAACTGGGCAGAAGCAGTAGGACCCTTTATGATCTGGCCTTGGTGGTCATGAGCGTGTCCTTTCTGTGAGAGTCACAAGCCCAGGCAGGTTCAGAGGGAGGGAACATAGGCCCCATCTCCCTGTGGGGGAGTCAAAGCTGCCTTGCAAGGAGACCTGGTGGGATGAGAGACATGGCTGCAGGTGACTCTGAAAAACAGGATCTGCCAGTTTCTCAGAGAAACCAAGTGGACCCCTTTGATCCCAAAGCTAACTTGCCGAAAGGGTGCTGCTGGTACAAATGGGAACAGGATTCTGGTAAAGACCCCTCCTTCTCAGTGTCCCCATCCCTTTCTTGATTGGGCTTTGCAGGTAAAGCAGCCCAGAGATGAGGAGCAGGGCTAAGGGGGATATGAAAGCTGGCCAGAACACTCCATTTCAGGAGAAAGGTGCGGGTCTCAGGGCAGTTGTCACCGGACTGGCTCACCTGCAGGATTGCACTGCATAGCAGGAAGGAGGCATAGAGAAGGTGTGCCTGGGGGTGATGTGGAGTGAGGCCAGGAGCGAGACCCAAAAAGGCAGAGTCAGAGGGCGGCTAAAAGATGCTCCTTTAGCCGCCCTTCCTTCCTTGACCCAGCTCTGGCCCTGTGGTTTAAAAAACAAAACAGAGCAACAGAAAAAAAAAAAAAAGACTATAGTAGATTGCAATAAGCTGTCAACTAAAGGAATGAGTCTTTACTGAGTTCCACTCACATGCTACACTTACGTATTGAGCACCATTTATGTATTAGTTATTTCACTTAACTGTCACAAACCCCCCGAGGGGTGGGCATGGTCCATTTCAATTTGTGAATGAAGACACTGGGACAGAGACCTTAAATAACTTTCTCATGGTCCTACAGCCAGTAAGTAATGTCGGTTGGATCCAAATGATGTCCACCTGGCGCTAATGGTTTCTTCTACTGTAGACTCATTGCTTTGTCAGATTTCCTCTCACTGGAGGGAGGCAATGGAGAATGGGGAAGTGATATTGATACCAGGAAGGACAGAGGGATTAAGGGCTGTGGAAATGAATCTGCCAGCTTTCCTTCCCGCATTTCTTGGTGGTTGTTCACATTTAAGAGATGAGTAGGTGGAGGAGGCTGCCTGATGCTAGGGCTATGCATGAATTTGAGTAGGAGACGGAAACAGGTCCACTTGTGTCCAGTGACAAAAGAAAGGGTCAGGACCAAGAGCACTGGTCTCTCCTCACAGCGATGGTCAGCCTTCACTGTCCCAGAAATCACAGCACAGTGGCTGGACATTTTCTCTCTCCTGCCCTTACTTTTGAGATTTCCTAAGCAAACACGTTTCCTGTGTTGCAAAATAATTTCCTGGGAGAAGGTGGGATGCAGTGGATGGGAATGAGAAACAAGAAATAGGTGCTCTTGTTCTGGCTCTGTCAATTCCAGTTGGTGTTCTAGGCAAGTCACTTTGCTTCTTCTCTCAGATCCTGGTGGCTAGAGGGTCTCATGCTTCCTTCCAGCTGTCCCTTTTCTAGCACTGTTCCTGGTACTGACACAGTGCTGAATTATTAAGTATGTTGAGCCGAATCTCGAGCTGCTCCATAACAAAGTGAAAGTTTTGTTTTCCAAAGAGTCCAGGCAATCCCCAGCCCAGGTGAGTTGCAACCCTGTTCCTTTATATCTTGATCTGGAATGCCGGTTCATCCTCAGGCGACGAGCACCCTCTGTGGGGTGGAGGTCACAGCCTTTGACAGCCTTTAGGTCCCTCATGTCACAGTAACACCTAAGTCACCTTTATGTAACTCCCTACAGCCAAGTCATCCCACAGGGCTGCATCAGAACATTTTCCCTTTGGACTGGGCATGGTGGCTCATGCCCTAGCACTCTGAGAGCTTGAGGTGAACAGACGACCTGAGGTCAGGAGTTTCAGACCAGCCTGGTCAACATGGTGAAATGCTGTCTCTACTAAAAATACAAAAAAATTAAAAATTAGCTGGGCATGGTGGCACATGCCTGTGATCCCAGCTACTAGGGAGGCTGAGGCAGGAGAATTGCTTGAACCCAGGAGGTGGAGGTTGTGGTGATCCGAGATCACACCACTGCACTGAAGCCTGGGTGAAAGAACAAGACCCTTTCAAAAAAAAAAAAAAAAAAAAAAAAAAACAAAAAACCCACAACATTCTCCCTTTGGTTTTTTTCTTTGTTTCAATACTACTTCATGAATGCTACCATGGGACCGTATGTCATGAATCATGGACTGAGCCCACCAGGAAGTTCTGGGTGTCATGGAGAGGCCCTGGGAGGGACAGAAGGACATTCATGATGTCTCCGTATACTCAGGGTTTAAGCAGGCTATCATCCCCCACCTCACCTCACTCCTCTCCAGCTCCCCCTCCCCTCGCAGCCCACTCCTGCTCCTAGACCCTCCCCACAGGTCCACCATTGTGCCTAGTATCAAGCAGCACCAGGATGTGGCTATGGGCTCCATCACCCCTAGGGAGTTCCTCTCTGTTCCTCACTCCAGCCCACTCAGCCTCCAGAGGTTGAGGAGGTTGGAAGAGTTGGGGTACAGCAAACAGCAGGTGAGTCATTCCCCCAGGCTGATGCGGGGAGAAAAGAATGGGTGGATGTGCTTTTAGGAGCAAATGACTTTGAAGCTAAGCATGCAGCTGAATCAATCATTAGTCATGGAACCGAGAGAGAAGGATGCCCTCTCTGAGAGAGGCCGTGTGTGTATACGGATGGTGGTAGGGATTTTGTTAAGGACAACAGGTCCAGGACCTGCCACATAATAGGGTCATTTATTAGGTATAGTTCAAGAGTCAACTGTGAATCATTTAGATTCATTGGATGTCATCAATATTCATCACTGAGGGCCTGCCGTGTGGGAGATCCTGCACACATTACTCCATGGCTGGTTTATAGAACCATTGCCTTTGAAAAGGATTAATGGAAAGTGGCTAAAATTTGCAGCTGGGCCTGTGGTATTAGACTTCATGGTGGAAGGAGCATCTCTTTTTCTGAAACCTTTTCAAACAGAGCATGGGTTCCTCTGGGTTTAAAATGGTCAAGGGCCAATCTAAAGGTTAGGGTAGCACTAGTTTATCTGGTAAAGCCCTTGAAGATCTGTGGACCTGTGGTCTCTCAATTCATCATCTTAGGACAGGGAGACATAGTCCCAAGGAGTTGAGGTCACAGTTCCTGTAAGAAAGTTGAGATTGGCCAGGTGCAGTGGCTTATGCCTGTAATCCCAGCACTTTGAGAGGCTGAGACAGGCAGATCACTTGAGGTCAGGAGTTCAAGACCAGCCTGGGCAACATGGTGAAGCCCCCTCTCTACTAAAAATACAAAAATTAGCTGGGCTTCGTGATATGTGCCTGTAATCCCAGCTACTGGAGAGGCTAAGGCACAAGAATTGCTTGAACCCAGAAGACAGAGGCTGCAGTGAGCCAAGATTATGCCACTGCACTACACTCCAGCCTTGGCAACAGTGTGAGACTCCATCTAGAAAAGAAAGAGAGAAGGAAGGAGGGAAGGAAGGAAGGAAAAGTTGAGAAGATTTGGCATTGATCCATTTTGTTGAAGTCCCCTCTTACTGCTTTTGTGAGATCCTTGGTCCCTCTCCTGATGGTTCTTTCTTCCCAGACTGACTGTCCCAGCCTGTGTTGATCACCAGCATTTCTGTCACAGTTCCCAATCCTCTCCAGGCTCTGACATCATAGACCCTGCAGTCACTTTGGATTTAGTAAATTAACTAAGTTAATTAACTATTAAATTTTACTCATTCTCTCAAGTCAAGCCCCCCTGCCCAAGTTCCATTGTTCTTTTCTGAGTCCTCTTTTCTTCAGCATTCTTCTGCCATCAGACAGCTTTGGGTCTCCGAACACCATGCCTGGTCTCTTAGCTGTCAATCTGCAGTGGGTATTTCTCTCCCCCAGACCTCCCTGAGTCCTTTTAAAATGATGAAGTGATGAACTGAGTGTTGAGAATGGCTATGGCAACTCCTTTGGGCATGGGCACCAAAGATCCGTTTCCTTGTCCTGGGCTCATGGCTATCCTACACTTCCTGGTCATCCAGGTATTCAGATGTAGCAGATAACTGAGTCCCAAGAACTGGAAAGTGGGTGAAATGATCAGCACTTAAAGAAAAATACCAGCTATCAGCTGACAGCAGTGCAGCTTAGAAGATGACAGCGTTGGAAAGTGCCAGGGTCCCTGAATTCCTGAGAGGAGGAAAGTGACCCACCAATGAGACTGGACTTTGAGTTACATCAGCAAGAAATTAACCTGCAATGTGTTTGAAAATATTTGGGAGTCTATTACCACAGCCTAGCCTAAGAAAACCCATTTCAAATCCAAACTCAATTTGATCTTTAAAGTGTCCCTTCTCCTGTCTGACTTCATTTTCCGCTGCTCTCTTCTCTGTATTCCGGTCGTCCTGGCTTCCCTCCCAGCCCTGAGAAGGCTCAATCTTGCCTTCCTGCTCATGCCTCCTGGTTCTCCTGCCCGCTGCCTCTTTTCTTTGCTGATCTCAATCTCCAGCTGTTCCAGGAAGATTCTCAGACAATCCCACCCCACACTCTTCTCTCTCTTCACTGAATTCATGGATCAGTAATTGTTTCATTTGTGCTTGTTTCTCTTCCTCCTCAGGCAAGAACTGTTTGTGTTTATATTCCTTAATGCTTGGTATAAAGCAGGAGCTAAATACATATATATATATATATATATAAACACACACACACACACACACACACATAAAATATATTTATTTATAAATACATAAATATATATATAAATACATAAAAATATATATATTTATAAATATATGAAATATAGTTGCTGGAATACTACATATACTGTATATATACACTATATAGTATACATACAATATATACTCTATATACACTACATATAGTTTATATAGAGAGAGTATATATTGTATGTATACATATGTAGAGTATATGTAGTGTATATATACAAATACACTACATATATACTACATATAGTATATGTAGTATATATGTAGTGTATACATATACATATATAGCATATGTAGTATATATAGTATATGTAGTGTATATATATACTATAATCACTATATATGTTATATATACTATATAGTGTATGTAGTGTATGTACATACACTATATGTATACACACTACATATACTATATATATACCTACTATATAGTATATATATAGTGATTATAGTATATACAGGGATTGTCTGAGAATCTTCCTAGAGGACTAGAGATTGAGATTAGCAAAGGAAGGAGGCAAGGTGCAGGAGAACCAGGAGGCATATAAATATATACATATAAAAATATATATATATATTTATATATATAAGAATATATAAATATAGCTGCTAGAACACTATATATGAATAAGAATAATGTGGAGTATGTTCTCTGATAGGTAATTTGTTCATTCAACAAGAGATTGATTCACTAGACATCATTGTTATAAAAAGCAATAGGGAAAGCTGCAGGGAACACAGTACAAAGTAACCCACCTTCAGCACGTATGTTGGAATAGGAGACTCTATTACTTGATTTGTTTCTGTCCTGGTTATTTGGTGAGGTTGCTGATGTAGCCTTGACATTTTCACTTCCTCCTGACATCTTTTGTTCTCTGTCAACATTCAACTTTCAACACTGGGCTCTGAGACTGAACGTACCCAGGGAAGTACAGGGCAGGACCCCTGGAGCAGAGTCCCCACTTTCCCAGTTGACTTTCTTTGTCTATCAGGACAATCGTCTTGAAAGCCAGGCTTTGTGTAGAGAGAGGAAATTTTTCCAAATCTCAAATATTTCCTTTGAGCACGTTAGGAATCAAGCCCTGCTGTGCCTCTGTCAAAGAGCAGTGGAGAGAACAGACAGTCTGGAAGGGACTGGATTTAGGGCAGAGGCAGTTCTTGCCAAAGAGGATGATAAGGTGAAATGCCAACACCTCTGTCTCTCTCGAATGTGGGAAGGACTGTGGGTCTAATATCAGTACACCCAGAATTCCTTCTCCAGGAGAGGAGAGGTGCCAGGTTAAGAGGGAGGCTTTTGGTCCACTCCTTGTTGGGACTCTGGGGTGGGGAGACCACCTTGAAGTGTGCGCCTTCATTGTCATGGAGCTGCTGGATCGTCAGCTTCACTAGGACAGGAATCTTCGTTTGGTTCCCTGATCATGAGCTTGGGACATACTAGGGGCTCAATACATAGTTCTGGGGACTACTTCAGAGTAAAATGGGTGGGATCTGCCTTTATGCAGAGTTCCCCCACGTGGCTTGAAAGAATTCCAGGAGTCCCTATGTGTGGGGAGCTGGATGACCAGTAGGGACTGATTGGGTGAGGTAATGCTGGGTGTTGCCACAGTGGAAGCTTCACGGAGGACCTTTGAGGCTGGAGGGCAGTAGTGCTTTTGGACGGTCACAGGCAGACATTCAGCATCAGTTAGAGCCAGTGGGGGCTGAGTCAGCCTTATGAGTGCTGGGCCAACGTTCTGCCCCAGATCTGCGGAGTCTGCCAGATGGTGAGGACCATACCCTACAGTGCCCCCCAGAACAGAGAGGTGCTCAAAGGTACATGAGAAGGAGAGACCACCTCTGCAACCACAAGGACACAGAAGCTCTCCCACTACAATCCAGAGGCCATCTGGGAGAGGAAGATGGAGCGGGACAGAACTCCAGGTATTTTTGTGAAAAAGACAATCTTAAACTGAAAAGAAACTATAGGATCAGGGAGAGACTCACACATTCTTTGCTTCCATGTTTGAGTTTCCTTTTTGCTCTTTAAATTGGAGATGGTATTGGCACCTACTTTGCAGGTTGCTGTGCAGGAGAAATAAACATATAAAGCATTTAGAGTCTTACCTGACCAGTTGCAGTCAATGCTGTGGCCACTGTTGGCCTTGTTTCCCAGAGGGGTGGGGGGTTCCTGGGAAGACTAGTTCAGTTATGAAAAACAAGAGGCTATGGTGGCTTACACCTGTAATCCCAGCACTTTGGGAGGCCAAGGTGGGCAAATCACAAGGTCAGGAGTTCGAGACCAGCCTGAGCAACATGGTGAAACCTCGTCTCTACCAAAAATATAAAAATCAGCTGGGCATGTAATCCCAGCTACCTGGGAGTCTGAGGCAGCAGAATCGTTTGAACCGAGGATGTGGAGGTTGCAGTGAACTGAGATCACGCCATTGCACTCCAGCCTGGGACTTTGTCTCAAAAAAAAAGAAAGAAAGAAAGAAAAATTAGACGTTATATTGATATTGCACATCTGAGTGCAGTGTGAAAACATTTTGATACCATATCACTTAATAGTGATGCTATTTAAGTAGGGGTTTGTGGCTTACAAAGCACTTTTAAAAATTGTGCTTTTGAATCCTCTCACCAACATGGGGGAGGGATCGTTTCTACACTTCATTCACAGATCTAGAAACTGAAGCTCAGTGAGTCTGAGGGCTGGACCACGGCCATAATTCTAGCAAATGACAAAGCCAGCTCTGAAATTCAGGACTCCTCATTCCAAGTCTCTGTCTCTTTTAGCCCCATCACCCCTGTAAATTGCCTGATTCCACCAGAAGGTACAGAA
This sequence comes from Sapajus apella, assembly GCF_009761245.1. Classification (NCBI taxonomy): domain Eukaryota; kingdom Metazoa; phylum Chordata; class Mammalia; order Primates; family Cebidae; genus Sapajus; species Sapajus apella. Next base: position 13,774,062 of record NW_022436961.1, on the reverse strand, counting down.
CCCTCCACCTACTTCTCTGATCACAAGACTTCCCTCCTACAGGGAGGCTTTTGTTTAGTTGGGCTGAAGTGCTGAGAAAGGGCAGGGATGACAGAGAGTCCCAAGCACATGCTAGTGAAAGAACAGCTTCCATGGATAGCTGAGTAAGTGCTGGGTTCATTTGTACAACAATCCTGTCCAGGTAAGATGCATTTCAAGGATTCTGAGGTCTTCAGTATTCCCACCGTCCTTGCATGGCAAGAGAGAGGCCAGAAGGCCTTCCCAGGTCACAGAGGCTCAGAGGTGACTCAGATACAAGGAACGTCAACCCCATAAGGTAGAAGAGGCTGGGGGAGGTGGCCAGCACCAAGAGGAAGGGCAATGAGGTCAGCGCTGCAGATGCAGGTATCAGTGAGCAGCCCAGGTAAAGAATGGCCTTGGCCTCTGTCTTAGCAAAAACCCTTTTGGTGGTAAACAATAGAAGCCCAGTTCAAATTCACTTCAGCACTAAACAGGGTCAATTTGTTCAGGGTGTCTCTCAAAGAATGACCTGGAAGCAGGGACTGGGAAACCCTGGGGTGTTGGCCCTGACTAGTGTGCTCTTCTGGTCACATTTGCCTCCTGCTGCCCACCTGCCCTATCCATCTCTCTGTGGCTGGCTGGCCTCCTTCTTCCGCCTCCTGGTTGCCTGCAGCTCCAGAATCTGCTTCACCCCAATTTAAAGCAGAGGCCAAGGTTATACCTCTCTGGTTTGCAATTCCAGATTTGCAGCAGAGGAAACTTGGCCTAATCAGAAACCTCCTCCACTCACTGTGGATTGGCTTTCCCTGCCCTTCTGATATGCTCATGGGGGCATTCGTGGGGCCTGGCCTTCAGACAAAGCAGAAAAATGATCAAATGAAAGAAGGGCCTTTTGGCTAAAATATAGGAAAAAACAGTTTGCATGTAGAGGAGGACTAGCTTATTCTGTGTTCTATTTATTATTTCAAAAGGAGTGAGTCTTTCCTTCCATTCCAGCCTTGTTCTTACAATCCACCCTGAGGGCACTTCTCACTCCAGGCATAGAGGTGGCTGCTTTCCGTAAAAAGCAAAAGTCATTTTTGCCAATGGAACATGTGTTAGAACTGCCATACCCTGGTATCAGTTAAGGGAGGCTTTGCCACAGGAATGGAAATAAGGACAGCAAGTGGCAGGGTCCCTCTGCCTTGAGACACGTTTAGAATGCTATGATTTATATGCTTGGTCTCCTTTCACTGACATTTTTGTCACTTGGTGGAGGGCACACTTACTGACGCTGCAGATTCTCACTCTGGAGCTCAACTGCTAAAGAAACCAAATCGGGAAAGTGTGGCCCAGCGTCACAGGATATCTTGGCTAATTGGGGATTTTACTTCCCTTGTGTTCATGGTTTCTGGCATGAAAGTAAAATTTGCAGATTTGTGTCCCTTCAAACATAGCCCACCCCCAACATTTAACTTAGGGAAGAACAAAGCAGTAACTGTGACTTTCACCAGTGCTCATTTCACTGGGAAGTTCAGAAACTGAGAATTTATGGATGGCATTGGGAAGCTTAAGCTGTCTTTCCCTGGAAGGAGTACAAGGCAGTTGTTTCTTGAGTGCAATTGACCTCGAGTGGTGCTCAGTATGATGTCTTTGGCTCTTGCCCTGTGAACTGAAACACCAGACCCACCAGACCCTAACCCTACAAGTTGTCCTCTGCTAGAATATCTGGACTCCCGGGGTGGCTCATGGCTCCTCCTGAGAGCCCAGTATGATTCTCTTCTTTGCGACCTCATCATCTCCACTCATTGCACCCTCGTTACTAGATTGAGGTCTCCTCTCCTGGTCACCACTCATGGGAGCCTCTGCGCTGAGGCCATCCTTCTGACCTCATTCCAGCCCTTTCTCTGCTACATCAGCCACAGTACAAGGAGATCACCAAGGGGGACATTCTCCCTCATGGGGCTACAATTCTATTATTAGGACCCAAAATGGGACAGCCATCCTACCGTTTGATTCAGTACCCCTAGTGATTCTCCTGTCTGAGTGACCTCAGTCTTTGAGTTAATAATAGCTTCTCTCATAGGAAAAGTTCCTTAGAGAAAGATGGGGGTGCTAGAGTTTCATGTCATCTCCCTGAGGGCAGCAACTGTGACTGTTCTTTCCTAGGACATTTGAGTGACATCATCATAAACAAGACGTGGCCAAGGCCTGACACAGCAATTGCTTGACTCATGATATGACTTTTTTCCATTTGGCCATTCATCTCTGAGGTCAATATGGCATAGAGAGAGAATGTGCTCCAGAAACCTGGATAGCATGGTAAATTAAGAGGGAAACATGAAGGTGGGATTCATGAACATCGCTGAACATCACTCGAGGTCAATCATACTCAAGAAACACCTGTCTTATTCTCCTTCCAGAAAAAGACAACTTAAGCTTCCCAATGCCAGTGGTGGGATTCAGGGTCCTCCCACTGCGTCACTGACTTGATTTGCCCACAGTGTGCTGGTCACAGTCTCTGTTGCGTTAGGTAGCAGTGAAAGAGGCCAAAACCAGCAGGTGTTTTGTAATACTCCTTTATTATTATAGAAATTACCATTGGCTGCTTCCAGCCTACCAGAGGCAGTATGAAATTCTGGGACCTCCAAGGGAGCAAATTACACATATACAGAGGACCACGGTGACCCTGATTCACCCAAGAATCTCCACAGCCACAACATGAGGATATAAGGAGAGGACGAGTCAATAAACATTTCTCTAGCACTAGGTTAGGAGTCTTCTGCGTGTTATTGAACTGTGTTCATGCCTGCCTTGTGAAATGGATTTTACAATCTACACTACAGAGCTGAAGACCTCTAGGCTCACACCTGTGGCAAATTGGCCAGACTTTTCTGGCACCAAGGACTGCACTTTCATCAAGTTACCCAGCAGACAATCAAAGGTGTGAGCTTTCTTCACCAAGGTTTGATAATGTTCTAGGGCCTTGGGGAGAGGAGGAGGAGCTTCTGGTAAAATTGTGAAATGAGTGAGGTTTGGATTGGACCCCTTACAGCAATCTTCTCCCCACTTGGACACCCGGCAAGTCCCTTTGCTGACCTCCTCTCACCTCCAGGACTATTGGCAGCAAATCCCTGAAAATCAAAAGGTCTAAAGGTGTTATATTTCTAGAGGACACTCAAAGAACAAAAAGGCGTAGAGCTCAAATTGTGGCATTTCAGGCTCCAAGAGAGGCAGTGTCTACATACAGCTTAAGTTATATTCTCATCACTTGCCCAAAAAGCAAAAAGAAACTACCTGGAGCACCATAGATATGAGGCTCTAGTTCTGAGAGTGAAAAATCCCAGTTCTCTGCCCAAGTTTGAGGCATTTAGAACAACTTCCCTCCCCACCCACAGGGTGGTTTACTGCATGGAAGGAGGCTCTTCAGTATCATGTGCACAGTGCCACTGCGTTGTATCTGCCATCATACCCTGTATGTTCAATGTGGCAATGAGAAATCAAGTCATAGGACTGGTGAGGCATGAGACACATGCCCTCCCAAACTGGGAGTCAAACAATGTCCCAGGCACCCTGACTTTCATAAACATTGCTCTGAAAATGTTAGTCAATATAGTTGGACAAGGCCGGGCACAGTGGCTCACGCCTGTAATTCCAGCACTTTGGGAGGCCAAGGTGGGCAGATCACCTTAGGTCGGGAGTTCAAGACCAGCCTGGGCAACAAGGTACAACTCCATCTTTACTAAAAATATAAAAATTAGTCAGGTATGGTGGTGCGCACCTGTAATCCCAGCTACTTGGGAGGCTGAGGCAGGAGAATTGCTTGAACCTGGGAGGTGGAGGTTGCAGTGAGCCAAGATCTCGCCACAGCACTCCAGTCTGGGAGTATATACAAAACATATATATATATACACAAAAAAAATATATAAAACATATATAGGTATATATGTATGTTTTATTTTTTTATAATGGAAAAGCAGTTATTTTCCATTTATACTATATATATATACACACACACACACACACATACATATACATATGTACTGAAATATAGACGTTCTTTTTCATTCTCTCTTCTGCCCTCTCCACCAAATCCTATCCTCCTCCCCAGAGATAACTATCCTTTCCAGTTTTGTGTCCTTCCAGTCTTTTAAGACACATATAGGCAGACACAGCTTTAGTTGTATGTATTCTTTAAATTACGTGAGACTAGTCCATATATATTATTCTGCAATTTGCTTTTTCCATTCAGCAATATTGAAGTTCTTTCTGTATCAGTACATATGACTTTCCTGTCCTTTTTAGCTGCTGCAGGGTCATTGTTAATATGCATGTGTTACCAAATAGATGCATTTTGGCTTGTCTTTTGGCTTGTCTTAACGGGCATTTAGTCAGCATCCAGTCTTCTGCAGTCACAAGCCATGGTGCACCAGTGCACACCTTGTTTGGTTCCTTTTGTAAATGTGCATATTCTCTGAATGAATGTTTTGAAGTGGAATTGCCAGGTAAAATAATGCATTCATTCTAAGTATTAATAGTTTCTGCCAAACCGTCTTTCACAAAGGGGACACTAACTTACTTCGCCGCTAATCTTAGGTGAGAAAGCCATTTCTCTACTTTCTTGTCAACATAGAGTCATATTACTAATGTTCTAACATTTCGCTGGTTTGACAGGGAAGGCAATATATCTTTATGTTGTTTTAATCTGCATTTCTCTGCTAACTGACAAAGTTGATCACTTTTATCTATGTTTTTTAGACATTTCTTCTGGAGGATTCACATTCATAAGCTTCATCCATTTTCTTCTTTGGTTATTTATCTTTGAGTTAATGGTTTATAACAATAAATATTTTGATTGTTGGTATTTTCTTACATATTTAAAACCTCGTAAGATCAGGAAAATATATCTCTGTGTTCTTCTAATGGTTGTTACAGTTTTGCTTTTCATGTTTAGCACTATAATTCATCTATTATTTCTGTGTTTATGGTGTGAAATGAAAATTTAACTGAAAAAAAATTCCCAAATCAGTGACCAATTGCTCTAACACCATTAAATGAAACCATTTTCTGTTTTCTCATTTGGACTATCACCTTTGTCAAGTATGGATTGATGGCATGATTTTTACTTGAATTTATCATACATGTTTTTATTTTTGAATGCACTACTTTTTATAATGGAAAAACAGTTGTTTTCCATTTTAATATATATTATAATGACTAACATGAAAAAATATTAAGGATATATTAACTAAAATTTTAAAGTGATAATATTTTATGTATATTTAATCTCTATTATGTAAATATATCTATGTGAATAGATGCAGAAAAAGAAAAATGAGTAAAATGCTAACAGCTACAGCATGGTGCTTTTCTTTTACTGGTATTTCCCATCAAAGCCTCCAACAGCCTCCAATTTTACTTCACTTTTAGGGCTTAGTTCTGCTTATTTTCTACTTTGCAAGGGTTGAGTCTCTGATTTTCAAGGTTTTGCCTCTTGTTGAATGACATAAGAAGTGATTATAACGTGTGCCCTGAATGCATGGTGTTCTAAGAATGTGGCGACTTTATCGAGTCAGAGAAGAAAGGCAAGGGAGTTAAGAGTTTGAACATCTGTTATGCATCAGCCTTTCTCATTTGGTTTTTTCAAATCACCTCTTAAATAAAATGTTGTAATCTCCACTTTGCATGTGAGCAAATTGAGACTCACCCAAGTGAAGTCATTAAGTCACCTCCTGTAGGCTGCACAGCAAGGATGTGGCAGAGCTGGGATTTGCACCAAGGCCTATTTGGAGCCAAAGCTCACAGGCTTCTCCTCTCATCAGGCAGGCTCTAGGGATGGGGATGGCACACCTGAGAGTCTGACATGTGGACCACATTCAGTCAAATGTGATCTACTGGCATCATGCCCATGCACCTTCCATACCTTTTGCAAGAATCTGGAGCCATGAGACGGAGGCTGGTACATGTGTCAAAGGAAGCTACAGCAGGCAGGGCGCCGTGGCTCATGCCTGTAATCCCAACACTTTAGGAGGCTGAGGTGGGTGGATCACTTGAAGTCAGGAGTGTGAGACCAGCCTGGCCAACATGGCAAAACCCCATTTCTACTGACAATACAAAGATTAGCTGGGCACAGTGGTATGCCCCTATAATTTCCGCTACTTGGGAAATTACAGCAGAAGGATCGCTTGAACCCAGGAGGTGGGGGTTGTGGTGAGCTGAGATCCTGCCACTGTACTGCAGCCTGGATGACAGAGCAAGACTCCATCTCAAAAAAGAAGAAGGAAGGAAAGAAGGGAAGGAGGGAAGGAGGGAAGGAGGGAAGGAGCAGCTGTACCCACATTGCTCTAGAAGGCAAGGGTCTGTGTCTGGAAACTTAGCATCCTTATTCATTTGTCCTGAGACCGCTTTTGAGGGATCGCCTACCTGTTCTTCGGTCTTCATGGTTTTTAATTATGATCCCAATTCAGGAGGTAGAAATGAAGCAAACCAGCATTCAAAGGTAATAACATGCATTTTCCTTTAACAGTTTCTTCAACCTCAGCACTCAGTGCTAATTAATACACAGCAAGTAATCTCATTGCTCATGAAGAGTGCAACCATTGTGATTCAGTTGATTTTAAAGCCTAATGAGATACCCTTGTAACACTGGAAAAGATCCTACTTTTGAAATAGGGTTGACTTTTTCTTAAGAAAGAGAACATGACCTCTGGTTGCCCAGTATTGCCTTCTCTGCTGTAGGATATATAAAAATAAATGTGGTCTGTTCACCCCTCCCCGGAGATGAGGAAATACCAAACTCTGAGGTTCTGGGGCAATGGTTAGCCCTGCCTTTGAATCTATGCCATGTCAGGATACAGTTTGAATGGCTCTAATATAGGTTTGCTCCTATCAAAGTCATGCCTTCTTTTTGAGTCAATTACGCAGCTAAAGATTGGGATAGAGAGAATTAAAGGAAATTGTGAAAATTGAAGTTCAAAAGGCTAGATTCTCATCCACTGTTTGGCCCTCATACTTGACCTTTTATTCAGGCTCTTTATTTTGACAATTTTTTTTCCTGAATTTGAACTTGGGCTAAGGCTATAGAACTATTGTTGGCTTACTAGGAGACAATAATTCTAAGCATGCTAGATTCCCTGCCTTCCTTCACACTGTTTACTTTGCCCGGAATGTACTTCCTTCCATGTCTGCATATCCAAATGCCACCCACCCTCTTTAAGGTTCTGTGTAAATATTTCCACCTTCCTGAAAGCTTCCTTGGGTCCCTCCAGCTGCCAGTTGCAAGACAGCGGGTAGTGGCAAAGAGCAGGGATTCTGAAACCAGACTGACACGGTTCATATCCCAGCTCTGCCACTTCTAGCCATGGGACTTTGGCTACGTTTCTTACTGTAGCTGTGTCTTAGTTTCCCCACCTGTAAAATGAGGGCAAAAATATTACCTATCTCATAGGTTGTTAGGAGGATTCAATGATATAATACATATTAAGTGCTTAGAACCATACCTAATACATATTGCTTGTTAAAATAAATAATATTTCCTTCTCTGAACTATTAACATTTTGATTATATCTTTTATAGTGCATATCAATTTCTACTTTCTATTACACAAGTAATCTTCTCTCCTTTTCTAGCTTAGAAGTTCCTGGAAGGAAACCTGTGTCTGTTTCAGCTCTATATCCCTGTGAATCCTAAAAATTTGAGACAGGTCTCAGTTAATTTGGAAAGTTTATTTTGCCAAGGTTGAGAATGTGCCAGTGACACAGTTGCAGGAAGTCCTGACAACTGTGCCCAAGGTGGTCGGGGCATAGCCTGGTTTTACACATTTTAGGGAGATATGAGACATCAATCAGTATATGTAAGAAGTACATTGGTTTGGTTTGGAAAGGGGGAACAACTTGAAGCAAAGGCAGGAAGACTTAAAGTCAGAGGGAGCTTCTTGTAACAGATAGGTGAGACACGAACAGTTGCATTATTTTGAATTTCTGATTAGCCTTTCCAAGAAAGGCAATCAGATATGCACCTATCTCAATGAACAGAGGGGTGACTTCGAACGGAAGAGGGTTACTATGAATAGAACAAGTGGCAGGTTTGCCTTAAGCAGTTCCCAGTTTGACTTTTCCCTTTAGCTCAGTGATTTGGGGGCCCCAAGATTTATTTTCCTTTCACATCTCTCACATTACTTTGCACATGGTAGGCACTGCATAAATATCTGTTGAATGCTTTCCATGGTAATTGTTGAGGCTTGATCCTCTCATCACAAATCACCAAATCTATAAAGGGCACCATGTGTATTGTCTTCCCTGTCCATAAATATTTGTTTCTTTCTCAATCTTTCCTTTGAATAATGTTCTAGAAAATCTTTCAGAGGAAATGCATTGGGATGTGCATCCTGCCAAAGCTAGTTCATCCCATGGGTGCAGAACGTTTGGAATTGAAGTAAGGAAATATGTCAAGGTCAGCTTCCTAAGATGCCTGCTTCCTAGGGGCATTGCTACAAGGTTCGGAAACTATTGTCAGTTTCTCCAGGTGTGGCAGACCAGGTCTCACTAACAACTCTTTCAGTACTGCGTGGTTAAAAGCGAGTGCCCTCATACAAGGGCTGGAATATAACAAAAGCCCATCAAGAGTTTTGCCTTGGCCTTTCCTGGGCCTTAAAGCATAAGCATGACAAAATAATGAAGGAATTCTTAACAGGACCGATTTAGAATTAAACAAGTTTTATGTGGGGTCTGAAGAAATTCCCCAGGCCTCCACAAACAAGTTTATTGGGGATCCGAAGGAACTCCTCAAACCTTTGTGATTTAGCAGGAGACAAGATAAGGGTAATCACCCCAGCACCTGGACCCATTTAGTTAAGTAAATTTACTGAGGCTCCAAAGGAAGGTCCTCAGGACTCAGACCTTAGATATAGATTAAAAGAAGTTAATCACTTATGTCTTTAGACGAACGCACACTTACACATAAACATATAGCTTAGAAGGTATATAAGCTCTGGGAAACATTGTAATTTTGAGTTGGTCTGGTGATAATTTCCAGGCTTTCTCCCTATAACCAGTTACAGAAACAAAAATAGCAAATTATCAATTTTTATTGAAAACTAGATCTCCAAAGGATGTCCTGAAAGGCTCTCGTTGGCAGGTTTTCACATTCTCTTTCCATATGGAAATATACTTAAGAAGCCGAATCAATGTAAGAATGCTGACTAGTGGGTATAGAGTTTAATAAAGAAATTAGATCTTCAAGTTAGGATTGCTTGACATACCCATTCTCCCTAGAGGGAAGGCAGATCAGAATGGGCAGGTGCTTGGCTCTCATCAGCGCTGGAGACACCAATGCTGATAATTTCTCTCTCCATTTCCAGTATTCCTAGCCAGTTATTAAAACTTCTATAGTAATATTACTTCTCATAACAGATATGCTTCAGTTTCTAAGATTAAAACATCTTTCATTTTGCCTTCTAAACGAAGGTCTTCCTTTCAGAGAGATATTCTGAATCCTTGGCTAATATTTAGAAAATGCTCTAGCCTCATTAGCAACACATTTACATCTGTCTTTGGTGTGTAATTTTTTAGGGGAGAAAGATGGAAGGGACCCAGTTTTTCCTGGATTCTTGTTAGTTTCAAGTCATGATGGTGACAGATTTTAACCTTCATCCCATACTCAGGAGATACCCCATTTGAATCTCACTGTTTCAAAAACCCTGAATGTAGCTGGCACCTTCATTTCACTGGGAGGCCAATGCCTTCCATTCAACTAGTAATTTTCATCTTTTGAATCTGGTTCTAATTTAAAACACCAGTAGGCTCTATAGCTAAAGAAGTCATTTCTATAGTTTTAGAACACACAACTGCAATTTCCCCAGTAAGTTGGAAAAGATACTGTGTGATTATACAAAAGTGTTTTGTTTTTGTTTGTTTTATTTTAAATATACCTGAACTCCTTGAGCAACAGTGAAACTAACAGACTGTGCTTCAGTCCAGAGCTTGCTGGGAGGTTACGACCTCCAACTCAGCATGTGCCATGCTTTTGTGTTTCCTAAAGGTCCCAGGAACAGAAGGACACAGTCACAGATGTCCCTCTGTTCTCAGCTAATTAAGTAAGTAAGCTCTACCAGTTCTGTACTCTCCACGTCCTCACCCACGCCACGTCATTGTCATTCGTTGAGCCCGAGTCCTGTGTTCTCATAGAGAATTGGGCTCAGTCGGAAGCTTTTATTTGAAAGGCAAAAAGAAAGCTTATGTTTCAGGAGGTGTTTCAAAGAGAAGATTTCGAGAGCGTTGGTGGTTGAACATAATTTCAGCTGCATTAAATTCTGGAGGCAGGTTTTGCTTTAGGCTTCTGGAAATAAGAGTCATAGATAATGATGAGAATAAGTGTTAAACATGACTCTGAAATCCCCTTATTTTGCAGAGGTGGAAAATTAGTCCCAGAGAAGTGAGGCACCTTATCCAAGGTCACAGAACTTCTTAGTGATGGAGACAGACCTTGAGCCTCAAGGTCTCCTGTTTTCCCAACTAGATCTCACATAATGGGAATTGCAAATGCTGGATAATTTAGTTTGCAATTACTAACTCCTAACGATGTCAGTTAAAATTAACTAATTCCTTGAGCACATTGTAGAATGTTTTTCCTGCTTGTATGCATATGGACACAAGCAAACACCATAGTATGCAATGTACAGAACATGTATGCGATACAATTTTGGTAGAAATTTTGACTTAATCCTACAGAAACTATTTCTTGAGAGATTACTGCATACCACATCCTACATGCCAGTGTGCCTTGAGCTAAAACTGTGAACACATCAACATTGATTTCGCTTCGTGGAGCTTACAATAAGCAGAGAAAGCAGACCAGCAAAAAGGCAGGAAAGGGGGACTGTGATTAGGAAGGGATTCCTGAGAGGTGGGGTGGGGGTAATCAGAGAGGGTCTTGGAGGAAGAACCGTTGTCTAGAGGAAAACCCGAAGGTGAGAGGATTCAGGGCTCACACTCGTTGGGATGCCAGGTTGAGCTCCTGTGTTTTTGTATGTGCTATTTCCCAGCTTCGGAATGCCCCAGACCCTGCTGTATCCACATTCTCATCTCCTCTGCCCGTTAACCTGCTTTCTTTCTGGGGGCAAGTGTCACGCCTTCAGGAACTCCCTCTCACCCAGAACAGACAAGAGGTCTTTACTCTGTGTCCCTATCAAGTTTTGTTCATCCTGTATTATAACCATTATCATATGCTGCAAATACATGCTTTCAAGCTCTTAGAAAACAGGGACATTGTCTTACTCGTGTACTTGTGGCATAATACCAGGTATAGGGCAGGCATTAAATCAATGTTGATATTTGATGAATGAAGTGGCTGGCATTGGGGTACCCCACAGCTCTCCTCACCCTGCCTCTAAGCCACATTTTCTCCTCCAGATTACATTTGAAGCCCCTCATTTGTAAGAGTCACTATTAATGAAAACCTTAGGGTTGCCTTATTAAGAGAGAAGGATGGAAGCTGCAGACTGCCCCCAGCAAATCCAGTGCCCACATCCTCCTGTGGAGAAGCCTGACTACCCCCACACTGAGTCCTGATGGGACAGACGAACGGTGAGATGCAACTTCCCTTGCACTTCTCGTGATTTATATTGGACTAGAGACTTCACTGGGGAAGCTGTGGGCCAAAATGAGAAATTATTTGAAAATTCTGTAGCCAGGCGAACATTTGTGGATGGCTTGAGAAGATAAAGATAAACTGTCTGTGTGGAGCAAAGAGAAAAGTGCCATGCTTGGTGATTGGTTGGTCGTGGTGATGGCAGCTGCCACCTATGAAAGGAGAGACAGTGCCTCGGAGCCTTCTGTGTTCTTGATAGCACTGTTCTATTAGCCAAATCAAAAGCATTTTTTAAAGCTTGTTTTTAATAATTAACTGGTACATTCGAACTAGTTTTATTTATCCTGAGATTTTATGAACTCCCAAAAGGCCACAGCTAGGGGCATCGTCCTTGTTGGAATGGATCAGTTTCCCTGCTCATTCATTTCCTGCTCATGTATTAAGAGTTATCATTTCCATTTGAAAAGTATCTACGTCCACAGTGACTGCCCAGGATTGGTAAACTCCACTGGAGACACAGCGTGTGGAAGAGGAATTAGCTTAACTGGCTGTCCTTGTTAACATTGCCCCAGCTGTGATCAGCTTTTGTCTACCACATTGTATCTGTGATAGGGAGACTCTCCTCCTTCCAAGCCAGGCTTCTGTCTGTGCTAGGTAACTTTTTGCACTATTATATCTATGTCCTCAGTCATTCCAACAAACTTGCTCGGTATGGACATTTCTAAAATGGAAGGCACTATTGGCTGGGCATGGTGGCTCAATCCTGTTAATCCCAGCAATTTGGGAGGCCAAAGCAGGAGTATTGCTTGAGCCCAAGAGCTCAAGACCAGTCTAGACAATGTAGTGAGACCCATCTCTACAATAATAAAAAATATGATAATTTACCTAGATGCAGCAACTGAGCCTAGAGCTGAAAACCACTTGGATGTGAGGTGGGTGATGATGTCAAATGAAGAAAATGCATTTTCTTTCCTCATTCCCCTGGACGTCAGTGTCCTCATCTATCAATACAGACGTTGAGGGAGGAATCTTCCAGAGTTATTTTCAGCCTCTCTTGTTCTTGAATCTTCTAAGCTTTGTATCATCATAAACAGTACTTGCTGTTGGAACAGGTGCAATTCTTAATGCGGTAATTCCTATACCAAAGAAGAAACTGAAAAGTCCCCAGAGTCCCCAACCTGTGAAGGAAGCAGGGAAAAGAGCTCTCTTGACTGAGACTCAGGAAATGAGTCATGCACACTGCACTCTGGAGGACACATCTTGAACCAGGGATGAAGGGCCCATCCTGTACAGGGACAGAAGTGGGGAAGGTGCTTGAGCTCTTTCTGCACCTGCCCCTTAGACATTCTCTCTACTTCTGGATGCCCAAGGCCACCATTAGAAAATGGGCTCCACATACACTCTCCTAATCCCCATAAGGAAGAGAAACTCATGGATGGGGTATTGAGTTGGGTGACAGGGTAGGGAAGAGCCTGTTCTGAGCAGAAAGGAAGTTAATTAAAGGGGAACCAAGCAGAGCCTCCTTCTGAGTGCTCCTGTTACAGAAACAGTTCATGGCCCCAAGAAAATGGGCAGTCAGTGTCTGGTGATGCAGCAGAGGATTGGAAGAGAGGGCTGACTTTGGAGGTGTGGGATATTATGCAAGGAATGCTTGAAGGTGGGAGAAGATGGGGTCTTGTGAGTCTTTGCCTTCTTCTCTCCTCACATGGTGGATCGGGGTTGGATCAGGGCAAGTTGTATCAGGCTTTCTGCTTGCTCCCTGGAACTTAATGGAATTCCAGAAAGGCAAGTGAACCCAGCTGGAGATGTGTGCGTGCCTGGCTGTACTCTACCTGTGTCAGTGCCCCTGGAAGCGGAGGGGGCCATTCAGCCTCTGATAGTCATGTGCCTCCCTGTTAAGCCGGGCTTTATACGAGGCAAAAATAAGATGATTGAGTAGAAGGAGGGAGGAAGTTTTAGTACATTGCCCAAATCCCTAGAGGTGAAGGCATTTAGCAATGGACATTGCTAAAGAAATCTGCTCTTCAAAAGACAAGCTAATTTTTAAACATGTTTATTGAGTGCCTACTGAATGCTTAGAAAATTGACAGAGATGCTTATTAAAAAAACTTTTCTGTGAGCCCTAAAGCATGCTCTCTGGCTCTGCCAGCCTGATCCAGGCTCATTAAAATTCCAGATGTCAGAAAGAGGCTGTGATCCATCCCATGATTTAAGCCCCCCTTGGTTAGTTCAAAGCAACCTCTGCCAGCCTCATGCAAAGTGCCAGGTTCATGCCCTTAGCTGCACTTCATGGAGAAGGGTGCCAGGTGGGTCTGACTCCAGGGCATGGTGAGTTTTCTTAAAGCAAAGGGTACTTGAGCCCCCAATGTGTGTGTGAATCCTCAGAAAATGTGCTTTTTTTTTTTTTTGATAGTGCTTGTAGCTTGTACCAGATTTAATACAAGAGAGAAAAGAAGGAAGAAGAAAAAAAGGAAGGAAGGAAGGAAGGAAAGAGGAAGGAGGGAAGGGGAAAGGAAGGAAGGAGAAAGAAAGAAAAGGGCGAGAGGGAGGAAGGGAGGAAGGAAGAAAAAAGAAAAGGGAGAGGGGAGGGGGGAGAGAAGAGGGAAGGAAGGAAGGAAAGGGGATGAGGAGGGAGGGAGAGAAAGTAAAAGAATGAGAAAAAGAAAGAGAGAGAAAGGGAAAGAAAGAAAGAAGGAAAGAAGGAAAGCAGTAAAGAAAGAAAGAAAAAGAGAAAGAGGAAGGAAGGGAGGAAGGAAGGGGAAGGGAGAGGAAGGGAAGAAGAAAGAAAAAGAAAGGGGAGGGAAGGGAGGGGAGGGGAGAGGAGGGAGGGGAGATCAAACCCCTTTTCCAGGTCCACCAGCTGCTTCATAGCTCAGGGACAGGGTGAGGCCATTCCTTGTCCAGTCTCTGCTGTCACTGTTCTTATCCCACCCACTTTTCCTAAAGCAGGGAACTGTACAATCCCTTCCTGCTGTCTTAGCCAATTGAAGGCTCTTTCTCAGCTGCATATCCATTCATTGCCAGGGAGGGGGAATGCCAGAATTAAAAATCAGCAGGTCAACCCTTGCTCCATGACTTCAAAGGAGATGTTCCCCCAGGGCCACGGGGCTCCTGGCTTTGGCCAGCCATTGTGCAAGCAAAGAAATAACTCCTTAGCTCAGCTCCTGAAAGCAAGGAACACAGGGAAACCATTGCAGTGTCTGGAAAGAGGGCAAGGTCCCCTCTTTTCTGAGTAAGGAAGTGGGAGTGGGGGTGTGAAGCTGGCTGAGACCATAATCTCTGTGGAAGAAAACATCAAGTTCTCTAAGGGGTGTATCACTTTTCTGCTGCTAGTTCTAGCCTTTTCCTTGTTTTTGCAAAACTCCAAAATCCATTGATTTTCTTTTACCACTGATGGATGTGTTTGCTAATTTGCTAATAATATTGCTTCTACTGACAGGAAGGAACTTGTATTTGGTTACTTGATTTTGTTTCAGATGCCAGCCCTGTAGGAGGGGGATGGGGTGTCTGGACATTGATGAATGGGATATTTTCTTGCTAAAGAGGAGGGCTACTTGTCATTTATCTCTGAGTTTTCTCTTTTGTTTACTCATTGCCCACCTCCTGAGGGTTTCTCCAGAGACTAGCCCCCTGGGTGTTTAGGGAACATTTCCTCACTTGCTATGCTGTCCTGAGCCCCCATTCTCCTCCTAACTGGAAAGGTCTGTGCTATTCCCATAGCACTTTGCGTTATGACCTTTTGGAGAAAAAGCAGTGAGTAGAAACAGGAAGCTCTCTTTAGAGATGTGCTGACATTGTCAGAGATGTTCCAACTAGAGCAAACCCATCTTGAATAGGGACTGGGTAAAATAAGGCTAAGCCCTACTAGGTTGCATTCTCAGGAATTCTTATTCTTAGTTATAGGATGAGTTAGGAGGTCATCACAAGATACAGGTCATAAATGCCCTGCTGATAAAACGAGACGAGGTAAAGAAAAGACCCTACTGATAAAACAGGATGAGGTAAAGAACCCAGCCAAAACCTACCAAAACCAAGATAGAAATGAAAGTGAACTCTGGTCATCCTCACTGTTCATTACACACTAATTATAAAGCATTAGCATGCTACAAGACACTTTCACCAGTGCCATGACAGTTTACAAATGCCATGGAAACATCCGGAAATTATCCTATATAGTCTAAAAAGGGAGGAATCCTCGGTTCCAGGAATTGCCTGCCCCTTTCCCAGAAAACCTATGAATAATCCACCCCTTGTTTTGCATATGATCATGAAATACCCATAAAAACAGCCAGTTAGCAGCCCTTGGGCTGCCTGCCTATGGAGTAGCCATTCTTTACTCCTTTAGTTTCCTAATAAACTTGCTTACACTTTATGGACTAGCCTCAAATTCTTTCTTGTGCAAGATCTAAGAAACCTCTCTTGGGATCTGGATCAGGGCCCCTTTCTGGTAACATCATTGGATTTAAATTGTGGTTGGAAAAATAGCGTGGTGCCAGGAGTTGAGATGTAAAAACATGTAGATTGTAAATCCAGGGGTCCCTTTCTAGCAGCGACTAGAAGGGGGGGATCCCTAAAGCTTGAGTGATTTTTTTTTTCCCTGTGGAGCAAAGCATATCTACCAGTAGGAGGGGACAAAGGTAAATTAGGTGCAGCAACTTGTGTAATAGAACAAGCAATAAACTTGTAGCTAAAGGATTAGATTTTAAATCCCAACTCTGCCACTTACTAGCTTTGTAACTGCTAGCAAATATTCCGTATGTTTCAGTTTTTCATCTGTCTAATAAAAATAATAATGTATCAATTAGGATGGCTTTATTTGCAAATAACTGAAAACCCAGTTCAAAATAGTTGAGATACTGAAGGGAATGATTAGCTCATGGCTACTAAAAAATTCGTAAGTGGTACAAGCTTCAGGCATGGTTTGATCAGGGTTCCAGATCTCTGAGTCTCTAAGTCTCTGGTTTTGCTTTCTTCATTTGCTTTTCTTCTGGGAGAAAGATGGTGGCAGTTGTTGCAGGCCTCCCAGAAGCGTATCACATAGAGAACTTGTCTTCTTCAATCACTGGCCAAAATTACTGGTAGAATAATGGGAAGGTAAACATTTCTTCATCCTGACTGGACTGACTGACATTGTGTGCTCATGCCTAAACCAATTTTTAGCTTGGCAGATACCACACACTGTTTGTCTTAGGCCTCAGTTATAGATTCTCTGTATCAACCACCGTAACAGGCAGGATGGAACTGCTGATGGGTTTCAGCTGGGGATTTTAAGAATACCATTCAATTAGCACAACTGCATCATGGTGGAGAAGGGGTATGCTGGTGATGTCAACTAGGAGTAGCATCGTCCATGAAGGATTAAAGGGAAAATTAAAAAATTTGGCATATGAACATCCCTAACCTATAAGGACATGCCCAAATATTGGTCAAATCTGAATTTGTGGTGAAATGTCATATGTAGGCTTTTGGTTGCTGTATAACAATTTATCACAAATCTAGCAGCTTCCTGAAATACCATTTATTAATTCATAGTTCTATAGGTGAGAAATATGGATGTGGTGTGCCTGGATTCTCTGCTCAGGATATCACAAGACCATCAACCTGTAGCCCAGACTGTGTTCTCATCTGAAGCTTGGAGTTCTATTCCAAGCTTAAGGAAATTTTTGACAGAGTTGATTCCTTGTGGGTATAGGATGGAGGTCCTGTTTCCTTGTTGGCTGCCATTGGGGGACCATTCTCAACTCCTACATGCTGTTTCCAGGTCATTCATCATCAAAGCCAGCCGTATAGACTCTCCCTTGCATCAAATCCCTTTCATGGGTAACTTCTGTCTCTGGCTTCTCTACCCAAAATTAAAGGGCTCATGTGATTAAGTCAGGCTCCCCTCAAAGGCCCCTGCACTCAGCCTATATTACATTTCAATCACAGTGCATTATGTGAGGACAATAAATATTTGTTGAATGAATAAACTAACATGGTTCCCAAGGCCCTTTATGGTCAGGCCCATTCTTATCTCCTGCGAACACACACATCTGTCCACACTCCTAGGCCAATCCTTCTAGGCCTTCAGATCTCAATTGCCATAGTCTCTTTGATCCCTCAAGTCTGGGTCAGGCACCCATAAGCACCCCTCTCATTGCATTTATTATAGGATGATATGTTAGCTTCCTACAAGAACTTCAGATCAAGGAAAGCAGGAACTCATCTACGCAGATTGCCTTGGGATGCAACGGGCCATGAATCTGACACATGTTTTGACAAAGATCAGATGTTCTGACACCACTTGCACTCTTCAGCCAAGAATTCCTTAACACTCTGTCAGTGACTTGACTTTAGACCCCTCTTGGCTTCAGATTTCTGCTTTCATTTGCTTTCTCATCTATTGAGAAGAGCTTAGGTTAAACCTCACAGTAAACTGCAAAATGCCATATGGCTAACAAATGCAAGAATGCTATATGAGGGTATGATATGAAGGAATAGCTTGGGCAAGGGCTTCTTGCTTTTCAAGCAGGTGTTCAATGCACTAAAGAAATGTTCACCTTCCCATTACCCTACTATTTGGCAACTTTCTCTGCAGCATGGGTAGCTGGTGGGTGGTCATGAAGAAGGTGTTCATCTTATGAATCTTTCCTTCTGTTTAAAAGTCAATTTTCCTGCTGGGCATGGTGACTTATGCCTGTAATCTCAGCACTTTGGGAGGCCAAGGAGGGCAGATCACGAGGTCAGGAGATCGAGACCATCCTGGCTAACACGGTGAAATCCCATTTCTACTAAAACTACAAAAAATTAGCCAGGCGTGGTGGTGGACACCTGTAATCCCAGCTACTAGGGAGGATAAGGTAGAAGAATCTCTTGAGCCCAGGGCAGGGGGTGGGGCAGAGGTTGCAGTGACCCAGGATTGCACCACTGCACTCCAGCCTGGGTGACAGAGTGAGATGCTGCCTCAAAAGAATAAAATAAATTTCCATTTTGTAGAAAAATATACTACCAGGGAGCAAGATGCCATGAGAGTGTTAACAGCCAAAAGTGATGGATGAGGTGAGCATGGCTAAGGAAGCAGGGAGTCCCAAACAGGATGCTCTGTTTTAGTGGGTTTTTTTGTGAACTTGAATCAGCTCTTCAGCCTTAGATGTTCTGCTAAGCTCTGGGGTTAAAACATAATGACAAAATAGTTTTTGCTTTTGTGGAGCTTCCAGTCTGGTGGAAGAGACAGAAATGGAAGCAGAAAATAACATCTAGCTTGATACATCCTTTAAAAAAGGGAGATATAGTGAAGAGAAAGGGACCAGCAATGACATACGAATTTCATCTTAAGTCTTAGTGGGAGTTTGCCAAAAGAAGTAGGAGAAAGGGATTCTACTTTTTAACACCAGGGAACAGTTTCATGGAAGGCAATTTTTCCAGGGAATGGGGCATGGAGAGAAGATGGTTTTGGGGCAATTCAAATGCATTACATTTATCATACACTTTATTTCTATTATTATTACATTGTAATATATCATGACATAATGATAAAACTCACCGTAATGTAGAATCACTGGGAACCCTGAGTTTGTTTTCCTGCAACCAGATAGTACTACCTAGGGGTGATGGGTGACAGGGACAGATCATCAGGCATTAGATTCTCAGAAGGAGCACGCAACCTAGATCCCTCGAATGTGCAGTTCACAATAAGGATCATGCTCCTAGGAGAATCTATTAGTAACATCTCTGCTGATCTGACAGGAAGTAGAGCTTAGGCAGTAATGTGAGCAATGGGGAACTGCTGTAAATACAGATGAAGCTTCACACACTAGCCCACCACTCACCTCCTGCTGTTCAGCCTGTTTCCTAACAAACCATGGACTGGCACTGGTCTGTGGCCTGGGGCTTGGAGACTCCCTTGTGTGTGTGTGCATACATATATAAAGGATCTATCTACCTATCATCTATTTATCAAGTATCTTTTCCATATGATAAAGGATTTGAAGCAGTTTATAAAACACAGACACACTACAAAAGTATACAATTCATTGAAGAAATGTGTTTGAAGAAAAAATTAGGAAAATGAAACAATAAATTCCAGGGGTGAGATTAGCATCTGGCAATGTGCATTATGCAGTCCTCTGCAGCTGCTAAAGGTAGGCTGTTAATTTGGCCCAAAGCCTCCTGCAGGCCAAAGATGAGGTGGAAACATACCAGAGTGCCAGAGTGACCGTGCAAACAATCACCCCTCTTGGCCTTGCCGGACAAATCAGCTGCCATTAGCATTAGCGTCTTCATTCTGCCACTTCTTGCCCCTTAATGGCACTGATACTCCCCTTTGCCCTGTACCAGGAAGTATATTTGGGCATCCCCAAGGAGTGTCACATGAACCTATGAATAAAGCCAGACCCCCTGGATGCTGCCACTCTCTAGTCCAGACAATCCTGCTGGAACACTGACTTGCCAACAGTTAGATACCACTCCCAAGGATGACTCAGGGGCATCTCTTCTGATGGATTGGACTTTGGGGATACCAGGCCCTCCTGGCTTTTCTGCCAATTCTTTGGCTATGCCTCATCAGTGCCCATGGGGGCTCCTTCTCCTCTTCCTCCCTTCTGTATGAGAGTGCTCTGGGGCTCATTCGTTGGCCCTCTTGTCTTCCCTCTCTACTTTTCCATCAGTCAGAGGCTGGCATACTTCTTAATAGGCCACAGTGTTCAAACAGAAATGAGTCCTTGTACCTTGTCGGTAGGGCTGGGAAGAGGACCAGGGACCACACATTCCCTTTATTCCTCTTTCTGAGCCCCCGACATTTATGCGAGAAGCCCTTTCCTGAAAGTTTCATCTCTCCCCATGAAAATCATCCATGAAAATTGGGGCTTGAGGAGCTGCCCTTCTCACATGACTTCAGCCCAGGATCCATGGAAACCACAGGCCTCATGGCATTTCATAGGGAGGTTCTGGTGTGGGGTGTTTGGAGTCAGAAGATTGGATTGTTTAAGCAACAAGGAGCTTCCCAGGTCAAACCTAAATGGGTATCATGGGGGAGCCTCCACCCTTGGAAGAGAGAAAGGCAGCAAATGTCAAGATGGTAGCCTGGATGCCTAACCATGGCAGTGGAAGTATCTCATCTCCAAGGGGGCGGCCATCCTCTGTACTGCACACTTGAGGGCAAGCCACTTAGCTAATTAGCTAATTCATCTCAGCTGGACCACACTTCTCCTTAGAAATAGCATTCACAGGACAATCAAAGTTAGTGGCAACTGAGGAACAAAAAACGAGTAGACAGCTCTTTTTTTTTAGAGACAGGATCTTGCTCTGTTGCCCAGGCTACAGTGCAGTGGTGCAATCATAGCTCACTACCACCTCAAACTCCTGGGCTCAAGAGACCTTCCTGCCTCAACTTCCTGAGCAGCTGGGGACTATAGGTGTGCATCACCATGTCCAACTATTAAAAAAAAAAATTAGAGACAGGGTCTTGCTCTCTTGCCCAGGCTGAGAGACACAGTCCTTATTGTGCCCCTCTACCTACAAGAAACTTTACCAGTATTATTTAATTTTCAGAATGATTATGGGCTTAGAATTATTATTCCCCATTTTCCTGGCAAAGAAGAAACTAACATTTAGAGAGATTACATACTTGCCTAAGGCCATGAAATCAGTAATTGATAGAACCATGAGTGGTCTGAGTTGTTTGTCTCTAAGGGCCCTTGAGCTTGAAACAGGAATTCCTGGGCTTGCAACAGGAATTCTGCCATTTCTGCCATGTTATACTGAACAGGACAAGCCACAAGCTGAGCTGTTCAGAGTGGGTAAAACTATAAAGTTACAAGGCAAGGGCACAGCTACAGGGTGCTATTAATTGGGGTCATCAATGTACCCACTCAAACTCAGAAAGAGAATGTACTTTACCATTGTGCTTTGTTACAGGGGCATAGTTTGTAATTTATTTTTTTGAGACGGAGTCTTGCTTTGTCACCCAGGCTGGAATGCAGCAGCACAACCTAGACTCACTGTAACCTCCACCTCCCGGGTCAAGCAATTCTCCTGCCTCAGCCTCCTGAGTAGCTGGGATTACAGGCATGCACCACCACACCTGGTTATTTTTTTGTTTTGTTTTGTATTTTTAACAGAGACAGGGTTTCACTAGGTTGACGAGAATGGCCTTGAACTCCTGACCTCAAGTGATCCACCTGTCTTTGCCTCCCAAAGTACTGGGATTACAGGCATAACCACTGCACCCAGCCCTGGCATAGTTTTAATTTAATGCACCTCCTATGTGTCTATCAGTATACCTGTAACCTTGCTCTTATTTCCAAGATTAAAAAGCAGAAGTGTCCCCAGGCAAAAATATACCCACCTCCATTGAGCCCCTCTCTGTTGCTTATGCTTTTCTCCATTCTAGTCCTAGCCTTTGGCAAAGAAGGATGCTGGCCGAGATGCTTTTCAGCCATGATGTTTATAAAGTGAATAGTCTGCAGCTCTAGGGAAGTATGAACTTCAGAGATTCCAAAATAAAAATAAGCACACCAAAGCCATTGTAGTTCCTGTTGACTAATATCATTTTAAAATAAACAATCACTTGAATAATTTGTCTTCTGAAGGCTCTAAAATGGGCTTTCCTCTCAAAGCCAAGTGAGGATGTTCTAACATGCCTTCAATCAAAAAAAAAATTAAAACACTAAAATATTTCTAGAAAAGTTTGATTGAGATCCTCAATGAGTTGCATACCCTCAAAATTCATATGTTGAAGCGTAACCTCTAGTACCTTAGAATGTGATGGTATTTTGAGACAGGGTCTTTTAAGAGGTAATCAGGTTAAATGAGGTTACTAGGGTGGATTGCAGTCCAATACGACTGATGTTTTTATAAGAAGAAATTTGAACACAGTCACAGTACAAAGGGAAGGCCACGTAAAGGCACAAGGAGAAGGTGGCCATCTACAAGCCAAGGAGAGAGGCCTCAGAAGAAACCAGCCCTGCTGACACCTCGATCGTGGACTTTCAGCCTCCAGAATTGTGAGAAAATAAGTGTCTTTTGTTTACTGAGCCTGTGGTATTTTGTTATGACAGCCCTAGCAAACTAATGTTGGTGAATTTGGATCCATTTTTGGCTAAAATGGCTCAGTTCGAATGCATACAAATTTCCTTTTTGAAATAGATAGCAGAGCTTCCTAATATCAATAACACAATTTCATTTTATACATACTTGTATTATACTAAATGCTTTACGTGTACTTCCTCATTTTGCCTTCAAAATAATCCTTTAAATACTATTTTTTGCCTCTCTTTTTTGGATGATGAAATCGAGGCTTATGTGACTAAGGAGTCAAGTGACATATCTTAAGTCTCCCAACTGGGTTTTGATGTCAAATGCATTTGAGGTCAAATTCTTGTTCTGCAAATTACTAACAGTGATACCTCTAGTTATTTTATGAACTACTTAATGCTCTGTATCTATAAACTCTCATAATAATGCATAAGTTATTATCATGGTTGAATGATATAATTCATGACTACTAAAATGTTTTAAGAAGCCTAGCACAGTTCCAATGACTTATCAAGGGTCCAATGAATACTAGCCTTTGTATTTTATGACAACATCAGGCCCAGTTGCCTATAAGGATCTCTAATCCACTTAGTCTGGGTGTCAGGGTCAGAGGTCAAGGCTGTTTCATGCATTACATTTTGTTTCCAGTTCCTCATCCCATCTGCTCTTACATTTCCTCAAAGGATATGACCCTTACCCATGACCTCCCATTGTAGATGGGTAGGTCACAAAAGGTCTCACGCAGACTAAGGAAGCTCAACATGCCAGACAAACCATTGCACACAAAAAATCACAGACCACTGAGTGCATCTTCTGAATGAATGAATGAGTGCATCCACATGCTTGCTGAAAGGGTAGTGATTGACTGGGTGCAGTGGCTCATGCCTGTCATCCCAGCACTTTGGGAGGCTGAGGCAGGAGGATTGCTTGAGCCCAGGAATTTGAGGTTGCAGTAGCTGTGATTGCACCCTGAACTCCAGCCTGGATGACAGTGAGACTCTGTCCAAGGAAAAAAAAAAAAAAAAAAGGTAGTGGTTTGAAGAATGAGGAGTTTTCAGTGTCAGTAGTTGGAGGGTGTTGCTTTAATTGGATCAGGTTTTATTGAGTTTGGTTATGAAGATGGCATTGTGATGGGCATGTTAGGGGAGGTAAGATCTGCAGATGCATGGCACCAAACTGAACGTGCTACATGCATTTAAAAGGGTCACACATGCTGAGAGATTGAAGCATGGAGAAGTAATTCTGGTTTTGGAAAACTACAAAGCTTCTGTAGGGAGGATGGCATTGGGGTAGGCCTTGAAGAAAGAGAGGAGAGATGAGAGGTAGAAGATGCTCTTTCACTGAAGCATACTCTACCTTCAGCTTGATAGTATGTTAAGATCTACAGTGAACTGGCAGCATAAAAGAGCTGAATTCCAAGTATTTGTAAGGAAATGCAATTTGTAACTTACTTCTAACTAATATGCTCTAAACTTGGCAGCAAGAGGCTATCCTAGGGACACTTATTTGAAGGATAAATTATTCTTCTGTTCTTTTGCTGTTTTAAGGTCTTCCCTGAGATTGACTCTTGTGGCTCCAGAGTGGGACCCCTGGGTAATGTTGCATGGCCCCTGGTTCAGCTGTTGTTATGAAGTTGCTTTGGGGTGATGCTCAGGACATCCCGTTGTGTGGACATTGTCAGGATGCTTTTCCAGTGGAGAGTATCCCTGACTGCTTAGTAAGGTTCTGTAGGCCTAACTGGACCAATGGTTGCCATTTTCCTAAGAAAGTCTCATCTGGAGAAACTACCTTTTCCTTCCAGGAGTGATTTCTAGAAAGCTCAGAGTCAAATTGGTGGCTCTCTGCTAACAAGCATACATACCATGATGGTATGCAGTTTTGAAGTCTCATTCCTGGCTCCGTTTGAAACCTCCATCCCAGTTTTTATTTTTTCTTAAGTTCTTCTCTTTGATTTGTGCTTTCTTGTCCCAGCCTTTGTATCCTTGTGAGATAACTTTGGACTTTTCTGGAAGCAGGTGTAGCTAAGCCACATTGTCCTTTGATTGCCTTCAAGCCTGCAGATCTTTGCGCATGAAGCTTCTTTTGCCTGGAAATTTCTTTCTTTTCTTTCCCCTTTCCTCTTTTGACTTTTCCACTCTTTCTCCTTGGTGTCCCTGGAACTCCTGCCCTCTTCTCAGTTTCAGGATCCCTTTCTCTAATGAATTAGAGGCTCCTTCACGTGTCCCTTTACCATAGATCTCTCTCCTGACCACACACTCTTATTTCCTGTAGAATGGACCATTTTTTTTACTTGTCTGTATCCCTGATAGTCCCTACACTTTGGAGGATTGAGTCTATATTCGTCTTCTTCGGGGAGTTTGCCTGGCACATATAAGACACGCAACAAACTTTTGTTATCTGTTCCATATGAGAGAAGTTATTTTTAGGACCCTCAGTTTTCTGATATGTATAAAAGACACTAGTTATTATGCAGAATTGTTGGGAGGCTCAAAGGGAATGATTTGTATAAAGTTCCTAGTATAGAGCCTGCCATATATTAAGACATCCTTTCAACCCCACTCTTTGCAAGTGATTAATTTCTTAGCACATAATTCACTCTCAACAAAATTCTGCTTGGAATCACTGCACAGTTTGTCTCTAGGAAGAAAAGATACAAATATAGGGAAGGCCAGAGGCATAGCAAGTACAGTGAATAAAGAGGGCTTCTTACAGAGGTGGAGTACAGTGGAAATATTTAAAGGAATTAAGAGTTTGGAAAACAGTCTTGGAGAGGGATGATGGAAGGTGAACTGGTGGGAGGAGATCAATCCTGGGGCCAGCAAGTAGCCCTCAACTCCATATTTCCAGGCCACTACTCTGATTTCCATGAGGCAGTCATTAGAGGGCTTCTCAGCCTCCTGGAGGTTGGGCTAAACATGTATAATATTCAGCAATACCCAGTTATTTGACAAACACATTGGACTTGGGATTCAGCAATGAAGAAATTTCTGATGGGCATTTGCTGGAGGCTATGAGTTCCTCTGTGCATCTTTTTCATCTTTTGGTTCCAGAATCTAAGATATTTCTCTGCTCCAGTGTCTGTTGAACTCAGTTCTCTAAACCACTTCTCTCCTGGCCTTTCATTTGGCCAATAACATGGTATATTGTATCTAAAATCACCTTTTCTCCCTGATGGCTCTCAAAGCAACAGAGTTTTGGGAAGCACAGAGGTCATGGTCATCTGCACTCACATTCTGAAACTGCTGCATGGTGGACAGGCGAAATGGGACCTCTTTACTCATAGAAGCTGCCATTCCTTCCCCAAATGCAGATTGATCCCCACTGAGTGCAACACACTGAGAGGATGTGTCCCTGAGGATGGGTGACTTGACCTATTATCCCTCAGCCAGCAGGATATCTGAGGTAGCTGTTCTAAGAGGTGGTCTTAGCCCCTTTAATTCCTTCATATTCTCTTTTGCTTCTCTGCCCCAGTTCACCGCAAACAAATAACTCAAGTACACCCCATGTGCTAGCAGTGCAACAGCAGCTTCTAAGCACTCCAGCCTTCTGATAGCCACTGTAAAGTCCCTTCTACAGGGATATGCTGGAGCTGCTGCTTTAGCATCTGGGAAGAGAGAGCAAATAAAGCCAATTTCAGAAGAGGATGGGGGAGGGGTCTCCACTCCTTTCTGGGACTCACTCTTTTACATACCAACAGAGGCCAGGATAAGGCATGAAGGGATTAAACACCCCAATTCTACCCTCATCTTTGCTTTTCTGTCTCATTTGAGAAAGATGGAGACCTAAACATTTAAATAAGCTTGTATATAATGCTAGTTCAACTCAGAAACATGCTATATCAATATAGCCTTAGCTCAGGGCAATGGAAAGCAAGGCCATAATAAATGCATGTTGTTGGCTTGATTGTAAGTTCTTGCTTCCCTGGAACCAAATGTGAAGAAAACTGGAATCTGGGGGGTTTTCTTATTTTGCATGGAGTAGAGACCCTCCAAGCAGCAAATCTTAAAAGAAGGAAAAATCTCTTCTGTGGCCAATGTGAACCAGAAAAGAGTGCCAAGAGGCTGTTCTTCCAGTCCCAAGAGTCTCTAAGATTTGAGTTTTTCCCTAATGAAAATGAAGGATATGCAGACACCAAAAAAATTACACCATTGAATCACTGCCCCAGATCAGCGGAGAAAGCATACATAATACAGGCTGGAAAACTCCTACTCCATCTGTTAAAACAACAGTTCCTTAGGACACTATAGAATTTCACTAATAACTACCTGAATGTATGTTTAAGCCCAGTAATAAAGGCTAGCAAATGCAGGGGTATTTACACGTAATTACACCTCCAGCATGTAGGTTGTCACAGAGGGAGGCCGTAATTACCAATGTGCTATGCCCTGCTTTACATATAACAGATGGCCTTAATGTGGCTATTCATGTTATAGTTTAAACATCTTGGCAATTAGGAGTGGGAAATGGTTAGAGTAGAGGGAGTTGTCAGTTTCCTGCACTCTGGGTGTGACCGTGCACTCTGTACCTCCGTGAGCTGAGAGGCCGAGGGAAGCAGGACCAGCCTTGGGCCAGAAGACAGCATGGCATGGATAGCATAGATTTCCCAGGTAGAGGATGAGGGCTCCAGAATATGTGGGTGAGGACAGAGCCACTCAAAGAATTACATCCATCTATTTAACAAATCTTTATGGAGTACCTGCTAGGTGCCAAGCACTCTTCTGAGTATGTGGGATATCAGTAAACAAAACAGACTAAGATCGCTGCTTCTATGTAGCTTATATTTGAAGTGGTTCGGTTATTGAATTCCATGAGTTGATAACTGGCTCACGAGTGGTCACCAGTAGTGGGCCTGTCCTGTGCCCTGACCCATCCAGTGCTTCTTTCAACAACTCGGAAGAAGACTGAATGTTGGTTGGGGGTTTGTTGATCAAACTTGCAGAGAGCAGCACTGAGCACCTGGTGCAGTTTTCTTACTTGATTTCTCATCTTTACCAAACTCTTGCAAGGCAGATATTATCATCACTTGTGTTTGAGAGCACAGAAGACTAAAGGATGTACCCAGGTTGGTTTCTCTCTGTCTGAAGATGCAAGGCTAAAGATGCTGTAATTAGCGCTTTCTCTAAGCTGCCTGTGGTCATCTGTGAAAATGGTTTGCTATTCACTTGAACCTGAGAACTCCACAAAATTATGCAAAGCAAGAGGTTAAAATGTGTGTGTTCACTTTAAGGACACTTGTGAAACTGCCCAGGCCATCAAGGGTATGCATATATGAAAAGCCACTAAGTATCTGAAAGATGTCACTTTACAGAAACAGTGTGCACCATTCCGACGTTACAATGGTGGTTTTGGCAGGTGTGATCAGGCCAGGCAGTGAGGCTGGACACAAGGTCGGTGGCCCAAAAAGAGTAATGAATTTTTGCTGCACATGCTTAAAAATGCAGAGAGTAATGCTGAACTTAAGGGTTTAGATGTAGATTCTCTGGTCATTGAGCATATCCAAGTGAATAAAGCACCTAAGATGTGCAGCCAGACCTACAGAGCTCATGGTCCAATTAACCCATACGTGAGCTCTCCCTGCCACACTGAGATGATCCTTACTGAAAAGGAACAGGTTGTTCCAAAACCAGAAGAAGAGTTTGCCCAGAAGAAAAAGATATCCCAGCAGAAACTGAAGAATCAAAAACTTATGCCATGGGAGTAAATTCAGCATTAAAATAAATACAATTAAAAGTTTTTTTTAAAAGGCTGGGTATGGTGGCTCAAGCCTGAAATCACAGCACTTTGGGAGGCTGAGGCGGACAAATCACGAGGTCAGAAGTTTGAAACCAGCCTGACCAACACGGTGAAACCCCGTTTCTACTAAAAATACAAAAATTAGTTGGGCATGGTGGCACTTAGGAGGCTGGGGCAGGAAAATCACTTGAACCCAGGACGCAGAGGTTGTAGTGAGCAGATTGTGCCAGTGCACTCCAGCCTGGGCAACAGAGCAAGATTATCTCAAAAAAAAATAGGTGGCATAATTAATACTGAATGATGTATTAAGGATTTGGAAGTCTTTATTATCTGAATAAATGAGCTTAAATGAAGACTTTCATGAGGAGTGTAACATAAAGCAGAAAGGTGTAAGACACAACATTTAGAGACTTGAATTCTCTTGGCACTGTTTTTTTTTTTAATTGCATTTTAGGTTTTGGGGTACATTTGAAGAACATGCAAGATAGTTGCATAGGTACATACATGGCAGTGTGATTTGCTGCCTTCCTCCCCTTCACCTATATCTGGCATTTCTCCCCAGGATATCTCTCCCCAACTCCCCATCCGCCACTGTCCCTCCCCTCTTTTCCCCAAACAGACCCCAGTGTGTAGTGCTCCCTTCCCTGTGTCCATGTGTTCTCATTGTTCAACACCTACCTATGAGTGAGAATATGCAGTGTTTGATTTTCTGCTCTTGTGTCAGTTTGCTGAGAATGATGGTTTCCAGGTTCATCCATGTCCCTACAAAGGACACGAACTCATCGTTTTTGATGGCTGCATAATATTCCATGGTGTATATGTGCCACACAGCTCTTTGCTATTGTAAACAGTGCTGCAATGAACATTCGTGTGCATGTGTCCTTATAGTACAATGATTTATAATCCTTTGGATATATACCCATTAATGGGATTGCTGGGTCAAATGGAATTTCTATTCCTAGGTCCTTAAGGAATCGCCACACTGTCTTCCACAGTAGTTGAACTAATTTACATTCCCATCAACAGTGTAAAAGTGTTCCTATTTCTCCTCATCCTCTCCAGCATCTGTTGTCTCTAGATTTTTTAATGATTGCCATTCGAACTGGCATGAGATGGTATCTCAATGTTGTTTTGATTTGCATTTCTCTAATGACCAGTGATGATGAGCATTTTTTCATGTTTGTTGGCCTCATGTATGTCTTCTTTTGTAAAGTGTCTGTTCATATCCTTTGCCCACTTTTGAGTGGGCTTGTTAGTTTTTTGCTCGTAAATCTGTTTTAGTTCTTTGTAAATTCTGGATATCAGCCCTTTGTCAGATGGGTAGACTGCAAAAATTTTTTTCCCATTCTGTTGGTTGCCGATTCACTCTAAGGGCTGTTTCTTTTCCATGCAGAAGCTGTGGAGTTTGATTAGGTCCCATTTGTCTATTTTGGCTTTTGTTGCCAATGCTTTTGGTGTTTTGGTCATGAAGTCCTTGCCTACGCCTATGTCCTGAATGGTTTTGCCTAGGTTTTCTTCTAGGGTTTTTATGGTGTTAGGTCTTATGTTTAAGTCTTTAATCCATCTGGAGTTAATTTTAGTGTAAGGTGTCAGGAAGGAATCCAGTTTCTGCTTTCTGCATATGGCTAGCCAGTTTTCCTAACAATATTT
The DNA here is from genome assembly GCF_009761245.1 of Sapajus apella. NCBI lineage: Eukaryota > Metazoa > Chordata > Mammalia > Primates > Cebidae > Sapajus > Sapajus apella. The sequence goes on along the minus strand of NW_022436961.1, from coordinate 13,744,101 downwards.
ATTAAACAGGGAATCCTTTCCCCATTGCTTGTTTTTGTCAGGTTTGTCAAAGATCAGATGGTTGTAGATATGTTGTATTGCCCCCGAGGCCTCTGTTCTGTTCCCTTGGTCTATATCTCTGTTTTGGTACCAGTACCATGTTGTTTTGATTACTGTAGCCTTGTAGTATAGTTTGAAGTCCAGTAGTGTGATGCCTCCCGCTTTGTTCTTTTTTTAAGGTGTTTTTTTCCAGTTCTGTGAAGAAGGTCATTGGTAGCTTGATGGGGGTAGCGTTGAATCCGTAAATTACTTTGGGCAGTATGGCCATTTTCATGATATTGTTTCTTCCTAACTATGAACATGGAATGTTTCTCCATCTGTTTGTGTCCTCTCTTATTTCGTTGAGCAGTAGCTTGTAGTTCTCCTTGAAGAGGTCCTTTACGTTTCTTGTTAGTTGTATTCCTAAGTATTTTATTCTCTTTGTGGCAATTGTGAATGGAAGTTTGTTCTTGATTTGGCTCTCTTTAAGTCTGTTATTGGTGTATAGGAATGCTTATGATTTTTGCACATTGATTTTGTATCCTGAGACTTTGCTGAAGTTGCTTATCTGTTTCAGGAGATTTTGGGCTGAGACGATGGGGTCTTCTAGATATACAATCATGTCGTCTGCAAATAGAGACAATTTGACTTCCTCCTTTCCTATATGAATGCCCTTTATTTCTTTTTCTTGCCTGATTGCTCTGGCTAGAACTTCCAGTACTATATTGAATAGGAGTGGTGAGAGAGGGCATCCTTGTCTAGTGCCAGATTTCAAAGGGAATGCTTCCAGATTTTGCCAATTCAGTATGATATTGGCTGTTGGTTTGTCATAAATAGCTTTTATTATTTTGAGATAAGTTCCATCAATACCTAGTTTATTGAGGGTTTTTAGCATAAAGGGCTTTTGAATTTTGTCAAAGGCCTTCTCTGCATCAATTGAGATAATCATGTGGTTTTTGTCTTTGTTTCTGTTTATGTGGTGAATTATGTTTATAGACTTGCATATGTTGAACCAGCCTTGCATCCCTGGGATGAAGCCTGCCTGATCATGGTGGATAAGCTTTTTGATGTGCTGTTGCAATCGGCTTGCCAGTATTTTATTGAAGACTTTTGCATCTATGTTCATCATGAATATTGGCCTGAAGTTTTCTTTTCTTGTTGAGTCTCTGCCGGGTTTTGGTGTCAGGATGATATTGATCTCATAAAACAATTTGGGAAGGATTCCTTCTTTTTGGATTATTTGGAATAGTTTCAGAAGGAATGGTACCAGCTCCTCTTTGTATGTCTGGTAGAATTTGGCTGTGAACGCCAAAATCTGGACCTGGTCTTTTTTTGGGTGGTAGGCTCTTAATTGCTGCCTCAATTTCAGACTTTGGTCTATTCAGGGTTTCGACTTCTTCCTGGTTTAGGCTTGGGTGGAGGCAAGTGTCCAGGAATTTATCCATTTCTTCCGGGTTTACTAGTTTATGTGCATAGAGTTGTTTGTAATAATCTCTGATGATGGTTTGAATTTCTGTGGAATCTGTGGTGATATCCCCTTTATTGTTTTTCATTGCATCAATTTGGTTATTCTCTCTTTTCTTTTTTATTAATCTGGCTAGTGGTCTATTTTGTTGATCTTTTAGAAAAACCAGCTCCTGGATTTATTGATATTTTGAAGGGTTTTTTGTGTCTCTATCTCCTTCAGTTCTGCTCTGATCTTAGTTATTTCTTGTCTTCTACTAGGTTTTGAGTTGTTTTGATCTTACTCCTCTAGCTCTTTCAGTTTTGACAATAGGCTGTCAATTTTAGATCTTTCCTTTCTTCTCATGTGGGCACTTATTGCTATATATTTTCCTCTAGAGACTGCTTTAAATGTGTCCCAGAGATTCTGGTATGTTGTGTCTTCGTTCTCATTGGTTTCAAAGAACATCTTTATTTCTGCCTTCATTTCATTGTTTATCCAGTCAACATTCAAGAGCCAGTTGTTCAGTTTCCATGAAGCTGTGCGGTTCTTAGTTTCTGCATTATGAGTTCTAACTTGATTGCACTGTGGTCTGAGAGACTGTTTGTTATGATTTCCATTCTTTCGCATTTGATGAGGAATGATTTGCTTCCAATTACATGGTCAATTTTAGAGTAGGTGTGATGTGGTGCTGAGAAGAATGTATATTCTGTGGATTTGGGGTGGAGAGTTCTATAAATATCTATTAGGTTTGCTTGTTCCAGGTCTGAGTTCAAGTCCTGGATATCCTTGTTAATTTTCTGTCTGGTTGATCGTCTAATATTGACAATGGGGTGTTAAAGTCTCCGACTGTTATTGTGTGGGAGTCTAAGTCTCTTTGTAAGTCATTAAGAACTTGCCTTATGTGTCTGGGTGCTCCTGAATTGGGTGCGTATATATTTAGGATGGTTAGCTCTTCTTGTTGCATTTGTCCTTTTACCATTATGTAATGTCCTTCTTTGTCTCTTTTGATCTTTGTTGCTTTAAAGTCTGTTTTATCAGAGATGAGAACCACAACTCCTGCTGTTTATTGCTCTCCATTTGCTTGGTAAATCTTCTTCCATCCCTTTATTTTGAGCCTTTGTGTATCCTTTCATGTGAGATGGGTTTCCTGGATACAGCACACCAATGGGTTTTGGCTTTTTATCCAATTTGCCAGTCCGTGTCTTTTGATTGGGCCATTTAGTCCATTTACATTTAGAGTTAATATTGTTATGTGTGAATTTGATACTGCCATTTTGGTGCTAGCTGGCCATTTTGCCCATTAGTTGATGCAGATTTGATTGTGTTGATGCTCTTTACCATTTCATATATTTTTGGAGTGGCTGTTACTGGTTGTTCCTTTATATGTGTAGAGCCTCCTCTTTCAGGAGCTCTTCTAAAGCAGGCCTGGTGGTGATGAAATCTCTGAGTACTTGCATGTTCACAAAGGATTTTATTTTTCCTTCACTTATGAAGCTTAGTTTGGCTGGATATGAGATTCTGGTTTCAAAGTTCTTTTCTTTAAGGATGTTGAATATTGGCCCCCACTCTCTTCTGGCTTGTAGGGTTTCTGCTGCGAGATCTGCTGTGAGTCTGATGGGCTTCCCTTTGTGGGTAACCCGATCTTTCTCTCTGGCTGCCCTTAGCATTTTCTCCTTCATTTCAACCCTGGTGAATATGATGATTATGTGCCTTGGGTTGCTCTTCTTGAGGAACATCTTTGTGGTGTTCTCTGTATTTCCTGGACTTGAATATTGGGCTGCCTTGCTAGGTTGGTGAAGTTTTCCTGGATAATATCCTGAAGAGTATTTTCCAGCTTGGCTTCATTCTCTTCATCACATTCAGGTACACCTATCAAACATAGATTAGGTCTTTTCACATAGTCCCACATTTCTTGGAGTCTTTGTTCATTCCTTTTTACCATGTTTTCTCTATTCTCATCCTTTCGTTTTATTTCATTGAGTTGATCTTCAACCTCTGATATCCTTTCTTCTGCTTGGTCAATTCGGCTGTTGAAACTTGTGCATGCTTAGCGAAGTTCTCGTGTTGTGTTTTTCAGCTCCATCAATTCACTTATATTCCTCTTTCTGTTGTCCATTCTCATTAGCATTTTGTCAAATCTTTTTTCAACGTTCTTAGTTTCTTTGCATTGGGTTAGAATATGTTCTTTTTAGCTCACAGAAGTTTCCTATTACCCACCTTCTGAAGTCTGATTCTGTCATTTCATCTGACTCATTCTCCATCCAGCCTTGTTCCCTTACTGGTGAGGAGTTGTGATCCCTTGTAGGAGGAGAGGTGTTCCGGTTTTGGGTGTTTTCATTATTTTTGTGCTCTTTTTTTCCCATCTTTGTGGATTTATCCACCTGTTGTCTTTGTAGTTGCTGACTTTCAGATTGGGTCTCTGGGTGAACTTGCAGTTTGTGGATGATGAAGTTATTTCTGTTTCTTAGTTTTCTTTCTAACAGTCTGGCCCCTCTGCTGTAGGACTGCTGAGGTCCACTCCAGGCCCTGCTTGCCTGGGGATCACCTCCAGCAGCTGCATAACAGTAAGGGCTGCTACCAGTTTCTTCTTCTGCTTTGTCCCAGAAGGATACCTGCCAAATGTCAGTCTGTTCTCTCCTTTATGAGGTGATTCTTTGGACATACGGGGGTCGGGAAGCTGCTTGAGGAGACAGTCTGTCCTTTATTGGAGCTCAAGTGCTGAGCTGTGAGCTCCGTTGTTCATTCAGAGTTGCTGGGCAGGTATGTTTAGGTCTGCTACAGCAGAACTCATAAACTCCTTTTCTTTTTTCCCCAGGTGCTCTGTCCCAGGGAGTTAGGGCTTTATTTATGAGTTTCCGTTGTGCTGCTGCCTTTTTTTTTTCAGGGATGCCCTGGCCAGCAAGGAGGCAACCTAGTCGCTGTCTGCCTGCAGTGGCTTTGCTGAGCTGCTGTGGGCTCTGCCCAGCTGCCGTGTGATCTTCCCTGCAGTCCTGTTTATATGGGTGTAGTTGGAACTGCCTCGGCAATGGTGGCCCGCCTCTGTAATGGCGGACTCTCTCTGTAATTGCTGGTTGCCTTGGCAATGACGGTTTGCCTTGGCAGTGGCAGACTGCCTCAGCAATGGCGGACTACCTCCATAATGGTGGAGTGTCTCGGTAATGGCGGACGCCCCTCCCCCACTGAGCTGGACCATCCCGGGTTCAGCTGTGCTTGCTGTCAAACTCTCAGCCCAGAGCGTTTTCAATTGCTGTTTTGTTGTTGTTGTTGTTGTTGTTTTGTGGGGGTGGGTCCAGCTGAGCCTGATCACCTGACTCCCTGACTCAGAGTCTTTTTTGTTGTTGTTGTTGAACGGTTGAATCTCTCCCAGGTGTTCCAGTCGCCTGTTGAAAAGGCACCACAATCTGTGTGAGTTCCTGTGCAGCGACTCACTGTGCCGGCTGAAACAGCGGCGCTGAGATTCGTGGTGGTTTTTTTGCCCAGGAATCTCCTGGCCTGGTTCCCTGTTTCAGTTCCTTTTTAAATCAGATGAATGGGCAATCTGCCTTCCCGGGTCTCCAATCACCAGCTAAAAGGGCACCCAGACCAGTGTATTTTGTGCAGAAAACCGCCGCGCCGGCCAAAACAGCCGCACTGGCCAAAATAGCCATGCTGGTGACCCGTGGGGCTCCTCCGCCTAGGAATCTCCTGGTCTGTGGGCAATAAAAATCCATCTGGAAATGCGGCGTCCATTCATCCTCTGTGCTTTCACTGGGAGCTGCCATCCTGAGCTGTTCCTAGTCAGCCATCTTGGGTCTTCCCCCAGGCACTGTTTTTTATGTATTATCTGTTTCTGTGATTACTTCTTGCAGTCTATGACATCTCTGCCTTTCCTTGGCACTCTGGAGGAAGTTGTCATTTAAATGAAAGATTAATAAATTTAATAACCAAGTTTAAGGCATAAGGGAATTTAGTATAAATGTTACTGTAAGCCCGGCTGCCTCACAGAGTGTTAAAGGGACACATCCATCTCTCTCCATGCCTGATAACTACGTTATCACCCAAGCTTGTTATCTGGCCTCACCACATGGCTTCCCTGCACCCGCCTCCGCATACCATACCCAAGCCTACACTCAGCACTAAACTATGCATCCAACCCCCAGCCTGCTGTTGAAAAACCCTACAGAAAAAATTTTTAAAGAGGCCCCACCACACCCTGCCTGGTAGCAGTCTGCCCCATATGCCCCTGGCAGGCCCACTTACCCAAGGTCCCACCTGCCTACCAATGGCAGCTAGCTCCATGCATTTCCTGTTTCTCAACAGCCAATAAGATTTCCTTCACTTTGTTTCCCCAATAGCCAATCAAGGCCCACTTACCCAAGTTCCCATCCACCTACCATTGGCAGCTAGCTCCATGCATTTACTGTTTCTCAACAGCCAATGAAATTGCCTTCACTCTGTTTCCGCAATAGCCAATCAATTGCCTTCCCTCCCCATAAAACCCCATGCCCTGAACAGCTGAGCATGACTTCTTTGGCCACTTCCTGGACCACAGAACCTTGCCCGGGAGCTGAATAAATTAGCTTCTCATTTTCTTATACTTGACTCAGTTTCCTCATTTTACCTTGGCAATAAACCTTATGTTTGGTGCCGAAAACCTGGGAGGAGTTGTGAGACCCCATCCTGGGGGGGGAAACTGACTCCTCCACCCAAGGCCGGACCAGGAGCCACTCCACCACAAGGTAAGACTTCTGTTGCCCATAGCATTTCCTGCTGCCTGCTCCTTGGACTCCCTGCTCGTAATCACGGCCACATCAAGGACTCCTCCTCTCTCGCCATGGGCCCAGGGCCCCAGCCTCATTCTGAGGACCTGAGTGTAGCAGAGATGTCCCTACACTCTTGTCTTCTCCCCATAAGGGATCTCTCAGGGTTAGGAATCTGAGGGAGACATCCCCACCTTCCTGAACCCTCTTGTAGTTTCCAGTGTTTGGGGGGATGGCCCGGGATGCTGAGCCACCCTTCCGATCATCTCTGCAGCAGCGGCTAAAGTTTGGGTGATCAGAAGCCCTGTTCACAAGCCCGGGCTTTGCCCAGGACTAAAACCAGACCTCTGGCTCTCAACCTCAAACTCACCCTTTGGCAGGCCAGCTCCTGCCTAGGTGCTTTTGGTCTCTTTCTCTCTATTCCCAAGCAAGTGTGTGAGTGAGTGAGTTTATGTGTAGTCCCATGGCTTAACGGCTACGGGGCTTGTGTGGGCCTCCACCCACAGTTCCATGGGGATGTCATAAGGCATAATGGTGATTCACCTCAGGACCAACAGTTCTGAGGTGACCAGGCCCGGGAGTTATACAGGTACGCCTTAGCCAAGACACCCCTGAAACATCCCTTCGGGGACGTGGCCAGAAAGGCATCAGACTGGTCTCCCATCTGGGGGGCACCCACCCTTTATCCGGCAATCCTATATGTGGTCCTGTCTCTACTGTAGATTTGCCAGCCTTGTTAGGCTCTTACTAGCCGATATACAGTGGTTCAGGCCTGCTTGCCTTGAGGTAACAGATATTCTACAGTGGGTAACAGACCACTGGCTTCAGGGGACCTTCATTGAGTTCCTGCCTCTAGAAATAACTCTGTTCTCCTTTTTCCTTCTACTCTTCCTCTACCACTGAAACCCAACTTCCTGGTTCCACTCCTTTCACTTTCTCTAATTCTTCCATGGGGCAAATAGTTCTAGCCCTGTCCCTTTTTATTGTCTTTTTCATTGTTGTCATTGCATCCTGTAGGCTCTCTCAGCCACCCCCTCCAGGAAAAGAGCTTTTCTGCCCATGTTGGGTATAATTTCTTTCCGTGTCCACTTCTTGCTCTTAGGCCACTGAAAAAAGATAAGATATGGGCAATCAGGAATCCTGCCCAGACCCCCAGTCACCACTAGGATGCCTGGTCCAAAATCTACCCAAACTGGGTCTTTCTATAAAAAAAGAAAAGGTTACTCTTCCTCTACTCTGTAGCCTGGCCACAGTGTCCTCTAGACAACCAGTCCAAGTGGCCTCCTGGAGGCACCCTCAACTTTAACGTCTTAACAGATTTAGACTTTTGCCAAAGGAACGGCAAGTGGGCGGAGGTTCCCTATATTCAAGCTTTCTGGCATCTCTGCTCCCACCCCAGCCTGTACTCATCCTGCAGTACTGCCCAAGTACTCCTGGCCAAAAACATCCCCGCACTGCCCTCGGCCCCTTCGCCGGCCTCCTCCTCTTCTTTTTCTGACCCCAATCTTGCCGAGGAACTCTCCCTACCCCCCACTTGACCCACTAATCCCCTGCCATATGCAGATCCCCAACCCCCTCCTGCTCCTCCTCTTCCAAGTTCTGTCATGGCCTCTCCTGTTACTGCTCACACTCTCTCACGCAGCGCTCCCAGCGACGAAAACTCCCTCCTTTGTCCTCTCTGCAAGGTGGCCGGAGCAGAGGGTATTGTCCGAATGCACGTTCCCTTCTCCCTTACTGATCTGTCCACCATTGGGAAATGCTTAGGGTCATTGTCCGCCAATCCTACTGCTCACATCAACGAATTTTGTTATCTCACTCAGACATATGACCTAACCTGGCATGACACTTATGTAATCCTGTCCTCTACCCTTACTCTTGATGAGCGTAACTGCATCCTCGTGGCAGCCAGGGCACATGCTAATCAGGTACATCTCACTGATCCTCAGATGCCTGTGGGTGCAGTGGCGGTCCCTGAGGCCGACCCTAACTGGGACTATATAATTGGCCAAAATGGCCACCACCGCCAAGACCAGATGCTGCAGTGCCTCCTAGAGGGCATGCAAAATGCAGCCCAGAAGGTAGTTAATTATGATAAACTGTGGGAAATAACTCAGGGTCCTACTGAAAATCCAGCTGCCTTCCTGGACTAACTAACGCTATGGTCCTTCATACTCGAGTAGATCCAGACTCTTTGGCTGGGGCTACCCTCCTAGCGGCCCATTTTATCTCCCAGTCAGCACCAGATATTAGAAAAAAACTAAAGAAGGCAGAGGAGGGCCCCCAAACTCCCATACGAGACCTGGTAAACCTGGCATTTAAAGTTTTTAATGGCCGAGAGGAAAAGGCTGAGGACATACGCCAGGTCCATTTACAGCAACAGGTAAGCCTCCAAACCCGAGCTCTTGTGGCAGCTCTGAGGCCAGCAACTCACCAAGTATCTGGTGCAAGGAGCCTATCAAAACCCCTCCAAAAGCGTTCCTCAGGACTCTCTGGACCCACCCAGACTGCTTCAAAGGTCCCGCTTGGGCCCTGTTTCAAATGCGGCCAGGAGGGACACTGGGCCTAACAGTGCCCCTGTCTGCATCCAGCCCCTGGACCCTGTCCTACCTACAAATGGACAGGACACTAGAAGGTAGACTGCCCATCCCGGACTACAGGCTCACCCCCGACACCTCCATGTGAGAGGCAGGCCAGTCCGAAGGATGCAGTCCCTTCATTTGAACTCCTCGGCCTCCTGGACAATTGACGCAGCCCAGACTCGGAGACCCCATCACCCTTGCCGAGCCCAGGGTAACGCTACAGGTAGCGGGTAAGTCCATTTCCTTTTTGGTGGATACAAGGGTTACCTATTCTGTATTGCCTTCCTACTCAGAACCTAACATACCTTCCCAGGTGTCAGTTATGGGAATTGATGGAAAGCCCTCCTGTCCCAACCAGACTCCTCCTTTAGCCTATAACCTCGAGGGGCACCCATTCTCTCACTCCTTCCTGATCATGCCCTTGTGCCCAGTTCCCCTACTAGGATGGGACATCCTCCAAACTCTAAGGGCCACCCTCCAACTCACCGGCCCCTCACACCCAACCCCGTCCCCCACCCATCTTCTAGTACTAACCCTAACTGGTAATGCACCCAGTCATAACCCCTCACCTCAACCCCCTATCCCTCCTGAGGTAGTTAGCCCCTCGGTATGGGATACCTCTAAGCCTGTGGTGGCCACACATCACACACCAGTTAAAATATTTCTCAAAGACCCTACCCGCTTTCCCTCCCATCCTGTTTTCCATCTCAAAAAACCACCTTCAAGGCCTAAAACCTATCATCACTCGACTTTTGGCCCAGGGACTCCTTATCCCCACCAGTTCTCCTTGTAATACTGCTATCTTACTGGTCCAAAAGCCATCCGGTGACTACCGCCTAGTCCAAGACCTATGCCTTATCAATGAGGCGGTGGTACCCCTCCACGCAGTGGTCCCCAACCCCTATACCCTATTATCCAACATTCCCTCCGCAACCACTCATTTTATAGTTCTGGACCTCAAGGACGCCTTTTTTACCATCCCCCTTCACCCAGAGTCTTACTTCCTTTTTGCCTTTACCTGGACCGATCCGGACACTAACCTGTCACAACAGTTAACCTGGACAGTCCTGGCCCAGGGCTTTAGGGACAGCCCCCACATTTTCGGGCAAACATTAGCGACTGACCTCAGCTCTTGCCCCCTTCAACCCAGTCTCCTTCTCCAGTACGTGGATGACCTGTTACTTTGTAGCCCCTCCCTATGTCGCAGCAACATACCGCTATCCTCAATTTTCTTGGGTCTCGGGGGTACTGGGTATCCCCCTCTAAAGCACAGCTGTCAGTCACCTCAGTAATCTATTTGGGCATTCACCTCACCCCCAAGACTAAGAGCTTAACAACAGACCGCCAGCAGGCACTTCTTGTACTACAGCCCCCACAGACGGCTGATGAAATCCTCTCCTTTCTAGGATTTGTGGGATTCTTCCATCACTGGATACCTAACTTTGCCACTCTGGCTAAGCCCCTGTATGTGGAGGCTAAAGACACACCTATGGGACCCCTCTCCCATCCAGGGGTTGTAAAACAGGCCTTTAAAACCCTACAGACAGCCTTGTCCATGGCACCCCCACTTCAACTGCCGGATCTCCATTGCCCCTTCCATCTGTTCACTGATGAAAAACGGGATAGCAGTTGGGGTCTTAACTCAACCCCTGGGCCCCACATATTGTCCTGTAGCCTACTTGTCAAAACAGCTTGACCCCATGGTCAGAGGATGGCAACCTTGCCTGGGAGTGGCAACAGAACTAACCAAGGAATCCCTAAAACTTACCTTAGGCCAGCCCATCTTGGTATTCTCTCCTCATCGGCTAACCGACCTTCTCTCTCACAAATCACTCACACATCTAGGACCCTCTCGCTTACAGGAGTTTTATTTGCTCTTCATTGAAAATCCTTCAGTCAGTTTCCATTCTACTTCTCCACTCAACCCGGCTACTTTACTTCCTCTTCCGTCTCACTCTCCCTCCCCTGCCCATTCCTGTCCTGAACTCATAAATACATTTACTAAACCTCAAGAGGGCCTGACCGATCTACCCCTACCTGACCCAGACCTCACTTTGTATGTAGATGGGAGTTCCATAATAACAGCCGAGGGGCAGCGAAAAGCAGCCTATGCAATAGTCACAGATTCAGCCACCCTCGAGGCACATTGCCTCCCTGATGGAACCACATCACAGAAGGCAGAACTCATTGCCTTAACCCGAGCTCTCACGTTAGCACAGGGAAAGCGAGTAAATATCTATACCGACTCAAAGTATGCCTTTCTTATTACCCACTGCCACTCTGGAAAGAAAGGGGATTCCTTACTACAAAAGGGTCCCCCATAATCAATGCTACTCAATCTCTAACCTCCTGCAAGCTCTGTCACTGCCCAAAGAGGTTGCTGTCATCCACTGCCGAGGACACCAGGCCCAGCAGGATACCGTTTCTCAGGGCAATGCAAGGGCGGATGCCACCGCAAAATCCTTAACCAGCAACAAGCTAGCCCCCAATCCAGTTCTATTCCTCACCATGGCCATGCTGCCAGACTACTCGCCTTCAGAAAAGCAGGCCCTCATATTAAGAGGAGGAACTGAGTTTGATCAGGGCTGGATCTTCTTAGATAATAAGATCGCCCTTCCTTGGGAACAGGCCTCGAAAATTATTACAGAAATCCACCAATCCCTACATACAGGGCCCAAGGCATTACACCGCTTTGTGCAGCCTTTTTTTTTCTCACCTGGTCTGCAACAGACCATTGAGCAGGTACAAAGGCATATGTAACCTGCTCTTAGGTCTCATCTCAAGGAAGCCTAGGGCCACAGTTTCCTACTCACCAAATGCGTGGCAACCTACCGGCCCAAGACTGGCAAATTGATTTTACTCATATGCCCACTCACAAAAAACTTCACTACCTCCTAACCTTTGTAGATACCTTTTCTGGATGGATTGAAGCCTTCCCTACCTCCAAGGGAACCGCGGATACGGTGGCCTCCCTCTTGATTCAGGAAGTCATCCCTCACTTCGGCCTACCCGTAACCATCCAGTCGGACAAGGGCCCAGCATTCACCGTTCAGGTGGTCCAGCTGGTCACCAAGTCTCTCAACATCTCCTGGAAACTACACATCCCTTACCACCCTCAGTCATCGGGTAAGGTTGAACGGGCTCACAGCATCCTCAAGGACCATTTGACCAAGCTTACCATCGAGGTAAAGCTCTCTTGGCCCACACTCCTACCTCTTGCTCTAGCCCGGGTCCGAGCCACCCCATGGGAGCCAACGGGTCTCAGGCCCTTTGAGTTGTTGTATGCCCAGCCCTTTCTGGTCTCTCACAATCTCCCAGTACAACCACCTCCTCTAGCTTCCTACCTCCCCTACCTCTCTCTCCTCCACCACTTACTCAGGGAACACGCAGACCGTATTCTCCCCGTGGTTTCAGGACCAGAGGATTCCCACCCAGCAACACCTCTCCAGCCAGGTGACAGTGTTCTCCTCCAGGAACTTAAGCCAGGATCTCTACAGCCCAGGTGGTCTGAACCCCACATCGTTATCCTAACCACCCCAACTGCCGCTAAACTCTTAGGTCATGCCCCGTGGTACCATGTGTCCCGCCTCAAACTGGCCCCCAAAAATGCCCAGTGGATGTCCGAACCCTTGGGCCCCACTCGCCTCCGCCTCACGCGTTGTCCCTGGCAGTCACCCCCTAGCCCTTCAAATTCTTCTCCTAACAACCCTTCTAATATCTCCTCTTAAAGCCAACTCATACGTCTGGCGCCTTTATCTTCAGGAATCCTGGACAGAAGATAAAACTAAAAAAACCCAATACCTTGCCCAAGTGGACTGTCTACCTGCAGGCTGTCAGTCGACCATAGTACTTGAATTTAAAGCATCAAAGGCCAAAACCCTCCCAGGCACTCTCCTCACGGGCAGCTGGCACGACGCAGCTTTATGCTATTTGTATGACCAAACCAAAGATTACTGTCATTGGTGGAATGCCACCTATGGTGGATGCCCATATAGGTCCTGTGTCATGCACAGAATCACAGGAAAAATACTCGGCACTGATGGCAAAGGCAAAGTGCAACTTGCCATCTGTGACCCCCGGAACAGTCACTGGGAAAAGGGAACTACAGGTAAAATATACAATTTACATGCAGATAGATACCCTAGTGGCACATGGCTAATATTTCGGAGCTACACCCGCATTCTGCCAGCGGAGATAGACCGACTCAACTCATTAGGCAATACCATCTTACCTATTTCAAACCCTTAAAGAACACCTCTGAACCTTTCTCCTGGCTAACTCTAGGTCAACAAGGTATCAACATGTTAAATTTAGCCAAATCCACAAATTTCACCAACTGCTTTTTATGTGCCTCCCTCAACAATCCCCCCTTTGCCGCAGTTCCCCTCCAGACTGGGTTCAACCTGTCACAATCGCCTACAGGGCAGCCTAATTCCCCCTTAACAGACATCCCCCTGTTTAAGGTACACTCTCAAAGTCTCTCTCTCTGCTACGGGACCGTCAACGACTCCAACTGCAATATTACGGTAAAGGTAGCCTCCACTCTTTATGCGCCTCCAGGGGAGGTACTTTTGGTGCAATGGAACTCTAACCAAAGTTATAGATACCTCTCTTCCCTTCCCTTGTGTGCCAGCCACCTTGGTCCCACAGTTAGAAGTATATGGACAAGCTGAGTTCTTGTCCCATGTCACTCCATCCCCAAACCACCAGAGTAAACAAGCAGTCTTCCTCCCAATAGTGGTTGGCCTCTCCTTACCATCTTCTCTAGAAGCAGCTGGAATAGGGAATGGCACCCTGGGCTACAGTGTCACCTCAGCCGCTCAACTAGAAGACAAACTCCGGGTGGCCACTGAGGCATCAGCCACCTCTCTGGCATCCCTCCAGCAACAAATCACGTCACTAACTTGGGTAACTCTCCAAAATCAGCAGGCTCTAGACCTGTTAACAGCAGAAAAAGGAGGTACCTGCTTGTTTCTCCAGGTACAATGTTGTTATTACATTAATGAAACCGGTCTAGTGGAAGAAAATGTCAACACTCTCTATCGTCTTCAAGAAGTCCTCCAAAGAAAACAAAGCATACCAGCCTCTTTACTGGTGGCAGTCCCCCATACTTACCTGGCTAACCTCTATCGTCACTCCCATTATCATAATTTGACTTTTGCTAATACTAGCCCCTTTTTCCCTCAGGTTTTTACAAGCTCGAATGAGGGAAATTTCCAGGGCAGCTGTAAATCAAATGCTGGTTCACCCCTACGTCCAACTCACAACTGAGGCACCGGCCAACTGACCCCCCCCCCAACCCCCCCCCTGTTCAGCAGGAAGTAGCCAGAAAGAAGCCACATCCTGTATCATAAAAAAAAGGTTGGAATGTAAGGCCAGCTGCCTTGCAGAGGGTTAAACGGACACATCCATCTCTCTCCGCGCCTGATAACTACGTCATCACCCAAGTTCCTTATCTGGCCTCACCACATGACTTCCCCACACCCACCTCCACATACCATACCCAAGCCTACACTCAGCACTAAACTATGCATCCAACCCCCAGCCCACTGTTGAAAAACCCTGCAGAAAAATTTTTTAAAGAGGCCCCACCACACCCTGCCTGGTAGCAGTCTGCCCTGTACGCGCCCGGCAGGCCCACTTACCCAAGGTCCCGCCCACCTACCAATGGCAGCTAGCTCCATGCATTTCCTGTTTCTCAACAGCCAATAAGATTGCCTTCACTTTGTTTCCCCAATCGCCAATCAAGGCCCACCTACCCAAGGTCCCACCCACCTACCAATGGCAGCTAGCTCCATGCATTTACTGTTTCTCAACAGCCAATGAAATTTCTTCACTTTGTTTCCACAATAGCCAATCAATTGCCTTCCCTCCCCATAAAACCCCATGCCCTGAACAGCCGAGTGTGACTTCTTTGGCCCCTTCCTGGACCACAGAACCTTGCCCAGGAGCTGAATAAATTAGCTTCTCATTTTCTTATACTTGCCTCAGTTTCCTCATTTTACCTCTGCAATAAACCTTACAGTTACTCTTAGGTGGAAGTGGTCATGGCCAAAGTGATTTAGTGGTTGATCTCTGTTCCAGTTATCTCTTGCTGTGTAATGAATCAACCTCAAACTTACTTAATGGTGTATAATGACAATCATTTTGTTACATTCATGGATTCTGTGGCTCAGGAATTTGGCCAAGGCACAGCAGGGATGATCTGTCTTTATAATATCTGGAGTTTCATTTGGTAGAACTGGTATGGTTAGAGGTGACTCAGATATCTGACAGCTGGAATCATCTGGGGATTTCTTTACTCACATGTCTAGTGCCTTGGCTGGGATGATCTGAAGACTGGGATCAGCTGGTACTGCTTACTGGAGCCTCTTTCTGTGCTTGGGCTTCCTCACAGCATAGCAGCTCAGGATAGTTGAATTTCTCTGTCAGCTTGCAGTTCCAAGAGCAAGTGTTCTAGCAAACAAGGTGACAGGTACATGGCTTCACTTCACCATATTCTGTCGGCCAAAGCAGTAGCAAGCCATTCAGATTCAAAGGGGGAAAACAATAGACTCTATTAGTGCATTCTCACAATGCTATAAAGAACTACCTAAGACTGGGTAATGTATTGAGAAAAGAGATTTAATTGATTCATCGTTCTGCAGGCTGTACAGGAAGCATGACTGGGAGGCCTCAGGAAACTTACAATCATGGCAGAAGGTAAAGGGGAAGTGAGCACTTCTTAATATGGGAAAGCAGGAGAGAGACCGAGAGAGAAGGGGGAAGTGCTACACACTTTAAACAACTGGATCTCATGAGAGCTCACTCACTATCAGGAGAACAGCAAGGGAGAAATCTGCCCCCATGATCCATTTACCTCCCACCAGGCCCCTCCTCCAACACTGAAGATGATAATTCAGCATGAGATTTGTACACAGAGAAAAACCATATCACTATCTCAGGATAACAATATATCTAATTTATGGCCACATTTTAAAGCCATCACCACAGAGGTATATCCCCACTGTGGATTTTTTGCTCAACAACTCCCAATTTGTAGAAGAATAAAACAGGCATTGATGATGTGACTGTTGTTTTCAGCTCTTTGCAAGACTATCATATGCAAGAGAAGGTAGATGTACCCATAAGGCATTAAGAATGAGTTAAAGACCAGCGAGTAAATGGAACAGGAAACTTACTCATATTTGGGAATGTCTGTCAATGAGTTGGCTTGCCTAGGAAGATAGTGACTTATCTGATTTTTGATCTATTGATTGAACACAAATCAGGAATGTTCCAGTAGGGCCTCAGACGGTATCTTGGAGATGGATTAGATGAATTCTTTAGAAGAGTGAGGGATACAAATGGTTCTATGTTAGAAACTTCACAGCAGAGACAGGGCATAATGAAGAATCATCCAAAACTTCAATTCTCCCTTTTCAAGTCACCTTCTGAGTATATTATTTCAAGGATATTGGGAGGCCTGCTGGTACCTTTCCTTTAATATTCTCCTATATTGCTGCGTTAGATCCCCCAATGAGAAATTAATTCTTTTAATTTAAGCCTTTGATCCTTGTTAAAGTGTAATACCCTGGGAGAGGGGAGAGCCAAAGCTCTTTCCAGTGATTTATAATTTACCAAGTGCGTGTTTAAGGTCATATTCTGTGAGCATGATTTGACAAGAGAAGGTAGGGCAATGCGTATGCGAAAAGAAAGAGGAAGAAATGCTCCAGAAGGAGAGAAAATGGCACAAAGTGGAAGAAAACACATGAAGAACTGGAGAACTGATGCTTCCAGTGCCAGCCCTGGCAGAGGCTGATTTCTTCAGCTTTATGAAATCAGATATAAAACCACCGTTCTCAGAAAAAAACTGGCAGAAAGGTGGTGTCCGCTTCACTGACCTTTCCTGCACTTGAGAAGTGCAACCACAGGCTCAGCTTAGAGAAGACCACAGAGCCCTCTTCTCTGCTTGGTACAGCAGGTGGAGAAGTCACACTCCCTCATTTATTCCCATCCATACGCTGTTAGAACAGGAATAACAGGGGCCTAACTCACTTCCTGAGAAGTCGTGGCATTCTCTGTATAAACAAAGTAAAAATTTCTATCATAAATCCCCGCAAACAAGTGATATCCCAAAGGAAGAAAGAAGACAGTGAGGGAGGAAGATGCTATCCAAGGGGAAAACAGGTCAGGTTGTACACATTAGATCTGGTCATTCACAAGTGACCTCCCTGGGAAGGCAAAGGATAGCAAGATTGAAAAGGAGGCTATAAAATTTAGAGCCTAAGCAGAGCACTTGACAGAGGGAAGAACATGTAACCAGTGGACTCCTCGTTCTCCCCGCACTGCTTCCACAGTCCAAAGAATTTCTGAACAATGAGAGCAGGAATAAATGTTGAAAACCTCTGTTTAAGATCTCCGCTTCCACTTCTGTGTTTTCCTTCCCTCGCATAGCCCCGACTGTGCCCCAGCAAAACCGGCTGTCAGGAGAGCATTTGATGTCAGCCATTTGCATCTTAATGTGATGGAAAGATGAGGAGCTGCCTCTTCCAGCATATTTCAATTTTATGACTGATTTCTTAGACTGAGTGAAGACTCCTTGAAGATAATTCAAGTTTGGGAAGCGTGATTGGGCAGATTTTGGGTAGGGGAGGTGGTGGGTAGGGAGATGAGCAGGTAGTCACCACTTCCAGTTTCATACAAAGGTATGTGTGGTGCTTGGAGTCAAGTACTGGGTTCCATTTTGGGAAGCCAGAGGGTCTGGTCTGTCTGGGTGTCACACTCCTGGTGAGTACAGGCAAGTGGGAGCTCAGGCTCTGGTGCAAACCTTTTTCTTCTGGTCCATGGAGGAGCCAGCTCCCTAGGGCATCCCATTACATCAGCAGCTGGCCACAAGGAGCTCCATGTGCAGGCCTTCTTCCCAGCTGCAGGCATTTTAGTTGTGTTGTAAATAGGTAACCATGAGACCAAACGGAGACTTTGTATATAGTCTTAGTATTCCAGATCCTTGGAGATCTGAGGATAAAAAGTCCCAAGTGACAGCATATGCTATTTATTTTCACCAACATATAAAATGGAGCCCTGACTCTGTTATGCATTGCCCACAAGCAGTTTTATAGGATCACAGATACATCAGCAGTCCCTACGGCCCTATAAGGCTATTTTCCCAGCATTATACATCCTCCAGGTTGTAGATGTCAAAGTGCTCTTCTAGTGGAAATTGAATATCATTCCATTGTTGAAGATGGAAAGTAAATTCAATATATGAGATCAAATGGAGACTTTTTCATTTTCTCTTATTCTTACTTTTTTTGCAGTTAGTGAACCAGGAGATCTTGTTATGAGATGCATTTAAACTTTCACAAGCTCAGTTACAATATGATGCTCAACAAATTTATTTTAAAGGGACCACTTGATAGAATTAGGGAAAAGAACCATTGGCTCTACAGATTGATTTAGTATAGATCTTGTCCAGGATGGCCAATATGGTGAAACCCAGTCTCTACTGAAAATACAAAAATTAACCAGGTATGGTGACACAAGCCTGTAGTCCCAGATACTCAGGAGTCTGAGGTGGGAGAATAACTTGAACCTGGGGGGTGGAGGTTGCAGTAAGCTGATATCATGCCATTGCACTCTAGCCTGGGTGACAGAGGGAGAGTTCGTCTCAAAAAATAAATAAATAAAAATTAAAAAAACAATGAAAGTCTGAAACAACCTCACACATGAGGAACCGACTCAGATAGCCAATATCCCACTTGGTGAGACATCATCTCTTTACTGGTCCACATATACAGAAATTCCAACTCCCTATATAGGGTACGATTGTGGAATTCAACAAAAGCATCTTAGTGGGAGTTTATATTGCCCTGACATTGAGAAAAAAGATAAAATTAACTACTCATTCTTGGAGAAAAGACTCAGAGCATCTCACAGTTGCATCACTTCATAACAAACCATCTTAGCCAGGCAATTTTCCTTTTAAGATGTGTCATAAAGGTTTTGCATACACAATGGGGCCACAACTCCAGCCTGAGTGTCTATTGTATCTATAATCTCAGCATTACTGCTGTGAGCTCTGGATGCAGAGGTCTCTAGTACCTTGATTTTTTTTTCTTATAGTAATTAGAGGAAATAGCGATCAGTCTAGCAGATAGCCATGGCAAATTTGGCTTGCCAAAGAGGGAAGGTCTAGTGAATAAATATGGTGTTTCTGGGAAATGTATTTGCCTTGGGAAATTTCCTTGATGCATTGCAGTCTCCACATACACAACTGAGCAAGTTATGCCAGAGGTCATGGAACAGAGGGGCTCAGACCCAACTAATATGCTTGAAATATATATAGTTTATGCAATGCACTTAAAACATACAGCAAGAATTAAGAGGAAGCAGCAGAGATAGGATAAAAGGAAACACACACTTAACAAGAGTGTGTGTCAGGTGGAGGAACCGCACTACCCGGTCCTCAGTTACACCATGCTTGCAATCCTGTCTCTCTCCCTGCTACATCAGCCTTTCCCACTGATGGTGGGTTACCCAGATGAGATGTGAGGTTCAAGCAAGACAGTTTGGTAAATAGAAGGTGACTGGAGCCCACACAAGATAGCTCTATCAGAGAGACAGAGGCAGGTCCCATGATCAATAGCTCTAGTTTGCCAATCAGCCTGATAAGCAGCAGTGAGTTTTATTTACATTTCTTGGGCAGGGAACATGTGACACAGAAGAGACATCCCTAGTGGGTGCCAAGTTAAGAGTTCATGAATATTGAGTGTCAAATTCTTCCTATATATTTGGAGACTTATGAATACGTGTTACTTCTTGGTCCTTTCTTCCTATGTTCAGTGATACTTGCCTTGGTAACTCTATGTCTCACCTGTCTCACAGCTTACTGACATACTTATGTATACCTAGCATAGTTTATGTCTCATATGCTATTTCTTTATTCATTACCTATATCTCCTGTTTCTTGTGAATTGCATCCATTATTTTTCTTGTCTTCTAGAGCAGGATTAATTATTCTCAAAGAATAAAGAAGATACAATGTACTGTCTGTAAGCAATATTGTTAACTGTGTATATGTTGATTCCTTTACACTCTAGAAAGTATCCTTCCACTTATCTTTCCCTCCATCTGTCCACCCATTCATGCAACAAATACAGCTGGCCCTTTATTTCCACATGTTCAACCAACCTCAGATTGAACACATTGGGAGCGGGGAACCCAATAACAATACAACGATAAAAATAATACTAATAAAAAGCCATACAGTATAAAAACTATTTACATAGCATTTACATTGTATTAGGCATTATAAGAAATCTAAAGATGATTTAAAGCATATAAGATGGCCGGAAGCCATGGCTCATGCCTGTAATACCAATAGTTTGGGAGGCTGCAGCAGGTAGATCACCTGAGGCCAGGAGTTCAAGACCAGCCTGGCCAACATGGGGAAACCTTATCTCTACAAAAATACAAAAATTAGCTGGGCATGGTGGTGGGTGCCTGTGATCCCAGCTACTCAGGAGGCTGAGGTGGGAGAATCGCCTGAACCTGGGAGGTGGAGATTGCAGTGAGCCAAGATCTTTCCATTGCCCTCCAACCTGAGCGACAGTGCAAGACTCCATCTCAAAATAAATAAATAAATAAATAAAATAAAGTATATGGGAGAATATGCATAGATACCAAATACCATGCCATTTCATATCAGGGACTTGAGCATCCATGGATTTTGGTATGGTCAACTTTATAGCGTGTACTGGGTAGAATATGTGGGGGAGACAGTAATGGGGTCTTAGACGATGTGGTAGAGCTGAGTCTTAAAGGTGGATAGGTCTCCTGGGCAGAAGGAAAGAAGAAGATAATTCCAGACAGAAAGAACAGTGTGAGCACAGCCAGGGAGCTTTGCAGGACATACTGAAGTGTCCCACGCCAAGAAGGGGGCCAGAGAGAAGCCAAACAGTGGAAGAACTCAAATTCTAAGAGGACTTGTGGATAGTCTGTTCCTTTAAGTGTTTGATCCTGAACCTTCACAATGTGAAGGAAAACTCCCAGCTGGTCCCTCTATGAATTATGTGATGTATTATTTGGGAGACCTTAACTTCTCAGAATCTCTTTCTCATTAGTGAAATGGAAATGATCACTCATATAAGCTTGCAAGGTCATTGCGGGGATTGGCAAAGGTGCTGAGAGCCGTGCCTGGCACCTTGAAAGACTCCAGGAAGCAGTAACTATTGTGAATAAAGTCACCAGTGGGATGATCACAACCTCCACAAGGGTTGGGTGAGACATAACATGGTTTTGATCAGACCACAGAACCATTTACAGAACACCTGGTGACACTCTGAGAAACATTCAAATGGTATTATTTGTTCCCATCAGAAAAAAAAAAAAAAAAAAAAAGGAGCTTACTATCATTAACCTGGACAAGCAGCCATACCTAAGCATACCTTGAAATTATCTGAAAACACTCAGGATAATATGCTGTGGTTTCACTAGTCTGTCCAAAACGTGGAAAGATACAGTCTGTTTACTTTTATGACATTTGGGACAGAGCAATTTGAAATCTCCATATTTCTAAGTTACCATCATGTAACATGGGAAATGCTTATCTCAAAAAGATTTGTCTGCGACGAGACAGCATGGAATAATGCTCGGTCAAGACTGAGATGGGGATTTGCCTTTCTTTCAGTCTGGCAAGAGGACAATGGAAAATGTCTGCGGATGATTTGTGCTGCCAGTGTCTTCAAAAATGAGAAAGTATGGAGGGAAAAACATGACCCTGGGCAGGGCTGGTGGTGTGAGGAAATGATGATTCAGTGCATCTCTTTGACCCATGTGGAGCTTTGTTCAAAACTGTGCTGGGCAATTCCTTCAGTATCAGGAAGAGAAACAACTCTTGTCAATAAATTACAGCGGATGTGGGGAAATCATTCCCAGTGTGAGGTCTGGGGCTGAATGAGTCCCTGGAGGTCAGTGCCCACAAAAGCAGCTGCCAAAATTTACATTTTCCCATTTGCCCTCTGGTTCAGAGTGGATATAAATCCACATAATGCAGCCATAGAGCCACTGCTCTGCCTGCCTGCTGGCGCAGCACCGGGATCAAGGCTGGGGGAGGAAAGCCTTTGCCCTGGAGGCGCCAGATGTACCTGATAAGTACAGAGTCCAGCTTCATCACAACCATGCCACTCTTGCCATCTTTTCTAGATTTCTGGAATCCCCTAGAAAATCTCAGTCCCATCACTATAAATAATTTTTAGTTCATTTCTAAATTAGATTGACTGCAAAAGATATTTAAATATATGTACATTTAAATTATACAAATATTTACACAATGTAAAAATGTCCAGAGTGGCCAGGTACAGTGGTGGTTCACACCTGTAATCCCAGCACTTTGGGAGTCTGAGGTGGGCAGATTGCTTGAGTGCAGGAGTTAGACACCAGCCTGGACAACATGGCTAAGCCTGGTCTCTACAAAAAATAAAAACCTAAATGAGCCAGGCATGGTGGCACATGTCTACAGTCCCAGCTACTCAGGAAACTGAGGTGGGAGGATCATCTAAGCCCAGGAGGTTGAGGCCACAGCGAGCTGTGATCACACAACTGCACTCCAGCCTGGATGACACAGTAAGACCCTGTCTCAAAATAAATAAATAAATAAAAATAAAAAGCACAGAGTATTTAAGTAAAGACAAAATAAAGTAAAAGTCTCCATCATCTCCGCATTTCCCATCCAAATCCAGATCTGCAGAGATCACTGCTAATAATTTGGTGTGTATTCTTTCAAACATTTTTACTGTGCATAGCATGTACCAGACAGGCTCTGAAGTTAGACAGCCCGGGTTGGAATCTGTCTCTGTCACTTGATAGCCTTGTCACCTGAGACAAGTGTCATACCCCTCCTCAGCCTCAGTTTTATCATCCTTAGAATGGCAACAATAATAGTATCTTCTCATGGGTCTCACTCGTAAGTGGGAGTTGAACAGCAAGAACAAATGGACACAGAGAGGGGAACATCACACACCGTGGCCTATCAGGGGATGGGCAGACAAGGAGAGGGAGAGCATTTGGACAAATACCTAATACATGATGCAGGGCTTAAAACCTAGATGACAGGTTGATAGGTGCAGCAAACTACCATGGGACATGTATACCCATCTAACAAACCTGCACGTTCTGCACATGTATCCTAGAACTTAAAGTAAAATTTTTTTAAAAGTATCTTCCTCATAGATTGTCATAAGGATTAAGTAGATTTATACACACACACACACAGAATGTATGCCTAATACCTAACAAGCACTCAATGAATGTTTGCAAAAATAGGACTCAATTCAAGGTGATTTTGAAAGAAAAAAGTTCCTTAAAGACTTTGTTTCCAAAGAGAGATAAAGTAGAGAGGAGGTTAGTTTGTTGGGTCAGGCTAAGCTGCACTCTCGGCAATTCTGAGTCTCTTTCTACCACAGATATTTACCTTTCAAGAGAGTGAGTTTCTTATTCTTCTCCAGTAAAAATAACTGATGATGGTTAAGAACATAGTCTTTGGGGTCAAACAAGCTTGCACTAGAAACCTAGCCCCTCTACTTACTAGTGTTGTGATATGTGATATTGTATTACCTAATTTTTCTGAGCCTCAATATCTTTACCTATATAATCACAGCAGTTTTGTTTCAAAGATTATATGAAATAATGCATGATTGACTTTGCTTGGCTCACTAGAAAATAGTGGCTATGGTAGTTACCATTGCATAAAGCAAAGAGTTCTGATGTGGTTTGTATGTTTGTGCCCTCCAAATCTCATGCTGAAATGTGATCCCCTATATTGGAGGTGCGGCCTGGTGGGAGGTGTTTGGCTCATGGGGATGGAGCCCTCCTGAGTGGCTTGGTCCCCTCCTCTTTTTAATGAGTGAGTTCTCGCTCTCTTAGTTCCCTTGAGAACTCACTGTTGTAAAGGGCCCGGTACCACTTGCTTTTTCTCTCTTCCTCCCTCTTTCATCATGTGATGCCTGTTCCCCCTTCACCATCTGCCATGAATGGAAGCATCCTGTGGGCCTCACCAGAGGCAGACGCTAGTATCATGCTTCTTGTACAGCCCGCAGGACCATGAGCCCAATAAACTCTTTTTCTTTATAAATTATCCAGCCTCCATTAATCCTTTATAGCAATACAACAAAATGGACTAAGACAAGGCTTAATGCTCACTTTTCCTTTCTCCAGTAGAGGCTGAGAGTACAGGGTTGGCACCATCCTCTGAGGAAACTGACTTGACTTGGTTGTACTGGACGTGGCGGATTCACCCATCAATTTTTTTTCTATGACCTTTGGCAATCCATTTTTCTTATGTTGAAATAGAGCTTTCTAGTCGACATTGCACTTTCAAATGCATTCGCTCCATTGCTACGCTTCTGAAGAAGGAAGATAGGGAAGGCATCATGAGCAACAGATTTACTTTGGTTTCCAGGTAAAAAAACTGAGGCTCAGAGAGCATAAATTCCTTGGCCAAGGTCACCTAGCATGTGGCAGAGCTAGAACTGGCACCACCATGCAATGACAGGGCTGTCCTCCCACTTTTCCAATGACACCAATCAAAGGCCACTTGGTAGTGAATGTAGCTTTCCCAGGATGCATGGATAAGTTATGGGTTCTGGGGTGGGGCCTGGCTCAGAGGAGACCCCTAACACACAGGTTGCCATTATTACCAGAGCATCTTTAGAGACTACCACCTCTACATCCACCACCACGACTCTATTTTAATCCATTATTTTCCTGTGTGGCCGATGAAGCTAGCAATACTGATGTAAAATGGTTATGAACACCAGGACAAAAAATATATATCTTTTCCTTACCAAGATGATCTATATGTGGAGAAATGTGGCTCTCCCTCTTCTATTCCATTCTCATATTTTGAATCGGGAGACATTTTGCTTGAGAAACACAGTCAGGACAATTTCCATCTATAACTGCATTGTAAGGAAGAGGATAATGGAAATTTCAATGAAAACGCCAACACAATGAGAATAGGAATCAGTTCTTTTGCAATAGGAAGCAGCTACTTTGCTCAACAGGCAACAAACCTTTAGCTTGTGTTCATGAAAATTATGATTGTCTCCGGCTCCACTGAGATTTAACCAAGAAGGAAAAAAAAAGAATTTTAAAAGTTCAGATGTAGTTCATTCAGAGGTTTGTCTCCCGATTTCAAGAACATTTCAAAAGGGCACACAAAGAAAGCAGCTGGATTCCTGTACAAAAGAACACAGATTCTATAGATCATAAGGAGCGTCTGAGCCAATGGGCTGTTAGTTGTCTGTGCTTTGTGTCTCATGACTATGAAACAGCAGGATTGACAATGACAAGCCAGACTAACCATGATCAGCCCCAGGGCCTGTGCCATGAACAGGACTGCACCACAATGGCAGCTCATTCTTCTACCATGGTCTAGCATTCATGCCGTGCATTTGGTGGGTGTTATTTAGGGGAGGAGGAGGTAATAGTAAGACACGTGTTTTGTGTGTTAAGAGGACAGACACTAAGCTTGACCAACTATGATGTCTGAGTTGCTCTGGTGAACCAATCACAGAAAGCTCAAAAGACAGCTACATAGTTACAAAGCTTCTGCCATTGAATGGTGGAGACTATGGCATCAGTCCCCACCATACCTTCCATAGAAAACAGAATGAGAGTGCAGTTGCACAGAAGTGGCTCCACTCTAGCTCCTCATGTTACGCAAGGCAGACATTGCTAACATTCACTCCAGTTCCCATTCCCTCACCCCATTACTCACAGAGCTACAACTTTGTTCCAGAAGGAGAAACACCCAGATATTAAAAACAAACAAACAAAAAAACCAAAAAAAAACCCACTGCATTCACAGCCTCTCCTGCCGACAAAGGTGATCATAGGCCAAACTGCAGTTCTGATCAATGAGAAATAGAGGTCTGGCAGAGGTTTCCAGGACAGTTTTGCTCTCCTGATTTGGTGCCTCTCTGTGTTAGATTGCAAGAATGGCCACATGTTCTTCCCTTTGTCATACTTTTGGAATTGACTCTGCAACTCCTTTCATTGAAAGGCAGTTTATTTTTTCACCCTTTGACTCTGGGCTTGGTCTTGTGAACTGCTTTGGCCAATGGTACAATAGCAAACAAGATGCAAACAAAAACAGAGGGCATTATGGAGATTCCCTTCTCTCGCTGTTCTTGGAAACCTGAAACTGCCATGTGAAGACACCAGAGCTGGCCTGCTATATGATAAGGGACATGTGGCCTCATAACTCTTGTCTCTCTGACCAATAGTATGTCAACAACCAGACACATGAATGATTCATACAGGATCATCCAACCTCCAGCCAACCCTCCAGCAGTTTGCAGATGTGTGAGTGAGCCCCATCGAGACCAGCTGAACTAAGGAGAGCTGAAGAACCACTCATCTGACAGAATGGTGGTTGTTTTAAGCCACCAGATTTAGAGGTTTGTTTGTTACACAGCAGAAGCAAACAGATCTGTATTTTTCCCCATGCCACTTTCTTTTTCCTGTTTGGAATGTAGACAACCACCTTTGCAGCCATGAGGACAAATGCTTTGCAGAAAGATGGAAGGTGCCTGGCAAAGTGACGCTAACGTGTACCTGATAGCTGCACCATCCCACAACCATCTGCCTCCAGACTTTATGTTCTGTGAAAAAAAGAAAACTCTGTGTTGTTAAGTCACTTGTATCATCCAGTTTTTAATTACAGACATCTGAATCCACTTCAGGTAGTTTAAGTAAAAAGTAGTTTATGAAAATATATTCACTTAGTTTATGGAGCCTCTAAAGATCCAGAGAACCAGTGTAAGATTCTATGTAGCCAGGAAAAAGGGAAGCCAGATATAGCAGAGCCAAGAGAAACACCCAGCAGCAGTGCAAGACTGTTCTACTAGAAACTGAAGTGTTGTCATCTACCATTGCAACCAAATTATTATAATATTATTAAGAGAATGAAAAGCAACATTTCCTCTTTTATCTTCAGCTTTTGTTTTAAGTACCTAGGTACATGGGCAGGATGTGCAGGTTTGTTGCATAGGCAAACGTGTGCCACTATGGTTTGCTTCACAGATCAACCTATTACCTAGGTATTAAGCCCAGCATTCATTAGCTATTCTTCCTGATGCTCTCCCTCCCCCTGCCCCCAACAGGCTCCAGTGTGTGTTGTTCCCCTCCCTGTGTCCATGTGTTCTCTTCATTCAGCTCCCACTTATAAGTGGGAAAATGCAATGTCTTGCAAAAGACATGATCTCATTCCTTTTCATGGCTGCAAAGTATTCCGTGGTGAACACTAACATTTTCTCCATTGCTCCCCTAGAAGAACAGATGCCTCTGTCTCTGTACTTTCCACATCACTACTCCCATGTTTGTTACTTCTGTCCTGAAATCTCGTGCAACAACACCTATTTGGTGGAGCCATGTATTCCAATCACTTCTTCTTCAGGTACTTGATGAGGGACGGTTTCCCTAGCCCTCTGTGCTATGGGAATGGCCAAACATATGACACCCAGCACTGGACAGATGAGATAAACAGCAGTTTATTAGTCATATACACTCACTGTCCAGGGAGGAAGACAGTGCATATCATACAGGGCCATATGAAGATTCTGTTTGGGAGCACAGTGAACAAACAGGGTCTGTGGGAGGCAAGCTTTGCAATAAAGGAGGGTGAGGTGAGGCCTGGTTCCCATGAGTGGATGCGACTGGCTTGTTTGAATATTTCTGTGTGCTGGCAGGGGCCTGAAGCCCACCACTCAGGGAGAAGCAGACACTGGGCCTGGTCTCCATGACAAGGAGTGCTGTTTGCTTAGGGGACCTTATCTACCATAGCAGAGTGGGCAGGGGACTTGAGATGAGGCTATTTGAGGCCTTCCCATGTTATTGAATCTTAATTTCAGGTCTTGTACTACACCATTTCTCAAGGAAGCTCCCTAGCTGGAAGAAGAATCAGGAAATCTAATTTTAGCTTTCTATTCTGTAGCTCAGAAAGGCAAGCTCAGGGGCTTGAGATAGGTGTTGAGTGAACAATATTCCACCTTTTTTATTATTTAATATCCATGTACACCCTTATTTCCATAATTAAACTTTTAAATGATAACAGCAGCAATATGCTCTTACCTTATACA
The DNA here is from genome assembly GCF_009761245.1 of Sapajus apella. Classification (NCBI taxonomy): domain Eukaryota; kingdom Metazoa; phylum Chordata; class Mammalia; order Primates; family Cebidae; genus Sapajus; species Sapajus apella. The sequence continues at coordinate 13,716,197 of NW_022436961.1, read as the reverse complement.
ACTAGCCCTTATACAAATGAAAATTTGTCCCTTCCCTGCAGGAGGAGAGGTTCCATGTCTCATGGTCAGTGCTTCCAGCTCTGGGTGATGTCTCTTCCTTCTCTAGCCCGGTCACAATCCTAGCTAGATATCCACTCACCTGGGGAATAAATAAATAGTAGGGGAAAGGGAGGGGAAAATTGGAAATATACACATACACAAACATCAGAGAAAGAAAGAAAATACAGGTAGCGACTATAGTCATTTTCTGCAGCTGGTAAGGACAGTGACAAGAGGGCACAGCAGTGCCCAGTGGAAGTGCCAGTGATGCCAGGCAGATGTCATGGTCTATGCAGAGAGTCCTGGAACAGCGATAAGAGACAAGGATGGCTCAACTAATTGTATGGGAGCACATATAAGGCTCTCAGAAACTTCTGGAGACACCAGTGTAAGACTCTTTGCAGGGGTCTGGGTTCCTGCGTTATAAGTAAGACAAGAGCAGATGTTAAAAGATACGTGTTAAAAGAAGCAAAAATACACAATCAAAGCCCCAAAAAATATCCAGTTGAGAAGACAATTATTCAATACACAAAATACCTATCCCCTCTCCCTCCCCCATCCAAAAAAACCCTCACATAACATTAAAGGCTATCCTGGCTCTATAAGAAGTACTGAGACAAGGAAGGAAAAAAAAAGAGCTGATCTGGGGTGTGACCACCTGGGGAGGACAACAGAGCATCATGATGTCCAATGGCCAGAACAGAGCCTCTGCCGTGCTTTCAGAGGACATAAGAGTTTCCAAGGCCCAGAGAATTCAAGTGACTCACTCAAAGTCACACAGGCAAGGAGTGGCAGGCAAATGTTTTTCTGGATAGCACACCACAGCAAACCATAATGGAGTAACTTCCAGGAAATTGTTCTTAGTCTTGTTTCTCCTTGTACTTTTCATACTCCTCTCAGTCAAAGAAAAGAGCTATTGTCTAGCTATGATGAAGGCACTTGATTTCCTCATGCCTCCAGTAGGCAAACTTTCCCAACAGTCACCTGTTTCTCAGATGAACTTACCTGGCTAATGGGATCAGAAAACAAGTAGTTTCCATTGTAACCACATCTTATGCATGTGTCATGGAAAGGACACTTACCTGGAAGTCAGGAGACACAAATTCTTTTCCTGGCCTGGCCAGTGACTGCCGGAGGTTCTGAGCTGGTCACTTCCTCCCTGGGGGCTTCTGTTGCTTCATCTGCAAAATGATAGGGTTGGCCTGGATCCCTGGTTGTCCAGTTGCTCCTTAGAAACCTAAGATTGGGCTGGGTGCAGTGGCTCACACCTGTAATCCCAACACTTTGGGAGGCTGAGGCAGGCAGATCACGAGGTCAAGAGATCGAGACCATCCTGGTCAATATGGTGAAACCCTGTCTCTTCCAAATATATATATTACAAAAAAAAAAAAATTAGCTAGGCTTGGCAGCACATGCCTGTAGTCCCAGCTACTTGGGAGGCTGAGGCAGGATAACAGCTTGAACCCGGGAGGTAGAGGTTGCAGTGAGCTGAGATGACACCATTGCACTCCCAGCCTGGGCAACAAGAGCAAAATTCTGTCTTTAAAAAAAAAAAAAAAAAAAAGGAAAAGAAAATTGAGAAAAAAGAAACCTAAGATTACCTGACAGTGTCTGAGCAGCAGACAAAGGGAGAAACCAACTTGACAAGACTTTAGGTCCCCATTCCAGCTGAGTTTTCTATATTGGGGTTCCCAAGCTAACAAAAAAAACAAATCACGTAGAGAGTTACCCAGGCCCTAATAATCTGTGATTCCAATGCATTTGGTTGATAGTTCTAAAGATAGCTTCTTGCCCACACGCCGCAAGTGAGTGAAATTTTGGATGGGCTAAAAATAAAGAACGCTGGTGTGATTTCCGGATTTTTTCAGAATGGCACAGAGAGAGTGGACTGAGAAAAATGTTTTGTGAGTAGGAAATTATGTTGCTTTCCTGCCAAGATTCATCATATAAGCATGTTTTGTCCTTTGCAGCACCCCCTCCATTGTGAACAATATTTCACTGTATGTGCATCTGCCCTAAGGACATAAACCAAAGGTTCTTAGAGGTTGGGGCCACACGGTATCCAGCACGGAGATTAATCATCAGAACCTTCTAGAGAAGTCAGTGGGAAGGATGAGAGAGTTCAGTGTTCTTTGTTTCTTCCTCTAGAATCTTAGCCATATTTGGGATTTATTTAGTCACATTATAAATACCCTACTACTATGACAACTGGGACAGCTACACTATTATTAGGACAACTACATTATAAATAAATTTTAAGCAGAAGTTCCAGGCAAGTGAATATACCCACCTTTAGTTCAGAACAGCTCTTAAGTAGTCTGGTAGTAGAAGAGTTGTAAGAAAACAGAGATTCTCAAATTGTGCTGTTTGGTATTAAAGAAAAATTGGCCCAGAGATGGGCATGGTGGCTCACACCTGTAATCCCAGCTACTTGGGACGTGGAGGCAGAGGGATCACTTGAGGCCTGGAGTTCTAAACTAGTCTGGGCAACATAGTAAGATCCTGTCTCGGAAAAAAAAAAAAAACAGAAGAAGAAGTAAAGTAAAAATAGTTTCTAATGCTTTCAACTGTTAGCTAATGAAGTAAAAACAATGATACATGGGATACAGAGTAAAATGTAGGGAATGATATATAGGAATCAAAATAATTTTAATTTGTATACAGATGAGCAAATTGAAAGTTACCATTATTATCGTCTTCAGGTGCATGGAGATGTTTTATGAATTAGATTCTCCATGGTCATTTTCAATATTCCAAAAAGAATAAGAAACAAACTTATGTTTAGGAGAAAAGACTTGGTTTATTCATGGAAGTGAATCAAGACTTTTCTTTTTTGTAATAAAACACTAAGGTAGACAAATAAGGTCACCCTCAGATCTCTCGCCATCTGGCCACCTGTCTCAGACATCTGTCCATTTCAAAGCAAATGGCTTGAGAAGGGGATATTCACGTGATCTGCATTATATTGATGAGTGTACGTGGAGCATCTTTAGAAGTATGTGCTGATGGAGTTGTTACCAGCCTATCACATCTGTAAAATGATGGGTGCTTTTAAAACCTTTTCCTAGACATGCTCTCATTTGGGCTGTGAGAAAGTTCTGAGGAAGCATTTTCCCTGTGTAGGTGAAAGAACAGAAGAAACTCAGGGTTGTAGAGAGGTGAAGGGGCTTAACCACAGCCAGGTGGAAATGAGTGGCAAGGGCAGGTAAGCCCTGCTGTCATGGCCAGCCATGGACCCCAGCACTGCAGAGTGAGAGATGCCTGCCAGCAGGGGGCACCACTGACGGGATTGTGCTTGGGGAATGGAGAAGAGGAACACCTGGTGAAGAATGGCTGACTGCCAAGGTGTCAGTCTGTAAAGAGGGGCTTGTTGCCTCAGAGCATGATCAGGCTTTGGGATCGGACCCTCCCCTATTCAGTTGTATTAGTCCATTTTCATGTCGCTGTTAAAGACATACCTGAGACAGGGCAATTTACAAAGAAAGAGGTTTAACTGGACCTACAATTCCACATGGCTGGGGAAGCCTCATGATAAAGCTGGAGGCAAGAAGGAGCAAGTCACATCTTTACATGGATGGCGGCAGGCAAAGAGAGAGAGCTTGTGCAGAGGAATTCTTCTTTTTAAAACTGTCAGATCTTGTGAGACTTATTCACTGTCATGAGAACACCATGGGAAAGACTTGCCCCCGTGATTCAATTACCTCCCACTGGGTTCCTCCCACAACGTGTGGGAATTCAAGATGAAATTTCGGTGGGGACACAGCCAAACCATATCACAGGTTCACAGACTTCCTAAGAGGTCCTTTCAACAACTCACTTTACAGAGGGGGACACCAAAGCCACACCATCCATGTATTTACAGCAAGAAGGATCTCTTTCCCTAGTGACTGGACCACTCATGTCCATCCATGGCTGATTAGCTATGCAGGAAGTGGAAGCTAAGGACAGGACAAGCTCCTGGAGCTGCCAGGCTGGAAAGGAGGCTTGGACTTGAGCATAAATCCCCTGTGAAGATTTCTAGCTGTCTGCCTTTGATAGGGCCCCAACTCTTATTCCTTTACTATGCTCAAACTGACTCTTAGCAGTCCTGTGCACATTCATGCTCATATTCCATTCCTAGACTCAAGCTTTAAAATCAAGGTTTTAAAAATTACACACACCAGGTCGTCAATCATTGAAGTTTTGTTGTGTTTTGTTTTTTAAATTTTTTAGACAGGGTTTCGTTCTGTTGCCCAGGCTGGAGTGCAATACTCACTGCAGCTCACTCCTGGGCTCACTCCAGGGATCCTCCTTATCAGCCTCTTTAGTAGCTAGGACTATGGGTGCATGCCACCACAGCTGGCTAATTAAAAACAATTTTTTTGTAGAGATGAAATTTCCCAGTGTTGCTCAGGCTGGTCTTCAACTCCTGGCCTCAAGTGATCCTCCCACTTTGGCCTCCCAAAATGCTGGGATTACCAGTGTGAGCCATCATACCTGGCCTGGTCATTGAAGTTTTTATATGAAGATTATTTGCAGCCATGGAATCAGATCCAGCTTGGAGAAAAATTTTATTAAAATGCCCTGTGAAATATTTCTACATCCTACCCTAAAACTCTAGTGATTATATCTACTAGCATCCTTCAGATGCTATATTTCTTTCCCCTGGTCAGCGTGAATGTACCAGGCTATTCTGCCCTTTGTATTATATTTTGTAAGATACTACCCCTCACCTTTTCAATGGCCCATTCTTTCTGCATCATATTATTCTGCATTATATTATATAATTATATATATATATATGTATGTGTGTGTGTGTGTGTGTGTGTGTGTGTGTGTGTGTGTATTCTGCATTAATATTATTCTAATTGCAGTTCAGTCCAGGCTATTTGGAGATTTGTTGGTGCCACTCTCAAGTTTAAGGGACAGCAATGTGTCTAAGGGTGGGGGGATTCGAGTATAAGAGAGTTTGAGGCAGCAAAGGAGCCCCAAAGAATCTGGGATTTCTCCTACAGTCCATTGTGGGGGTACAATCAGGCTGGTGGGAGAAATTTCAGTTATAGAGAATATACACAAATCTTTTTGGAAGGCCTGAGGGTTTTTATTACAGTACTTGGCTGAAGGCAGCCTTGTTCCCTTAAATAAATTAGGGTAGAAACTAAGGAATGTGGGGAGTTTATCTAACTTACTTGTTTACTCATGTGGTCCTACATCTAACCTTTAATTATTCCAGATGGCTCTCTGGGGAGGTTGACCAGGGATATTACCCACTAATGGTTTTTGCTTTAGGCCTCAGAACCTGGCCTTTAATCTTTACCCTCTGGTGGTGTTAACTTAAAGTCTTTGTCATTGAATGTGTGCTGAATGAAGGCCAGCAAGGCCAGGGAGTCGGGGCCAGTGGCCATTAACTCCTTCAGGTGAGAGGCCACAGACACACCTAGACCAATCTTTGACTGTATTCTATGTTTCAGTGAATTTATTCATCTGTCTTGCAGTTGGGGTCTGGAGGAAAGACCCCCACTGTCCATCAGATTATATCCTGTAGACAAACACTAATAAATGATACTATATTCCTTGATATGTGATTTTCTTGACATATTCATTTTCTTTTTGAACAATTTCTATATTTGCTTTGAACAAAGCAGGAGCCACATTGCTAGAGAGCTGCCTGCCCCACCCCCAACTCTGCACTCACCATCAATCCCCATCTTCCTCACCACCAGCCCTGCTGTAGCACACAGTGATGCCTTCTCTTCTTTTCGACCCATAGCTCACTTGGTTTGACCTTGCTTTGACTTTGCCATGACTTCTTCGGGCCTCAGTCTCCCATCTGCAGGAGGGATCTTAGACTTCACAGTCACCAACATGTCTGCCAAATCTAGATTCTCAGAAAGATACTCAGGAAAAAGAACCCCAAATTAAGCAAATTGACATTGACTTTTGTTTCTGTTCTTTCTCTTTATTCTGTAACTGCCAAGTCTTTAGGGATTTGAAACCAAGTGCAAAGGGTTCCCTGTGGGTTTAATTGCAGTTGCTCTCTGTGTATATTTATTATGCACTTACCGCGGGACCAGTCTCTGTAACTGTCCCCCAGGCACAAGTGTCCTTTCAGTTCTCAGAAGCTTGGCAACCCACATACAATCTTCTAATTAAAAATGTGCATTTCAAGAAAAATTTGAAGTCACACCCTCATACGGTGGAAGAAAGGAGCTCTGTTAAACTCTCCACATATACAAGAATGAATCTCATTGTTAGAAAGAGATTTTCTACTTTACCAATCCTTGCTCCAGATTTCAGAACCACCTCAGGCACTGAAGCTTCAGATTATCAGCCCCATGGGTCATAAATACAACCTCCATTTTCCATCTGTTAGCTCCTTCACACAGAGACTCAATTCAGTATACACATCCTGAGAACCTTCATGTCAGACCTAATGCTTACAGTCACTGAGGACCCAAAGTGGCATATTACAAGGGCTCAGTACTTAGACTCTGAATGAGTCAGCTGTGGTTTGGATCTAGGTTCTAGAGTACACTAACTTCATGACCTTTTGGATCCTCAGTGTCTTCATCTGTAAAACAGATGGAACTTGCCAGGTGAGGTTGTTGTGATACATTCATGAGGTAATACATGCAAAGCATCAGCTCAATGTCTGATCTCTCTCAAATCCTTAACAAATGTTATCTATGATCATGATCAAAAAAGGGAAGATGACAGATAAATTTATTCAGCAGGAACTAACCAATAGCCTTTTATGTTCCACACACAATGCTGGGACAATGGATATGCGTTGGTAAACAAAGCAGGCATAGTATGGAACTTGCAATCTCATGGGAGAAACAGTCTCTATAAAACAAACAAACCTGTAAATATATAACGACAACTTGTGGTAGGTGCTATGAAGAAAATGAACTGGTGCCTGAAAGTGCTTGGGAAATTAGTGTGGGCAGAACTATGTGGCCTTGGAAAGAAGAAAGAGGGTTCACAGCACAGAAAATACTCTTGTGAAAGGAGGTGGTCAGGGCAGCTTTCACAGGACAGAAGCAGCCCAGGAGAAAGAAACACATTTATCGGAAGGAACTTATTTTTTTTCCATTATTGGCTTACAATATTTTAAAGTTTGAGCGTTTACCAAAAATGATCCAGTCCAAACCTTTTATTTTAAATATGTGTAAACTGAGGCATGAAGAATGAGTTGCCACCAGTCATGTAGTTAGTTCATGAAAGAGCAGGCCTTAGAACTCTAGGGTTTTGGACTTTTGGTTTGTCTATTCCTATCCCTTATTTCTTATTAAATATATCAGAACATCCAGGGGTTTTTCTTGAAGGAATTTAGAAAGTAGTATCAAGGTTCCTCCCTGATCCATCACTAACAATGGTCCTTTCTTGAAATTTCTTGGGGGAAAAAAGGCATAGGGTGAAGATCCTATGAAAATCCTGCAAATGTGAAGCGGTTTGAACTTGGATAAGCTCCACCTTCATTCATCAACGCTTTCCCGTTTGAGTACTCGCTCTCTTTCAGCACTTGGGTTATGTTAGAATCATGTTCCCATCCAATTCCAGAATAATCAGAGATCTAGAGCTTGGGGCTGGCTGTGCAGGCTTGAAGACTTTGACCACTGAGCCCTGCCCTACACTGAACCCCACACAGGACCGCTGCACTGACTCTTAAGGCCTGCTCACCAACCCTGTGTCTGAAAATATTCTCACCATGATGATGGCCATCTGCTGCTTCCGTCGACACTCAGATATGACACAGAAGGATGTAAGATTCCAGCCAGCCCTGAGTGGGGCGGGTGTCCCAGCTGGAAGCAACATGTACTTCAATGGGTTTAGGTTTGAACTCCAGCTTGGCTGCTTATTAGTAACTTCAGGCAAGTTATTGAATCTCTGAGAACCTCAGTCTCTATAAATATAAAATAAGAGTTTAGATCTAACTTTCAGGGTTGTTGGAAGGCAATGAAATAAGTACCTAAGATCATAAATGGCACATGATATTCAACAACTATTCATCGTTATTTACTTAGTAAACACATGCATAACACTCTGTAATTGGCTCTGTTCTAAGAGCTTTACAAACATTAGTTCAGGCCCCTTCTATTTTCCCTGTAAAGATGACTGCACTGAGAGTGAGAGGGGTTTCATGGAGCAATGGGCTATATCAGATGGTCTTTGCAAATAGAAACACTTTATCCTCAATGAAAACCGTTCACTCTGCCTCTCAAGAATGAAGCTAGGAGTTTTTCTAGACTCCTAGTTGGTGCTTTAATTAGTTCAGATTATTAGCCATATGGGTCATAAGTTCTGACTACTGTGATGATTAATAATATTGATAATTTCATGATATATATTGACTGGTTAATATGCTCTAGCATGAACTCTTGTGTTTTCCTGACCCTTTCACCTTTATTTTTTATAGTAGACACAAACTTGGGCCCATGCCTGTCACACTAAGTTACTTGTACTTCCCAAAGGCCATGCTTCTCCTCTTTGCCCACGCTGCCCTTAGTCATGAGTTTGCCTGGCAACAGTCTTTCAAGCTTCATCTCAATCGTCACTTGATCTTGGCCTGTGAGATCTTTCCTGACCTTCTGTGTTGCATAGATGACTCTCTCCTGGGTGTACCTCTATACCCAGCCCGTGGCCCAGAGATACAATCCTCTATAACCTGCCCGTGGCCCTGAGATACTATCTCTATAAGATTGTATCTCACTCAATGGTATCTCTAGCACCTGGTCCAGTAGCCCAGAGTTAGGAAGGAAGAGTGAGAGAAAAGGAAGGAAGAAATTCAGGAAGAAGAAAGGTAGGAGTAAAGAAAAGAAAAAAGGAAAAGAAAGAGGAGGAAGGAAGGAGAAAAGGAAGAAGACTTCACTGGTTAATCAGCCAATGATCACATTAAAGCAGCTTGTCATTGCTGGTCACTGTCACCCACCCTCACTGCCCTGCAAGGTAGAAAGTGGAGATGTGGAAGTGCAAATGCCAGATGCAAAATGGTTGTGTAACTTGGTAATCAAACAGCCATGTTTCTGGTGTTCTAGAAGGCAGATTCTCTCCTCAAACATGAAACTGTGCCTTCCCTCACTCTCTTGAAAGCTATACAAGACAAAATATTTCCAGAGCTGAAGGCAGGACAGATGAGCTTGGGAGATCAGGACCAACAGCTAGTTTCACAAGTGCAAGTCACCGCAGCTCACTCTTCTACTGAGGGGAGGCATGAACCAGCACAGGGCAAACTGGGGTGTACGAGGTGGGGCTTTTGTGCAGTGGTGGCCTCTGTGTCCTGAGGTCCCAGCTCTTCTGCACCACTGTGTCTCCCCTCAATCCCAAAGTTGCCCTTCTTGGCATTCACCATCCCCACATGAAGCTGGAGCTGAAGCAGTCAACGGGCCATGGTGGGGATGCAGTGAGGATGTGAGTTGACTGAGGGCAGGAAGCCTTCATTCATTCATTCATCCATCTGTCATCCATCCGTTTACTCATCATCCATTCACTCTACGTATGTTCCTTGATTGACTAATATATGTTGGAGGTATACTGATGCAAGAGAAAGCCTTGCTGATGACAAGCTCCAAGTCCTCCCATCTCTGTGTGTCAAGTCCTAATCTATAAATGAGAAGCATGAATACTTTTGAGGGCATTGTTCTCCATGAGAGCACTTCATAGTTAAATGAATTCTCCTTTCCATAAATTTAAAGCAAACCCACACAATTTTGCAGATTTGTTTGGGAGACTTGTAAACACACTGAAGATCATTTCATGAATACTGGGTCAGAAATTCTTGGGCAAGAATATGGTTCTATGTCTTCCTACCCAAAATTCATTCCTTGATTCTATAGTACAGCTGCTCCAACAGAGACTCCTTTAAACATGGTATTTTCTAACATTAAACAAAGGTTTCAGTCTTTGACGGAGGCAGGCACAAGAGAGCATCTTGTTTCAAAGCAGTGCAAGGAAACCAACTGGCAGGGAAGAAAGTGGGTGGGAGAAATATGGAGTGCCCTGATCTGCCAGCTCACCACCTTCCGCATCCACTCCCACACTCAGCCCTTCCTTGCTAAGGGGGACGCAAGCAGCTCTGTGGTTGTAGCTCACCCAGCTTAACAGGGAGTCAGTCTGGCTCCCCAGCCTTCTCCACCTTGCACAGATCAGTTTCGGCTGCCTGGAGTCCTGCCTCGGGGATTCAGGTTTTGCTTTTCACTCTGGGCTAACCTTCTCAGCATGGAGTGTTTTCCCACCCAGCCCTGCTTTGACCCTCGCTTTGTCATGGCTTCCATCAAGATCTCACGCTTCGGGCTGGGTGCGGTGGCTCACGCCTGTAATCCCAGCACTTTGGGAGGCCGAGGCGGGTGGATCACGAGGTCAAGAGATCGAGACCATCCTGGTCAACATGGTGAAACCCCATCTCTACTAAAAATACAAAAAAAATCAGCTGGGCATGGTGGCACGTGCCTGTAATCCCAGCTACTCAGGAGGCTGAGGCAGGAGAATTGCCTGAACCCAGGAGGCGGAGGTTGCGGTGAGCCGAGATCGCGCCATTGCACTCCAGCCTAGGCAATAAGAGCGAAACTCCATCTCAAAAAAAAAAAAAAAAAAAAAAAAGATCTCACACTTCAGACTTCTGCTAAAGGCACACACAGCCTGGCCTGAGCATTCCCTCCAGGCTTGGCCTCTCTGTTGCACACAAGCAGAATCTCCTACAGCCCTAATAGCCAATGGCCAAGGCAGCAGGGCCCTCCCTGGCTGTTTGAGTGTTTGGTCCCCACTACGCCGCCTGTCTGAAATGTCCCCTTCTGTCATGTCATCTCTGGCCCATCCTGCATCCTCCTGTCCCCAGACAGGACACTTGGGAGTCAAAAAGGAGCTGAAGACCTAGAACAGGGCTAGGGTGAGACACATGAGGCATTTGGAGCCTGAAACTTAAAGAGACGCTCATGCTTAAAGTGTGCGCTCCAGGCCCCTCTCTTACCTCCATTCATCCTGTCCTGGTGAGAGACCTCCACAATCTGGAATAGATTTATGCACTCTCTGGACAAGAATATTATTAATTTCTGTTTTGATTACTGGAAGGGACCACATAATTATATATAAGAAATCCTACTGCTTGGAGAAGAAAACTCATAGGGAAGAGGAAAGTATTTTGTATATGGAGCAGCAAGTGTCATGGCTGCTGATTAATCCCTTCGTGAAAAATGGCATTTTTTAACGTTGACATGAGTAATCACACCTTTTCTTTCCATAGTAGTTTAGTATTTCCTGTTATAATAATTCAAGCCTAATGCCTCACTCAAGGAAGCAGAAGTGTCAGCATGCTATTCATTTTCTCCATGTTGCCCCATTTGTTTCTTCATAAACTCCAGCGGAATCAGCCACTGGGCTGTCGGACCTTAGTGATTCACAGTGGACGTCAACTGAGATTCTAAAAGGGCATTGCCTGGAAGGACCGACACATAAAGGACATTTCTCAAGCTGATGACAACTCAATGACCCGGCAACTCGGTCACAAGTCTCTTGAGCTGTGCAGTCCTCTGCTCTTAGATTTTCAAGGCTATTGTCTATGAAAGGCAGGGTGGAATCAAGGGAGAATCCCAAGCCCAGGGCCCAGGCTTCTTGGGTCCTCATTGCAGCTCTGTTGTCCAATTTTGCCAAACTTCTTGACTTCCCTGGGCTTTAATTTTCTCATCTGTACAAAGAGAAAACTGGCTAAGAACAGATGCAGAATGGTTGTCATGCCATGGCAATCAAATAGCCATGTTTCAGGTGTTCTGGAAAACAGGCACTCTAACATGAAATTCTGTCTTCTCTTACTCTCTTGAAAAACAAACAAGACAAAACATTCCCAGAGCTGGAGACAGGATAGATGAGCTTGGAAGATCAGGATCCAGTGCTGGTTTCACTACCTCTGCTCACCCCAGCTCATTCTTAGGCTGAAAAGAAGCAGGAGAACAGTAGGAACATGATGGTGGTCCCCAAGGGAAAAATGATCGGTGAAGACAGTTTCAGCTTGAAAATTCCATGGTGCCCGTTGGTGTGACTATCAGGGTTTTAAGTTATTCTTGAGAGTTTCTTGAGCTCTTTTCTGTCTTTGTTTTCTAAAAGACTTTGATGATGGCATCAGGAGGTCAGATTCATGACTGAGTTACCATTCTGGTTTGCCAAGGTGGTGGAGGAATGTGGAAAGACACGGCTGCACTTTAGTCCTGTACTTTTGACCTGTACTCTAAGGCCTTTCCCTTCCTTCCCTGGGGCGTCTCCCCACACAGGAGCTTCATGCCAGCTTCCCCTCTGCTCAGGTTGCCAACTCATGATTCCCTGGGGGAGGCCTCCACACCAGCCCGCCAGCACAGGCTCCTTTCCGTGAAGGCTTCTGACTCATAGCTGCTGTGTAACGTGTGGCACCCCCAGACAGGAACACATCTTGTAAATTGCATGGGGGGCTGCTTCTCTAGTCTTCCTTTTGGATACCGGATCTGGAGGTGGCAAATGAAATTGAATTCTTTACAGGTTAAAGAGTATTCAACTCTACCTGGCAGGGCTCTTTAACTCAGACTCTAGTTGTTGTTTTTTTTTTTTTTTTTTCATATCTATACACAGAGATATGTTTCATAACAGGTAAGATGACTAATATTTGCAGTATTGTTTTGATTCTATCAGTGCAAGCGGTTCACTCATTCCTGAGTGTCTAAATATCATTAAGATTTTAAACTTTTACTCTGAAGAACATATTAAGAACAAGTTCTAGTATTTTTTTCTGGACATGCTTTTTTCTAACTACTTACAGAAAACAACAAAGTGGGATAAGACCGGTAGGTCTGATCTCATTTGCCAATATGAGTTGATGTATCATGGCTTCCTCGTGGCTGTGTTGAAAGGGATCGTGAGACAGTGACTTGGCAGGAAGAGGTGCCTTGGCAGGAAGAAGTGCCTAGTGGATGAGCAATGCCTGCTCTGGGCAAGGAGGGGACCAAACAGCATGTGTGCCACTTTTAGACCCTACCTGGGCAATCTCTTTCCACTGCTTGCTTTGTCCTCCTACTTCAAACCAGAGGTCAAGGCATGATGTTCCACCAACAGGATTATTGTCTATGATGGAGGAAAGTCACACAAAACTATGATTATTTCAGTATTAAAACAAACTGGAGGGTAAGTTATTATGTAATTCCCGGGCCTTGCTTCCACATCAACATATCGGTGGATTTTGTTGAAAATGAAGTCATTTTAGTGAGGACTAAAATGATTTAGTTGGGGCTTCCTAACAATGATAAGAAGGGGAATAGAGAAGGAAGTGGAGATGCCACACAATTTGCTACATAGCTATAACTGCGCATGCAGCAGGTTAGGGGTAACTCTTACAAGATCCTAACACTAACCTCCATCTCCTCCTTACTAAGAAAGTGGCAGACCCTTAGCCCTTCAGGACTGCAGTAAATCTGGCCAATTTTGTGTGTGTCCTATTTAAATTTTTTTCTCTTTTTCTATTTCTTTTTTCTCTGTCACCCAGACTGGAGGGCAGTGATATAATCATAGCTCACTGCAGCTTTGGACACTTCTGGGCTCAAGTGAGCCTCCCACCTTGTCCTCCCAAGTAGCTGGGACTACAGGCACATTCCATCATGCCTAGCTAGTTATATTTATTTTTATTTTTTTGTAGAGATAGGGTCTCGCTATATTGCCCAGGTCAGTCTTGAACTCCTGGCCTCAAGTAATCCTCCTGCCTCAGCCTCCCTAAGACCTGGGATTACTGTGAGCCACCGTGCCCAGCCCTATTTAGATGTCTTTATCTTAGTTCACCAGTGCTATCGCCTTTGCCTGCTAGTACTCATTCTTATGCCTTTTTATGCTGGAACAAGTTCTTCCTTCCATAAGGGCCTGCACCAAATGCTGAGAACTGTTTCTCCATCTGCTCTTGCTTTGAACTTTGAAAACTGAGTCCTCATTAATTGTACTCCTATAGCCCTAGATCTCTGCCTTTTAAATTGTTAATTACTTGAAATTTAAAGAGGTTTCTGCTGCCTGTGAATCTCAAAAAACAACAACTAATAAAAAACTCTCCCGTCTTCCTACCACCCGCAAACCTTGGGAATCCATCCGTCTTGTACATATCACGGTGCCTTCTGTTTCTCTTCTCTGGTCACTGTGCTACCTGGCTTATGCTGCGGCTAGAGACAGGATTTCACTAGTTGAAAGAGAACATGTTTTAAGTGGAATAGGAACCAGAAAAGACTCTAAAACTGATAGATTCAATGATATTTTCAGGGGTCAACCTCAAATGCACTGTCCTCTCTGCACAGCAATGATATATTCAATTGCCTGACAGTAGGAAGAACTAAAATTCTTGCCATTATCCTGGTGTCATCTTTGTGGGGTAAGTTGGTTGCCCTCTGAGGACTCCTGAGCTGGAATCCTGAGCAGAGGTGATAGGCTGCTCTAGCTAGGAGATCAGTCCCAGTTTGGACCTATCTGTGTTCACTGGGATTGTTTCTGCAATGCAGGGGATAGATACATTCACACTTGGAGAAGTAAGAGAAAACAGGATTAATTTCAGCACGCTTTATGGAAAACTGAACGTTCATTGAAAATACAAGGGATTTCTAGCAACTTTGAGTTCTGCCTACCCTGGTGCTGCTGCTTATTACTGCTAGAAAGTTGCCACAGTATTAAGTATTCCTGCACGTCTCTGCTTTTGCAGGCAGTGAAGGTGTCATCTGTTAATTATTTCTCAGTGTGACTGGAGTGCAGGTCAGCCTATAGAGACGATCTGATTAGTTTGGCCTATCAGCATCTGGGATGAGTGTCCCTCTTGGGCAGAGGTCTTACAGTGCCACTTAGACCACTCAGCAGCGTTCCAGCCTCGCCCTTCCCAGTGCAAACAGCTGGGAATTGGCTAAGTGGCACAGAGCAAGGTGACCCATGCAAAACAATTCCTTAGAAGGGGCAGTGTTGTGGCAGGCACTTCTGGTGCCTTGGCCCCGTCTGCATGCTACAGTCTTGCTCTGGCTGCGTGGCACCTTCCTTCCTTTTTCCCTCACAGTTACCCTTTCTCCTTTGTCTTCCTATCCATGATGCTTTCTCTGGAATGCATCCTCCTTTGCATGTCACCACATCACTGAATGATGCCACACGAAAGCCACAGCCAAAGCTTCCTCTTTGGAGGTGTTTTTGGGAAAAGTGCTGTGTGGACCCAAAAGTATTTTCTAGCCTTAGCCCTGCCTGTTTCTGTTTATTATTTCCCGCCTAGTTCTCATCCTTGTCATTGTTCCCTGCCTTGGTTTATTTAATGCCAGTTCCCTTTAAATTTGGTTTATTCAGTCCCGCCTTCTGTGTGCTGAACTGAGGGGTCATGGAATGCAGATAGCATCATCCGATAACTCTGTTATTGACCATTCTTCTGAGTGCATTGGAGGTTAAACTGCATAAGATGCAGCCCTCCCTTCCATCCTCACCCCCAGCATGAACTTGAAGGGCAAAATGACTCGCTTCAGTGAAATCATAGGGAAAGACGTATTCTGGAATATTTGCAAATGCTTAGCCCAGTGCCTGTCACCTTTCATGTGCTGAACAGCACACATCTGTTGGATATGTGGATGAACGCTTCATCGTGTTGTTAAGCACGTAGGGGCTATGGCAGTTCAAGTAAGGTATGACGATATCCGCTGGAGAAGTCAGGGAGAGTTCCAACAGAAGGCAGGACAGGAATGTGCTGGAAGGTATGTTAGGACCTCCCTGGGCAGTCTGAGGGCAGCAGGAAAAGTAGGCTAAATGGGAGCCACTCGGTCCTCTGATGAAAGCTGCTGCCTCTTGGAGTTAGCTATTACGGTGATGACTGCTGCTGTCATTATGGCAAAATTTACTCTAAATAGAAATCTATAACTATCTCAATGAGCCCTAAAGACAGACTTAGTCATCATGGCCACCAAATGTCGTCACATACATTAAGTGCCACTATGTGTCCAGAAGCCCAGCCGCCCTGCCAAATGCGTAGCCTCTCACTTGCTCTCGTCATCTGGGCTTTCGGATGTGGAAACAGAGATACAAAGGAAGACATCTGGCCTTAGAATAAAAGGAAAATTTACTCTCTGCGCTGGATTTTTGCTATTGTGGATCACAAAGATGTTTAGATGTGAATTGACCACTCATTCATTTGACAAATAAACATAATATCAATGCAAGAGTCATAAGGGGTGAGAGGAGGGAGGCAGTATTTCATAACTAATTACACTTACTTCTCTAATTATAATGGGGATCTGACCTCGTCCAGGGCAGGGAAGAATGTTTCCTTAAGTACTTGATGTTTCAAAGGAAAAGAAAGTCAGGCAAATCATTGAGTAATGATGATGCATCTTTTCTAAGAGAAAAGTGCATTGTTTAGAAAGTTACAGTTCCCTGCAGTAAACTCCTTTGGCTATTTTTGACCCTTGAGAGTTTGGTTAAGAAGATAATATGCTGACCACAGCAACTGCTCCTGATGCAAAAGGTATAAACTTCATTACAGTAGCTTTTACTCAGAGCACCCACCATAGGCTGGACTCAGAGTCTCACATGCCCCCATCCAATTGTGTTACTTTGTCTCCTAGAGTTAGGTTGAGTAGAACACACATACGCATGTGCGTGCACACACATACGCACACATACATACACACACATACAGACGTGCATACACATACACACATACATACACAGCACAGAGCAGTAGGTGTTCCTATCTACTTTACAGCTATTTTTTGAATGTTTCCATGCTCAAAGTTCTGCATATGGCTGAACATTCCATGCACTGAGATATCTCACAGCAACTTCAATTTTTTGACTCTTTGGTACACATTACGTCCCCAGTTACCTCTGTCTTCTCTGTCCAAGCAGTTACATGCCAAGCTTTCTACCTCCCTCACCCCCAGTGCTTTCACTTGTCAGCACATAGGCTTTGAGATCATCAATGCTTATGTTTTATTCTGTACCTTATAAGAAAGCTGTGGAGCCCACATGGGTGGCATTTCCAGTCTGTCAAAGCTGGGGCCCGACCATGAACGGAGAAGCTTTGGCTGCTGTCAAAAGCAATATCATCTTGCAATCTCAAACTCCAACTGCCGAAGAATTGAAAGAAAGCAAGAGGTCTGAAATGTGTTTACAACTGGCTTGCTGAAAACAAAGGGAAGAGCACTGTTCCATAAATGGCTCTGACCCAGCCCCTACAGGATCCATTCTGACGATGTCGTGGCTGTCACTGATGCAGCCTACAGCTGGGCAGGGAGGAGGTGGGTGAAGTCATGGAAATTTTTTTTGCAACCTTCCAATATTTATGGCTATAAAAGTAATATGATCACATGATTCTCTCTTATTTAGGGGTAAAATGACCATTTAAAAAAGTAAATTGTGAAAGTAAAAGTGGTAAATGAATAACCATTGGCACTGGAAACACACTTTGGTGGCACGGCACTCCTACAAGGGATCATGCACTGGTGTAGCAACGCGTCTATCACATGATCTAGGAACAACTGGAAAGGAGCATCATGGAGGCCGCCTGTGGAAGACAAAGGTCAGTCTTGGAAATGTGACTGAACTTTGCTCTCCAGGATTTTCAGCAAGATGTTCATATTCTCTGAGCCTCTTTTTTTCTGTCCGTAAAATGAGAATATGAATTTCTGACTCCTAAAAAGAGAGAGGAAGTGCTTTCTGAACCAGAAGACAAGGCTGCATTCTTGTAGCTACATATCCAAAGAGTTACTGGTTGGCAAAGAGAGGGGAAACTGGGAGAAAAATGTTATTGGTTGATTTGAACATTTCAATCTAGCTAAAAGCAGAATAAATTCATCATGATAGGCAGAATAATGGCCCCCAAACGTGTTCCCATCCTGAGATTGACAAAAATGAAGCAGTGACTCTAGAAAGCTTCAAGGCCAGCAGCGAGGCTGGGGTTCTAGAAGGGTGGCTCCAGGGAAAAATAAAACTGATAGTAGATATGTTTGAATGCCTCAAAAGGAGAGCTATACTTCTGGTAGAGTTTTAGGATACAATTGTGATAAGTACATAGGAACATGAGCAAGAAAAGGATATAGATAATTATCAACTCTAGGACAAATAAAAACAGTTGAGCCAAAAAGCAAATGTTATAATGTCTTAAATAAATCAGCTGAGAATGTTTATATGGTCACGCAGTCATAGTAATGCAACTCCTAGATGCTGATACAGCCCTAGTTCATTACATCATTAAGGAAAATGGGAGCATGTGTGTGTGTGTGCACATGTGTGTGCATGTGTGTCCATGTATATGTGTGTGTCCATGTGTATGTCTATGCCAGGGCAGTATGGAGGTATAGGAGGAAGTGAAATCCTAAATTTCTATAGGATGCAGTGAATAGATACTATTTGTCTTAGTTCACTTGGGCTTCTGTAGCAAAATCCTGTACACTGTGTGTCTTACAAGCAACAGAAATCTTCTCCCAGTTCTGAGGGCTGGGAGTGCAAGATCAAAGCACTGGCGGATTCGTTGTCTGGTCAGGGCTGGCCTTCTGATTTGTAGACAGCACCTTCTTGCTATGTCCTCAAATTGTGGAAGGAGTGAGGGGACTCTCTGGGTCTTTTTGGTTTTGTTTTGTTTTTTTAAAACAGAATCTTTCTCTGTCGCCCAGGAGTGGGATGATGAAATCTCAGCTCATTGCAGCCTCCACCTTCCAGATTCAAGCAATTCTCCTACCTCAACCTCCCGAGTAGCTGGGATTACAGGCATGTGCCACCACACCCAGCTAAGTTTTGTATTTTTCTTTTTTTTAGTAGAGGTGGGGTTTTACCATGTTGGCCAGGCTGGTCTCAAACTCCTGACCGCAAATGATCTGCCCACTTTGGCGTCCCAAAGACTCTTTTTATAAAGGTGCTAATCCCACTCATGAGGGCTCCAAACCTAGGACGTAACCATCTCTCAAAGACCCCACCTCCTAATACCATCTCAAGGATTAGAGTTCTGACATATGAATTTTAGGGGAATACAACCACTAAGACTATAGCACTATCTAAAAGTGAAAAGTCAAGAACAGCAATGTGAGCATGCCATAGGGAGACAGGGAAGAGTTGAAGTGGCTGCCTTTCATCCAGGTGGGAGCCCTGGTTTCTAGTCAGGTGGGAAGGGCAGGAAAAGTACCTTTTTAAACTATGGGCACACACTGCTTGGATGTAAAATAGAAACTGTCTAAAATAGAATGAAATAAAGCTCAGTGACATCTCCTTCAAGCCCCTTTGCAACACGCCCAAAGGCTAACTCACTTCATTTCAGAGTATACCAAAATTCTTGCTATTTCACATGCTGTATGTACTTTCTGTAAACAAGATGTTCTTCAAATGTGCATGCAAGGTCTTCTGCACATACTATACCCTCCGCCGAGTGTTGCCCCTTCTCCCCTTTCCACTTGGCTGGCTTCTGTTGTGTTCTCTCAGCCCAGGGTTGTAAATCGCCTCCTCCAGGAAGCCTTCCCTGGTTCTCTCATGACTGGTTCAGTTGCTCCCCAGTCTGTATCCTCACAGCATTTCTGCCACTATGCTGCAATCTGTAGCAGGTGTGCCTGCCTTTAAGCTCAAGCAGGCATGTCTAATTCACCCTTGTATCTCCAACAGCATGGTACAGTGCCTGGTACATAGTAGCTTCTTACTAAGCATTTACTTAATACACAAAGAGCTTCTCCTTCAACGCTAACCAAAAAGTGAGAAAATA
Source organism: Sapajus apella (assembly GCF_009761245.1). Taxonomy (NCBI): domain Eukaryota; kingdom Metazoa; phylum Chordata; class Mammalia; order Primates; family Cebidae; genus Sapajus; species Sapajus apella. The sequence continues at coordinate 13,696,486 of NW_022436961.1, read as the reverse complement.
TGTAGTCTTATTTCTGGGTGATTATCAGACAGCGGAGTGGCCTCGGAGCCAATGCATAGAGCTGGCTGGGATGGGAGCTCCCAATTGGAATGAGGTGGCAGAACAGTGCCAGGAAAGCCACAACCACAACCAGTCCCAGAGAGCAGTCTAGCCTTCCTATGGTGGGCACCCTGGTGCCAGGAGGGGCAGGCACAAGAGAAAGCATGATAATTGTCTCAATGTCTTGGGACACCCACTTTTAACTTTAATGTTAAACAGTGACAGGACCACTCATTTTGATTTTGCCCTGCTTTTCCTCTTTTTGAGTTGAGAGGATCAACATGATATTGCTCTGCCTAGGGAAACAGCCTAGAGGCTGAATTTCTCTGTAAGACTTCAAGATGCTCACGCCTATAATCCCAGCACTTTGGGAGGCTGAGGTGGGTAGATCACAAAATCAAGAGATCATAACCATTCTGGCCAACATGGTGAAACCCCATCTCTACTAAAAATACAAAAATTAGCCAGGCATGGTGGCAGACGCCTGTAACCTCAGCTACTTGGGAGGTTAAGGCAGAAGAATTGCTTGAACCTAGGAGGCAGAGATTGTGGTGAGCTGAGATCGCACCACTTCACTCCAACCTGGGTGACAGAGTGAAACTCCATCTCAAAAAACAAACCGACTTCAAGATGCATCCCTGTTCCAGGATTATGAGCTGCTAAGACCCTGAGCTCATTGGATCATACTAGCCCAGGGGGCATGATCCTTCAGCCAAAAGCTTGTTGGAGCCTGAGAGTTTTGAGTGTTCTCAGGTCTCTTAGGAAACAGAGATGCCAGAGAGAAATCAGTTGATGCCCTGGCCACAGATCCCTGGTGTTATGTGTTCACAGATCCACTGCCGTCATTTCTGCCAGAGAGTAGGGCAGAGGTTTAAGGATAACTTATGTTGTCCAAGCGCAATGGCTCATGCCTGTAATCCTAGCTCTTTGGGAGGTCAAGGCAGGGGCATCCCTTGAGCTCAGGAGTTTGAGACCAGCCTGGGTAACATGGCAAAACCCTGTCTCTACAAAAAATACAAAAATTACCAAGGTTTGGTGGCATGAACCTGTAGACTCAGCTGCTTGGGAGGCTGAGGTGGGAGGACCACTTGAACCCAGGAGGTGGAGATTGCAGTGAGCTAAGATCATGCCACTGCACTCCAGTTCCAGTCTGGGTGATAGAATAAGACACTGTCTCAAAAAAAATAAATAAATAAATTATGGAGGCAGCTCATAGTGCTGAGATGGAGGTAGCTCTGAATCTAGCCTCAACCCAATCCTTGCCAAGAAAGGAAGCCCTCTCCCTGTGCCCTTGCTTTCCTGAGTCCAGGAGAGATTAACAAGGCTCCTTATGAGTCATTCTGTGAGTCAGACGGGGGAAGAAAAACAAGCACGTCAAAGTCTAACTTTCGGATGTGTAAAGACTTAGCAATCTGATCTGTGACCAAAATTGTTGATTTGAAGAGTCGGGAAGGAAACCGTGAAGTTCTCTCTCCTTTCATCGTCTGGGGCTGTGCCCTCTGTGGGCTTGCTAAGTAAAGGCTCAGCTGGGAGGAAACAGAATCTGGAGAACACCCAGCTGCTCCCACGGGAAGCATCAGGGAAGAGGGCAAGGTGTGAATTCTGCCTTCTGCTCTGCTGGGATCCCTTTCATGTCTCCTTTGTCTCCAGGCAATCATGGTCCCTGGTTGTTTCTAGGTTTGACTTCTCATCTTGTGTCCTGCTTCCTTGTTTTGTGGTTCGAAATCTTCCACATTGGAATTATCTGGGGAGATTTAAGACATACTCATGCCTGGTTCTGCCTGCGGGGCCTGGGATTCTAGATCTTTACAAGCTCCCTGGTGATTCTAACATGCAACCAAGCTTGTGATCATAGCTCCTCTCCAACATGTAAACTCTACATAGGAATTACTTTTGTTATAGTTTTTTTAATCTCTAATTGCCTGATGACATGCGCTGTCCTAGATTAAAGAATTTCATGCTTTGGGAAGGTATTTCCATGGATCATGAAGCCTTTTTCTATATCCCAAAGTCACACTGCATCAGATATCAGAGCTAAAGATAAACCAGTGATAGTCTATTTAGGTCTGAAAACAGAATAAAGGGCAAAAAACAGCCTAATTTTATTCTAGCGTTTTTCATTTCAGTCTCAATTTTCCCCTTCCATTCTTCTTCCCTAAGGCTCTCAAATACCTCCCCACTCCCTCGATGTTTCCCTACTTGTATATTTCTTCTTATATTTTCCTACATTTAATCTATAATATGTAATATGTAATATTTAATCTATCCCATGTACTATATGATATAAATATAGGAAATACATTTTATATAATATACTATAACATATATAATTACATAATATATATGTCATGTATAATTTAATATGGCACATATAATATGTATGATATATTAAAATATAGAAAATATATTAATATATAATACACATAATTTATAGGAAATAATTATATATCATATATTGATGTATATTTTCTATATTTAATATATTATATAGCTTATATAGTCTTGTATCATAAAATATGTGCTATATATTAAAATATATATGTGAAATATATAAATTAAATATATTTTAATATATAACATTTAATATAAAATATATTTAATATAAAATATATATTTAACATATTATATCTATTAAATATATAATATATAATAAAATATATATTTTAATACTGTATTATATATTTTAAATATATAATATATAATAAAATATATATATTATATATGATCTATAAACATATAAACATATATATTTTATATTATACATGATATATAACTATATAATGTTTTTATATTATATATTTATATATTTTTTCTATATTTTTCTACTTACGTATTTCTTCCTATAAGCCAGAAGAAAGTTATGCTGTGATCTTCTGCCAGCAGTTCCAACCTTATGATCCAGAAAGCTCCTTCCAGTCTCTCCGTTCTGTAGGGCACCACTGCTCCAAAACCCTCAGTCCTGGGGCAGCAGCAAGAGCCAGGAGCACTGCTGCTGGGGTGCTTCAGCCCCTTAGGTGGCCAGGGTAGAGCAGAGGTTTTCATCCCTTTGGATCTCAGGACTCTTTTACATTCTTGAAGACCCCAGAGTGCTTTTGTTTCTATAGATTACATCTGTTGACAATGACTTTATTAGAAATTAAAACTGAAGCATAAAAATATTTACATAATACCTTACTTAAAATAAGAATAACAAACCATATTCCATATTAACATAGATAACATATTTTCTGGGAAATAATATTTTTAAAAAATGCAATGCGAAGAGTAGCATTGTTTTACATATCTGCAAATGTCTTCTATGTCTGGTTTGATAGAAGTTGACTGGATTCTTATATCTCCTCCCGTATTCAGTCCCCTGTGATTTACGTAGCTGCTTCTGGAAAACGACACTGTAAATTGATGAGAGAAAGAGAATAAAAAAGGCACACAATATCTTAGTATTATGAAAATTCTTTTGATCTCGCTGACCCCTAAAGGATTTCAGGAAACCCCCTGGGTATCTGAGCCACCCCTGGAGAACAACTGGTATTGACAGTTGAGCATGGCCAACAACGTCAGCGTGGGGAGGATGATTAAGTACTGCACAGTGCCAGGGATAGGCAAAAACTGGGTACTTGTGTGTAGATTCCAAAGGACTCACAACATGAGAAAACAGAAAATAAAAATGGATTTGGCTGAGTATGGTAATAATTGCTAATGTCATGAATATGCTTTTCTCACCCATTGTTAAGTTTCTGTGCAGTATACTGTATTTCGGGTGAACTCAGTTATGATATTTACTTGATTAGAATCAGGAACTACACGCACATTGACACGGTGAGTTTGCTGCTCATACAGCATGGCACTGCGGCTGGGGCCCTGGGGGAGCCATTCCAGAAACTCTGCTGTCTCAGCCCTGCCACTCTTGATGTGATCCTGGGGAGTGGATTTGAACAGTTTTAGTTAGTTTCTATATCATAATAGGTTAAGTAGTCAACGAGAAAAGCTAACTATACTAAATATATATGCACCCAACATAGGAGCACACAGATTCATATAGCAAGTTCTTAGACACCTACAAAGAGACTTAGACTTCCACACAATAATAGTGGGAGATTTTAACACCCCACTGTCAATATTAGACTAATGAGACAGAAAATTAACAAGGATATCCAGGACTTGAACTCAGCTGTGGAGCCAGTAGACCTAATAGACATCTACAGAACTCTCCACCTCAAATCCACATGGACATTCTTCTCAACACCACATTATACTTACTCTAAAACTGACCACATAATTGGATTCCCAAAACCTCTTCTAGTTTCAACATTGTCTGTTTAAAACTTTTTTTAGAAGGATAGAGGGGTCATGGCATTCTTGAATAGTTTCAGGTGAACTGAAAAAGTAAATATCCAGAAAAATAAGAAGGAAATATAACTGAACATTCACCAAATTCCAGGTAGAAGATCACTTTTGAGACATTATAAAACATTTCTAAAAATTTTAAAACACTATCAAGTAGAAAGAAAAATTCACCCACTGTATTTTTGTATATTTCCTTCTGAGCATACTTTCCCAGGTCACACAGTACACAGAATCTAATATTCTGATTTTTTAGGAAAACATTTTTACTAAATATTTACATAAAGATTCCCCTAGCCTTATAGTTGACAGTTAAAAATTGTATGTATTTAAGTTGTACAGCTTGAAAATACAAATATGTATATATTATCAGAAATTCATCACAATTAAATGTAAAATTCTTTATAATTTCCATTTAAAAGCATAAAATTCAACTGTATGAAAATGCTCTTTAATGATGTATATATATATATACATATATATGTGTGTGTGTGTATATGATAAGTCGTATTAGGGCTCTAGAATTCTGGGTGATTTTGTTTCTATTCTGTTTTCGATGTCCTATTTTGTCCAGTGTGGTTCAATGCTACTCTTATTATTAAAAATCATTTTAAGAACCTACCTTTTAAAAAATGACAGTGCTATTGACTGTACTAACCAAGATGTCACATTCTTTGAAGAGTTCCAATGCAGATTTTTCTTAACTCTCGTCAGACCCTCAGGCTTCATAGGCCTGTAATCTCAAGGGTATGGCTAGAATTCCAAGTAACCATCATCTAATCCTACCTGTTGGTGATTCACGCTGCCTTCACAAAGAATACCATCCCCGTTCAGATAGCAAGCAACTTGTCACTTCACCATAGCACAGCTTCCAACATGCAACAACTTTCCTGGAATTCACTTTTCCTGGTTCTGTGCTCCTCCCACTTCCAGAAAGATAATGCAGAAATCACTCTACCGAACAGCACCATCAAACAGAGCCCTAGAGAAAACAGCAAAATCCAGCAGGAACCAGAGAAACCCAGACACCTATCCCTCTTCCACAAGTCCCTTGTCTCAGGAACTTTAGGTCTGCCTCTCTGAGGAGGAGAGGGTGAGCTGAGTTGCTGAAAAACAAAAACATCATGGAATTGAGTACCCTATGCAACTGAGATTTATTTGTTAAAATAGAAAATAGAATGTATATGAAGGTGAGGACAGAGCAAAGTGCCCCTGCCCACATTTAGGGGAAGAGCACCAAATCTGGTCACACCTATTTCCAGAGAGTGATTTCTTTGGTTCATTTCCCCTGTCCAGGATTCTTGCAGCCCTGTAATTGTCTTGGTGGCACTGGGATGTCTTGATTGAATTGGGTTTTCCCTATGCTAGTAACGTTTTGTTGGAAAATGCTCTACTGCACATATTCATTTCCTGGGGATGTGATAACAAAGTACCATGAACTGGGTGGCTTAGAATCACAGAAATGTATTGTCTCACAGTTGTGAAAGCCAGAAGTCTGAAATCAAGGTGTTCACAGGGCAATTCTTTCTCTGAAGGTGCTGGGGAAGCATTTTTTTCAGGCATTACTTCTGGCTTCTGGTAGCCTAAGGCAGGCGTTCTCAACCCCTGGGCCATAGACCAGCACCAGGCCACACAGCCATGGGTGAGCAAGCATAGCTTCATCTGTAATTACAGCCACTCCCCATCACTCGCATTAGCACTCTGTCTCCTATCAGATGAGTGGCAGCATTCAATTCTCATAGGAGTACAAACCTTATTATGAACTGCACATTCCAGGGATGTAGGTTGCATACTCCTTATGAAAATCTAAGGCCTGATGATCTGTCACTGTCTCCCATCACCTCCAGTCATTAGTGCCTCCTATGTGCATGGGTGCCATACCAATGTTGTCACATTTTAGCCTTACAACATTCAAGTAATCTGTGTCCATTGTATCCATTTTATGATGAGTTAAAAAATGTCCCAGGGAAGTTTGGCTACAGACCTGCTCCCCTGACAAGGTGATGATCTTCTCACATCCAGTTCCAAGCTCATCTTCTAAGAACACCTCCCTGCACCACAGTTTGCCCTTCCCAGGACCACTGTGTCTACATATGCAATATTTCTATATGTCTGGTGTATAATTACATGGCTTTTCTATACTGTTTTAACTCATTTATGCCTAGTGTTCCATTATTGGAACACTGAGCTTGTGGGAGTTATTTATATCCTGTTCAAGGTCATCACCAAGCTCTGATTTTTCACAGAAAAATTTGCAACCTCCGGCATAAATGGTTTAATACATTTATTCATGTCCCCACCTCAACTGAAAATTTCCAGAGAAGGAATACTGCATCTATTTCACCATGCCACGAATCTAGCAAGATATTAAATAAATGTTGAAAAACTGACCACTGAGTGTACCTAAGAGATGGTTATCTTGGAGTGAGTATGTCAGGTTTCTATGCATTTGGATTTGAGACGTTAGAATCACTTAATGAATGCATTTTCTGACCTTTCTGGCCATGAATTTCCTTCCCCAATAGCAGGCTCAGTTTGCCAAACTTTGGGTTTTTTTTTTTGAGGGAATTTTCTCTACTTCCTTCTCAGGAAGTAAGCTTAAGCTAAAGTAGTTTGGGGCCATGTGAATCCTTCTTAAATGGACGTGTGACTGCAGCATACTCCGTATTTTCATTGTGTTCAAAATGGACAGGTGAATGGAAGAGACTTCCTCTTTGGCGGAAGTCAGGGCATTCTGGAATGAGGCCGGCAGGGCTCGGCTTCCCGGCACCCTCTTTGTTAGAAGTACAGGGGCATACTATGCAGCAATAAAAAGGAACATGATCATGTCCTTTGCAGGAACTTGGATTGAGCTGGAAGCCATCATTCTCAGCAAACTAACACAAGAACAGAAAATCAAACATTACATGTTCTCATTCATATGTGCATCTTGAACAATAAGAAGACATGGACATGGGGAGGGGAACGAAAAAACCCTGGGGCCTGTCAGGGGGTGGGAGGTGAGGGGAGGGAACCTAGATGACAGGTTAATAGGTGCAGCAAACCACCATGGCACATGTATACCTACGTACAAACCTGCACGTTCTGTACATGTATCCTGGAACGTAAAGTAAAATTAAAAAGAAAGAAGTGCAGCGGGAAGTACAACAGGCATGCTCACCCATTATCAGGGGTCCTCAAAGACAGAAGCTGCACCCCATTTGTCTCTGTTCACAGAGCCCATGAAGGAGCGTGGCACAAGGAGGTGTTCAATAACTGCTTGGTGAATACATGAATGAATAAATGAGATTAAAAAATATTCCTGAAGTATTGCCCCTAGGTCCAGGGCCTACGGAGAGTGTCTGTTTATTATGTGAAACTTACCTGCCCCACCCCTTGATGTCATCCTCTGGGCCTGTGCTAATTAGCTTGACTAGTTTAACTGTCAAACATGCTGGCTATAGAAGATTTAAGTACAGGAAAGAGCACAGATCCCTTCTCTGGTGGTATTTTATTTTCTCTGTTGTTGTGCCCTGAAGTTCCATTCAAGCCTAATTTAGTTAGTATTAATGTGTATTTGTTAAATGACTCAATGCATAATTGCAGCTATCCATTAGAGACTCCTGATTACAGTTTTATATCCCAAGGAGTGCAGCAACTCATGAGAAGGTCAGAGTACAAGCAAAAGATAAATGCCTCCTCCCCACATCCTCTCTTCAGTCCATATCCAAAGAAGAATGGGAAAAATGACAAGCCTTTCCCCACCCGTATCCTCATTATTCCCTTACATTTCTCTGTCCCACCCACTCCCGGGCAGACAAATATCAAAGAACTGGAATTTGCAAATCCATCAATGCTTCATTTGTTTCCCATCTGTTTCCTAGATATGTTGTAGCCCTTGGACTTTTTAAAACATGCACGTCTCAACACTAGGCATGAATGACAGCATCAGATAAGGCAATTGTAACTTTCTTCTTTCATGCTGCATCTGTCCCACGACTGGATACAGTTGATTTACCTGTAGTAAAAGGGACAGTAACCAGAAAAGAGGATTACAGTACATTCAGAAGCAATCAAGGGAGGAAAATAGACCAAGTGCCAAGAGGGTATTAAATAGTAGAACTATCTGCAAAGGCAGAATAAGCTTAGAGAGAGAGAAGAAAAATAGTCTTTCAGGGACGATTGCTGTGCTTCAAAAATCTGGAATTTTATTAGAAGCTTGACAATTGATTTTCTATTTTAGGTAATTTAATAGGCAGACACAGTTTAATGGGTTTTGTTTGTAATTTGTTCAGGGCATCCCTGAAAGCCTGTTTCTATTGGCAAAGTCATTCTTTCTGACTTTGGAAGTTATAGAAAACCTGTCTTCTTAATTCCTCCCGTATGATTGTATACAGAGTCGGGTGCAGTGGCATGTTGAAGGTGAAGGTGCATATAAAGCCACAGAATATGGGAAATTTCTTTCTTTTCTTTCTTTTTTTTTTAGTTTCACTTTTGTCACCCCAGGCTGGAGTGCAATGGCACGATCTCAGCTCACTGCAACCTCTTCCCAGGTTCAAGCAATTCTCCTGCCTCGGCCTCCCCAGTAGCTAAGATTACAGGCTTGTGCCACCATGCCCAGCAAATTTGTATATTTAGTAGAGATGGGGTTTCCCCATGTTGGCCAGGCTGGTCTCAAATTGCTGACCTCAGGTGATCCATCTGCCTCAGCCTCCCAAAATGTTAGGATTACAGACGTGAGCCACCACACCTGGCCAGGAAATTTCTTTGAACACAGATTTCCTTGAAACTCTGGAGAAGACGTAATTTTAAAATTAAATCAACATTGATTCATCATGTAATATAATGGGCATTTTGGCACGAATTTCAAAAATAAACATGAGATGTCATATAATTGTCACACTAGTGAGTGGCAGCTGCTTCCAGTCAGCAGATCGCTCTTTCCTCCACGCTGAGGGTCCCCTCTGTTATTGACAAAGAGAGAGAAGCCTCTGCACATGCATTTGTACATGGTAGAGAGACTGACTTTGAAATCCTCACCCTCTGCAGTTGTAAGCTACTGTGGAATTTCAAAGGCATCAGTACTTGAGTCCTGCCTTACTTTTTTTTTTTCAGTGTTTCTTTCTTCTGGTTAATTCTCCAAGCCTGTGACTCTGCTGGTCTTCAGAAAAAGTTAATCAAACAAGGAATAAAATCAAACGTGTGGTACATGACTCATTTCTTCTCCCATTCTTCCACATTTTATGCCTTTCCCAAAGGACTGCATCCTGTGGAGTGAGTCATGGGTGCCAGGTCTGAGAAATGATAGTGACCCAGCCCAAAATGAGGCTGGAGAAATCCAGAGAATAGATCCTAATCTGGTGGTGGTGAGAATTGGGAAAAGATCAAAATTCGATTTGTAGCGTCTTTGTGAATTAATCATAAAAAGGGTGAACTAAAAGAACCTAGAAAAGTTGGGAATAATTACACTGCATAAGGTAAAGAACTGGAAAGTTTTCTTCCCCCCTTCAGCCTTGATATCTGCTATGGTTTGAATATTTATACCCTCCAAAACTCAGGTTGAAATTTAATTCCTAATGTGGTAGTATTGAAAGATGGGACATTTAAGATGTGATTGGGTCATGAGGGCTCTACAATCATAAAGGGTTAATCCATTCATGAGGTTAATGGATTAATAGGTTATTCATAGGAGTGGCTTTATAAGAAAGGAAGAGAGACCTGAGCTAGCATGCCCAGCCCCTCATCATGTGATGCCCTGTGCAGCCTTAGGCCTCTGCAGAGAGTCCTACCAGCAAGAAGGCCCTCACTCAAGCGGCCCCTGGCATCTTGGACTGCTCTGTCTCCATAACTGTAAGAAATAAATTCTTTTCTTTATGAAGTATCCTGTTTCAGGCATTCTGTAATAATCAATAGAAAATGGGCAAAGAGAGTAATGAATGTGGAAAATGAAAAATACGTCTTGAGTTTAAATCCTGCTCCTGTCGCTTGCCTGCTATAACCAGGGGAAATTACTTAGTCTCTCTGATCATCCATATGCTCATTTGTAAAGCAAGGATAACATACTATCTTTAGGTGAGGGGTTAAAGCTAGGACTGATGAACCATCTGACCTATAATATTCCTTAATTTACTGTTTTAGCCCATTTTTTTCTGCTATAACAGAATCCCACAGTCTGGGTAATTTGTAAAGAACAGAGATTTATCTGGCTCCCAGTTCTAAAGACTGGAAAATCAAAAAGCATGGTGCCAAATCTGGCAAAGGTCATCTCATGGCATAAGGGCAAGTAAGCACATGAGACAGAGTTAAAACCTGGGGAATTCATCATTTTGTTATAAGCTCACTCCTTCAATAACTAACCAGGGCTGTCCAATCTTTTGGCTTCCTTGAGCCATATCTGAAGAAGAATTGTCTTGGACCACACAAAAAATACACTAACGGCAGCTGGCGAGCTAAAAAAAAAAAAAAAAAATCACAAAAATACCTCATAATCTTTTAAGAAAGTTTATGAATTTGTGTTGGGCTGCATGTGGCCCATGGGCCACAGGAGGGAAATGCTACATAACCCACTTCCATGGTAACATTAATCCATTCATGAGAGTGGAGACCTCATGACCTAATCACCTCTTGAAGGTCTCATCTCTCAACACTGCTGCATTGGTGATTAAGTTTCCAATACATAAACTTTGGAGCACATATTCTAACCATAGCATTGACTTTTCATTAGTTGCCTGTTTCTGTGTAACAAAGTACCCTTAAAACATAGTGGCTTCCAACAACAAACATTTATTATCTTCGGGTCAGGAATCTGGGTATAATGTCATTTATATCAGGGCCTTGGGACTCTGCAGACAATCTCTATCAGCAAAAAAAATCCCTAGCTAAAGGCAGCTCAGGGTCTTTCCAAAGGCTGCAATGAAGGTATTAGCCAAAGCTGGAGTTTCATCTGAAGGCACAACTGAAGGAGGATCTCCTTTTAAGCTCATTCACACGATTGCTAGCAGGCCTCCTTTCCTCACTGGCTCTTGACCAGAGCAATGAGTTAGTTCCTTGCCATGTGGGCCTCTCTATAGGGAAGTTCACAATTTGGAATGGCTTCCCTCAGAATGCCGAACAAGGGAGAAAGAGAAGATATGCTCAGTGAAGGCACAGACTTCTTGTAACCTAGCCTTGAAAGCGTAGTTCATTACTTTTGTCAGACTCTATTCATTAGATGAGAGTCACAATATTCAACCCACATTCAAGGGTAGGGGATTTACACTAGGGAGTGAATACCAGGAGAAAGGAATCCCTAGGGGCTATCTTAGAAGCTTCCTACCATACTCCTGCATTCAACAGATGTTTATCCGTAGTCTACTGTTTTCCAGGCATTGTGCTAAGTGGTTAACCATATAGAAGTTTTAAAAAATGAGACATGGTACCTGCCTCATGCAGCTTATAAAAGAGGAGAAGACAGGCATGGTGAGTTGCATATGAAATTGCAACTCCCCATGCTAGGAGACATATATTGCAGGGATCTGGCCAAGTCAACAGTCAGTAAATACAACGTATTGTATATTTCAAATAGCGAGAAGAGAGGATTTTTAGTGGCCCAACACATGCAAGAAAAGATAAATACTCAAGGTGATGGACATCCCAAATATCATGGCTTGATCCTTGAAAAGTCCATGCATCTAACAAAATAACATATGTACCCCATAAATATGTACACATATTTGCATCAATAAAAAATGATAAACAACAACAACAACAAAGAAGTAGCTGAAGGACAGGCTACAACAAGAATGTGAGATGTTTAAGGAGTTGGGACTTCATTATGGGCATTGGGGAGAGTGGACTTAAGAAATTTAAGCTGAACAGTGACATGAACAGATGTGGGTTTTAGAAAATTCCCTTGGTCAGCAGTATGGGGAGAAGGTCAGCTGGCTGGGGGCAGGGTGGAACAGACAGAAGAGAAGTTGACACTAGAGGCAGAAGGAAGAGCTTGGAGGCTGTTGTGTTGGCTTTGTTGAGTAACTATGAGAACCTAAACCAGGTAATGATATTAAAAGGAATAAAGGGGACAGAGCACAGACACAATCTGAAAGTAGAAATGGAAGGGTGTGGTGGTGGCTTCACATGGTGCAAACAGCAGATGGAAGAGCAGGGGATGACGTCAACCCATCTGTTCTCTGTAAATTGCTTTGTGTCTCTCAGGACACCTTGATGTGCATCATTGTTTTTTTTGTTGTTGTTGTTGTTGGAAGCAATCTCAAACTTACAGATAAATTGCAAATACAGAACAAAGAACTTTTTTCCCCAAATCACTTATGAGTAAGTTGTCAACATGATTTTTCATCAACTCTGAGCACAAGCATTTCCTACAAACAAGGATAGTCTCCTACATAACCACAATATAACCACCAAAGTCTAGAAATTAACATTGATACATTACCACCATCTAATCCTCAGACTACGTTCAAGGTTTTCCAATTTTCCCATAATGCATTTATAGCAAAAAGATACAGTAGTTCAGGATCACACATTGCAATTAGCTATCATGTCTCCTGAATCTTCTTCAGTCTGGAAGAGTGCCTTGGACTTTTCTTCATGACCTTGACACTTCTAGAGATTTCAGATCAGTGTTTTGCAGAATGTTCTTTGACGGGCTCTCACTGTTGGAGAAGACGGTTATTTCTTTGTGATTAGACTCATGTGATGCATCTTGCAACAGGCTATCCCAGCAGTGATGCTGTGGTCTTCTGAATGCAAACTATTGGAGGGTGCACCATTTCAATTTACCCCATTACAGATGTTATTCATTAGGATAAATTGATTAGGTGTCTGCCAGGCTCCTCCACCGTAGTCTTACTCTTTTTCTCTTTATAATTCATAAATATTTTATGGAGGGGTCATTTGAGACAATGTGTTAGTGGGTTCCTTTAGTCCAGAGTGAGTCATGACAGTGAACCATGAGTGATCAATAGCGCTTCTTATATTATCACAAATACTTATTTTTCATTTGTGCCATGGCCTTTCTGCTTTTTGTGGCATTCCAGGTATCAGGAAGATGCATCTATAGGGGAGAGCCCAATGTTATTCTCAGACTAGGATAATCATGTGTGCTTGGAACTGGATGGTAAAACCCTGCCGAGTGAGCCCTGCTGTAAACAAGGCAAAAATATATTGCCCAAGGCATCAAGTCTCAGCCCAGCTGAAGACTCCTGGGAGTCTCCAAAATATTCTAAGTTAAACCAATTTTAAAGTTTTTCTAATAAAAATTATGCAATCTATCTGTCTTTAAACTAGCCCAAAGAAATTAGGGAATGAGTCATCCCATTTACAAAAAAAATTCATAATAGAAGACTCTTTTATAATGCAAGCTGCCCACATGTATTTAAAAAGAGTTGGGAGGTAGGAAAATTCTAACAAGTACACGAATGACTAGGAGCACATCTATAGAAGTCAATTCTACCATCCCACATGTCCGGGACAGATGAGCCACTCTCACGAAATCACACAGTTCAACAACTGAAGCTCACAGGGTTGGAAAAACATTGATTCCAAGCTTGTGATTCAGAAGTGCAATTAGAACATTTTTTTAAATCCTCATTTTTTTCCATTAATTCAGTACTTACTGAGCATCCACTACTTAGTTTGACCCTGAAGCTATAACTGTGAACTAGGTGAAAATAATCTTTACTGCTATCAAATGTTATTCTAGTAAGGAAGGCAGACAACGTACAAACAGACAAGTAATTTTTAAAGTTGCAAATTATGATATATGTTGTGAAGGCAACAGCCAAGTAGCTCAAATTGTGTGTTGAGAGAACAGGGTGGGTGCAGGGAGGAGAAGTTGGGAGGTACTGCTTTAGATGGAGAGGCTGGGAAGGCCTCTCTCAGAGGTAGCTTTGAGTTGAAATAAACTCACCAGGTTTGTCGGTTTGTTTATTTGTTTGTTTTGAGACAGAGTCTTGCTCTGTCACTCAGGCTGGAGTGCAGTGGTGTGATCTTGGCTCACTGTAACCTCTGCCTCCCAGGTTCAAGCAATTCTTCTTTCTGCCTCAGTGGCCCGGGTCGCTGGGACTACAGATGCGCACCACCACGCCTGGCTAATTTTTGTATTTTTAGTAGAGAGAGGGTGTCACCATAGTGGCCAGGCTAGTCTCAAACTCCTGACCCGTGATACGCCCACCTAGGACTCCCAAAGTGCTAAGATTACATACATGAGCTACCACACCCAGCCAATCTCACTGTTAAGAGCCAGTTGATGCACAAGAGAATTCCAGGCAGCGTAATTATGGTGCACAAGGCCTTGGGTAGAAGGAAAACTTGGCCTGTTTGAAAATGAAAGGAAACAGAAGACAGTGTGCATGAAACTTAGTAAGGAGCTGTCATGACATGTGGCTGATTTGACAGGCCAGAGGAAGATCATGTGGGACCTTGGAGTTCATTCTAAGGGAAATGGGGAGCCACTGAAGAGTTGGAAGCAAATGAATGCTCTGATTCGATTTATATTTAAGAAAGAGACTCTCGATGGCAGCAGAGTCAAGTTGGATATGGGTAAACCACATGCATGCTGTACCAATTGTGTAGCAAGCAATAATAATGGTTTGAATCAAAATGGAGTGAATTCAAATATGAGAAATATTTTATAAATAGAACTGACAAAGTCTGCATTAGGTGAGATGTGAGCTTAAAGGAAAGGAAAAATTAAGAACAACTTCTGGCTTCTAGATGAGCAACAAGCTGGTGCCATTTTCCAAGGTGGGGAAGACGTGCAGAAACACCAGCTGTGAAAATTGGTATACAGGGAAAATCAAGAACTCATATTGATGTTACATGTCTGTGAAACATCTAAACTGAGATGTCGGAGGACAGCTGGATAAGCATGCCTGAGTTTAGAGATAAGGTTAGCTCTGAAGAAGAAAATAAATGCATGTATATAACCAGGTAGGGGGCGGTTGGCCTATCCCAGGGCCAATTTGCTTACCCTCAAAGGTTTATACATCTTCTCAAGACAGAATCTTAGAGGTGATATGTCTCTTTTGCATTACGATTACTGTGTTAATTGCATACGAAGTGTCTTACTTTACAAAGTACACACCAGTTGTCAATTACTGAGTGTATAAAAAGTGTCAGGCACGCTACTTACATGATCTCATTTAATCTTCAAAATGTTAAGAGGCATAGAGAGCAGACAGAAGTACACCTAGAGGGCAGATTAGAAAATGGAAGCTCAGAGACATCGAGTAGCCTTCCTACCGTCACACAGCTGGTGTTTGGCAAAGCTTGGAGAGGAACCCAGGCCTCCTGATTCCAAGGTCATGCTACTGCCCTCATAGATTCTCCTCCTCTCAGTAACAGTCTCTTACCAACCCCTCATGGGAGAGCAATTTCTACAGCACTACAATAGTAGAGAGGCTATGTGAGTTGAAATTTGGGGTAAGTCACTGAACCATTCTGAGCCTCTATTTCTTCTATTACAAAATGATCTAGCTACTATGCAGATTGAATATGGGAAATATAGAAAATATATCAAATAAAGTATATAAAATATAAATCCTATGCAATATATAGTTATATGCACACATATATGTGTGTAAAATGGGATATTGTGCAACCATTCAGGATGATTGCAAAATTAGTTTCCTTTTTAAGATTTTTAAATTATAAGATACTTCAAACAAATAAAAGTACAGAATATTGCATGACACCCATAAATCCACATTTAACAGATGTCAACATTTTGCTTTGTTCACTGAAAATATCATTTTTTGTTTTATTTTCAAAAATGAAACACTGTTGGTCACAGGTGCAGTTATTAGTAATACACCATTCTCCTTTCCACTCCATAAATAACTATTCAGCATGTAGTCTTCCCACGAATGCTTTTATACTTTTACTACATACTTATGTATGCCTAAAAAATTCATGGTGTTGTTATATGCATTTACCACTTTTACATACATGGTACTATACTATGCACATCTTTCAACGACTTGCTCTTTTCACTCAAGTATAAAACAGTGGTTATTGTTTTTATAATAATAAAGTTCCTACTATTTACCAGAGTCCTTGCTTATAACTTACATATATTATCTCATTCAGCCCTTATAATAAACCTAGCAGGTATGTACACTTGCCTTATTTTACCGAAGGGAAAACTAAAGTTCAGAGACATTAAATCACTTTCCTAAAGTCACATAGCCAGTAAGTGACAGAGATGAGCCACAATTCAACTTTTTCCCTCGCATCAGGGGTTTTTTTTTTTTCTTTTTTTGACATGTAGGTTCAATTTCCTACTTGGCATTTCATTTTCCTTCCCTTTAAAAAATAATATCAGATTTGTCTGTGTTTTTTCTTCCCAAGCTGTTTGCTAGCCTGTCCTGTGTTTTGGGTTGGTCAGGCAACTTGCAGGACAGATAGAAGGGGGCTTTTGAAGGATCCCATGACCCTATCAGTAAATGCCTACATCAGAAAGAGTGCTTTCTCAGTTATGGTTATGCTTCTGTGAAAATGGGTGTTTTGACTACCACCATGTCATGAGAACCACCTCAAACGTAGGAAATTTTATTTTTATGGTTTTTCATAGTTCTATGGGTGGACTGTTGAGCTGGGCGGTTCTTCCGGTCTTTCTTGAGGTCTCTCATGCAGTGTCAGGCAGATGGCAGCTGGGGCTGGAGTCTGAAGATTCGACTGGGATGCTGGGATGGTTGGTTCTCTTTCTCATGTTCCACATGACTTCAGGGCCTCTCTTTCCACAAGGCCTCTCCAGGTGGTCTGTTGATGTGGTCTCTCCAGCAGGATAGCCAAATGTCTTGCTCGACAGCTTAGCTCCAAAAGTGCAAGGAAGGAAGCTGCCAGGCACCGTTGAGGCCCAGAACCAGCACATTGTCACTTCTGCCAAGTTCTATAGTTTCAAGTGAGTCACAGGCTCAGCTCAGATCCCACGTGGGCGGAACTGCACTGAGGTGTGAACACTGGGAAATGCAGTTCATGGGGACCATTGTTTGAAAGCTAGCTACCACAATAGGAAAACTTAAGACAGGACTTCATCTCATCCTCTAAACTTTCTTCCTATAAACATTCTCTTTAATGACTTAATTCTCTCCTAATATACTTGAGAGGCTTTTAAGCAACACTGTATGGAAAGGCAAGTAAGAAACCAAATTGGCAATATGGTATCACCACAGTCAAGGACTGAGTCGGCTTGGGAAACCAAGATTCTCAACAAAATATTCTTTCCCTAGTCCTACCTGCTCAACTTGTTACCTTCTCCACTACAGGAACTCTCTCTCTAAAAGCTTCCTCAAAGGTTAGTTTTCTTCCAAGCTCTGAGGCCCATGCCACCAGATGGTAGCCATAGAAATATCAGAACATTTCTCCGAATTGGATTTCAATCAGCTGATATTTAATTTTAGACTTTGAGATAGACCACATTGTACCCTACCTTCTCCCACTTGAAAAATCACAACACAGTAATGGTGGCCAGAAATCTTTTTTGTCACCTTAGAAAATATTTTTAACTCTCTCAAAGCCATAGGAAGGATTTTTTTTAAGTTAACATATTTTTAGAAGTAAAATAGTCACATAGTCATGGTCAGAATGTAATATGTTCAAAAAAGAGAGTAACAAATCTCCCCATCCATAACCCAGTCCTTCAGATATGCAGGTTCCCTCCAACATTAGTTTCTTGTTTTCTTCCAGAGATACTCTCTATTTCTTCTTCCAGAAATATATGCACATATAAGTAAATATGCATACATATTCTGTTTCCAGTTTTTGACACAAATGAATTCACACTCTACATCCTACTCTGCATCTTGTTTTTCTTCTGTAATAATCTTAAACATTTTTATACGTCAATACATAATTTTCTTTTCTTTTTTGTTATTTTTATTTTTTCAGATTGAGTCTTTGCTCTGTCACCCAGGCTGGAATGCAATGGCACAATCTCAACTCACTGCAACCTCTGCCTCATGGGTTCAAGCAATTCTCCTGCCTCAGCCTCCAAATAGCTGGGATTACAGGCTTGAGCCACCACGCCTGGCTAATTATTGTATATTTAGTAGAGACGGGGTTTCACTATGTTGGCCAGGCTGGTCTTGAACTCCTGACCTTAGGTAATCCTCCCGCCTTGGCCTCCCAAAGTGCTGGGATTACAGAGGTGAGCCACCACCTGTAATTTTCCTTTTCTTTATTTTTTTCGAGCAGCAAGTATTCCGTTGCCGGCATGTACTGTCATGTATTTAAACAGTTCCCTATTGAGGCACTCAGGTTCCTTCCAATATTGTGCTATAATTAACAAGGGTACAATGAATGAAATTTTATATACATAATTTCATATATGTGTGACTTTATATGTGGGATAAATTCCTAGAGTCAGAATCTCTAGATCAAAATGTGAGGTTCTTTATATTTTGATTGATATTGCTGAACTGCCATTCAAAGATGTACGAATTTGCACTCCTACCAGCAATCCATTGTTTCTCTATTTATTCCACTCTTATTAATCCTTTCCAATTTTTAATTTTTTTCCGCCTAATAAGGTAAAAGTGGTTTTTCAGTGTAATTTTATTTTTATTGTCTTTTATTATAAATGAAATTGATCATTTATTCTTATGTTCAGGTGTCATCTATATTTCCTTTTCTGAGAACTATGTATTTAAATCCTTCTGCTCATATTCATTTTAATTTAGCTCCTATGTTGATATATGAGAGCTTTTCTATATGCAAGAAATTAGCCATATGAGTTGCAAATAATTTTTGTCACTTAATCATTTGTCTTCCTACTTTATTTAAAATAATTTTGCCAAGCAGAAAATTCTTTGTTTTAATATAGTCAAATTCACCAATGTCAGATTTTCATATCTTTTTTTTATAATAACTTCTCCACTCTGAGGGAAAAAAATCAATTAGTATTTTACAATATTTTATGATTTCATTTGTTACTTTAAGTTTTTCATTAATATAGAATTTATTTTAGTGAAAAGTGTAAGGCATGTAGTCAACTTATTTTTTTCCACAAATCCCTACCTAGTTGTCTCAACACCATGTATTAAGTAATTCATCTCTTCCCTACTGACTTTGGGTGCTACCTCTATGACACTAAATCTTCCTACTCAACATAAATTATGTGTTTTTGTTGTTCATGTCTTTTTATTTTCTTTCAAAAGCATTGAAAAATGTTTCTTCCTATAGTTCTTATATGATTCTTATCAAGTTTATCCCTTAAATACTTTTTCCTTTTTTGGTTCTTGTTACTATCATAAATGATTAACTTCTCTCCCATTATAACCTATTGGCAATCTGATAGCCAATCCACTTGTTTTGTTTGTTTATATAAAGGCTATTGATTTTTGAATATTAACTTTGCCTATTTTGTTTCTGAAAAAATACACCTTCATCTTAGGTTTTAAATAATTCTTACAATTTTCCAAGGAAAATGAGCATTTGAAAGAGAAGGATTACCATTTATACCAGGAATCAATAAATTACACATATAATACTAATTACACAAATAGACATCAAAGTCTTTAGATGTTTTATTTATTAGACACTATATAGAAAAATTATGCTTGGTATATTTAGAAATTAAAAGATAAGCTTATACATATCTGCAGGGCCAAAAGCTACAAATACAAGCCAAGAAGCCTTGAAAATTAACCAAATAGAACTCTTATAAATGAAAATGTAATAATTGAAATAGAAATTTTAATGGAGAGAATTAAGAGCAGATTAGATTCAGCTGAAGAGAACATTACCAAACTGGAAGATAGAACAGAAGAAAATTACCCAGAATGCAGACCAGAAAGATAAAAGGTTGTAAAAATATACGGAAGAGTGAAAGACAGAAGAGAGGGCATGAAGGATAGAATGAAAGAACTTCATCTACATATGATCAGAGTTCCAGAAGAAGAGAATGAAGGTCAAGTCCGTATTTGAAGAAGTGGTGGTAAATTTTCATGCATTTCCAGGACCAATGTGAATCAAGAATTTCAAAGACTGCAGAATCAAGAATTTCAAAGACTCCCCAAGCAAGTTAGATAAAAACAAACAAACAAACAAACAAAAACCAATCACACCTAGAAATGTCATAGTAAAAGTACACAAGAGCAAAGGTAAAGAAAAAATATCAAATGAGATAAAATGTATTGCTCTTTAAGGAGCAACAATTAAATTAACAGCAAACTTGTTAACTGCAATAAATGAAGTCAGTAAACAATGCAATAACATCTTCAGTGTGCTGAAAGACAGTAATTGCTGATAGAATTCTACACAGGGTAAAATTATCTTTTAAGGATGAGAGCAAAATGAAGACATTTCTAAAAACATAGTGGAAACAGTTTGCTACCAGCAGTATCTCTCTAAGGGAAATACCAAAATAGGAACTTCAGACAAAAAGTGATCATAATTGGAAGATCTAAGATATAGGAAGGAATGAAATGTGGACAAGACACATTAACACATTTCTCAGAAGAACAGTAGCCAATAAAGGTATAAGAAGCTTTTCAACATCATTAGAGATCGGGGAAATGAAAATCAAGACTACAGTGAGATTACATTTTCTCCCCATTCAATCATCAAAAATTAGAAAATGTTGGACAATACCAAGTGTTGGAAGGTATGTGAATCCACAATCCACAGGCTTTCTTTTATGGTGCTTATGGGACTATAAACTGGAAAGTGGTTTGGCAGTGTCTTCTAAGTTGGATGTTAACCTGTTTATAATTAAACAATTCATCCTAGCTTTGTATTGAAGAGGAATTCTTGCACATGTATAGGAGGCATATATAAACAATGTTCATAACAGTACAATTTAGCAAAAACACGGAAATAATTCCAAATGCTATCAATAGGTGAACAGATTACTAAACTGTGGTTTATGCAGATATAATATGTAGCAGTTAAAAAACGATCATATACAGCCAATTGAAAAGTCGTCTCAAAAGGTTATATGCAGAATGATATATGCAGCTAAAAGCAACTGGAATTTTATACATATATGTATCTTAGGAATACACATAGAAGCACTACAACTACATAAAAAGAAAAGTTTTGGAATGATAAACCTGAGATTCAGGATAATGGCTACCTGGATGGGGGAGGCAGGAGGATAGGATTGGGAAAATAAAATTATTGTCAAGATCCTGGTGTTTGTCTTAGGAAATGAGTTTGCAGGGGCTTATTAGATTATTAAAACCAACTAACCAAATAAGAAGGTAATGAATGGAGCAATAATGAGAGTATGCCATGAACCAAAGATTATGTTTAATCCAATTTTGTATATTTAAGGTCCATAGAAAGAAAAATTAAATTGAAACACAGGCTAAGGGTCCAGGAGTGTCAGCTATGGGTCCTACATCAACAAAGTTAGAGTTCTGTAAGGACAGAAACAGAGTATATATTTTCCCAACTAGGAGTGGGAAAAAAAGTAGTATGATGAAAAGAAAATCAAACAAGAAAGGAAGAAAAATAAAACATAACAAGAAGGAAGAATACTATATCAAACATAGATACAAATCTAATTAGATGAATAGTTACAGTAAGTGTAAAGGAATAAATCCTCCAGGTATAAGGCAAAGATTATCAGAGTGGATAAAATAATTACTCAGAATTTAAATACTGTGGAAAATAAATGAGATTGGAACAGAAAGGTATGCTCTATATATAAAATAATGAGGATGGAAACTGAAAATGGCAATACATTTTACCTCTAGACTTCATTTTGAGAAGTTTCATCTTACATAAAGTCTCTGCACATACTTCTACCTGCTATTGCAACCTTATCCTGAGCCCCTAACCATAATACCTTAATGAGTCTTTAACTACACACAATTTCAGGGCCTGTAAATGAAAAACAAACAAACAAACGAAAAACAACCTTGCAACAATAATACACCTTGTTTCTGGGGAGAATTTCTCCTTTAATAAGGAGAGCAAGTTAAAGTGCTGGCTTATTTCAGATCTTGGGAATCCACTGTATGTGCTTAGGTGCTTAATAATCTAAGCATGAATATGCTATACATAGGACACTTGTATATGACTAAGCCACTGTAGTGGATGCTGTAGTGTACCTCCCCAAAACCTCCTTCAGGGTCAAGTCACTTATTTCCCCAACTGCCAGGAATATGGAATACTAATGGCTTACCACTGAGTTTCTCCTGAAATGTCCTCTGCCAAAGGTTATGTCCACTCCCTGGGGAGTCAGTGTGGGAGTACAAAGAGCCAGTCCTCTTGCCTCACTTCAGGATGTCTCTAAAGGGCCATTCAAGTTTCAGAGCTCCTTATGGGATCAGCTGAGGTTCCTCTTGCTATAGCACTGCAATTCAACTTCTCTCTTTACCCAGTGCTTCTTCCCTCGTTCTCTTACAGGTATGGCATAGAGTATGGCCACTCTCTTAAGACTCCAACTCCCTAACACCAGCTGGATGTCTTCATACCAGCTGCACTTCTGACCAACTCACTACAAATTTGTGGGTTCTCATGACCCCCTCAGGCTTGATATACTACTAGAATGACACACAGAACTCAAGAGACTCACTCTACTTATTATTACAGTTTTATCATAAAGGAGACACAGGGAGGGCTAGTCAAACAAAGAGATACATTGAATGAGGTCTGGGAGGGAACACAGAGCTCCTGTGCCCTCTCTGCATGAAATCAGGGTGCCCCATCCTCCAAGTACATGGAGGTATAATCAATACCTGAGAGCTCCACTGAGAGCTTTGAGCCCAGAGTTTTTGGTGGGAGTTTCATTATGTAGAGATGATTGGTTGAGCATGCGATTAAACTCAATCTCTAGCCCCCTTCTTCTCCCTGAAGGTTGGGCTAGTGCAAAATCCCAACCCTCTAATCAGGTGGTTGGTCTTTCTGGTGACCAGCCCTCATTCTGAAGCTATAAGGCTCCCATTCTAAAGCTATCAGGTGTCCATCTTGAGTCATCTCATTAGCATAACAAAGACACTTATATCACTTAGGAAATTCCATGTTTTTGAAGTTCAGTGTCAGGAACACTGAACAAAGGCCAGACAAATTCCTTATTATTATATAACAATGCCCTAATAAAATTCCTGCACAGAAATCTCTGTCTTGGAGTCTATTTCCAGGAAACGTGACCCCATAGAGTTTCCAGGGGTGGTTCTAGGAAAGGTAAGTGCTCATTCAGTTCCTGATGTGCTGCATTCCATGGAGGGAAGAGGAATTCAAGGGCTCAGGCTTCCCTGGGTTGGGCTCTGCCCACACAGCCCAGGTCAGTGCCCATGTGAGGGCTCACCACGCTTGATCCTCAGCAGCACAATGACAGCAACCAGCTTGGGGCTGCTTCACACTCAAACCAGCTCTTGGACCTAGGATGGCCCTGAGCTGATTAGTTTTAGGTACTAACTGTAATAACCAAAAGGAAGGAGTATTAGGGTTTTACCCTTCTCCTAGTCAAGCCTACCTATATATGACAAAAAAGGAAGGTGACTTCCCTTTCCAGCAGCCAAATGCCTGAGTGTTTCTGGGAGTCATGCACATTCGTTTGGGTGCATGAGCGTGCTCACAATTTTATTAAACATACGTTATTCTGTAACCCAGTCCTTGCCCTTAAATTGTCATCTGGGACACCCAACTCACACTCTACTCAGAAGATGCAGATGTCTCAGCCTCAATATGTCCAAAAAATCAATGTGTACATTTCCTTCTTCTCCTTTCTCCATCATCACTGACATAACCACCGTAGCCAGAACCTTGGTGTCACTTTAGTGTCATCCTTGGCTTCTCTCTCTCTTACCTTCTGTCTACATTAAATACCATGATCTATCAGTTTTACCTCTGAGTGTTTCTCAGAATTCCCTCTCCTCTCTATCTTTGCCACTGTAGTGGTAATGTCAGCCTCCTTCATCACTTTCTTAGGCTGGAGGAAAATGCTTCATATGTCTGCCTTCTGTCACTTTTGTTTTCTCCAAATGCTTTCTCTATCTAGACTTGAAAGCAATGCACTTGAAATACAGAGCCAACGATAGCCCTTTGTGTCCTTATTTTTTCCATTAAAAATATTACAAAATAATACATGCTGTCCATAGAAAGTCAAATAATACATGGACATATAGAGTAATAAAAGAAGCTTCTCTGTCATTTTTGCCCCTTTTGTGTCTAACACCTCCTCCCTTTTCCTTCCTTCTAAGAATTGGACCTTTTTAAACTCCACAAAGTACCCCCTAGGAACTGTCATTTTATTCTCTGGTCTCTCTACTTGGGCCACAGTTACTTGGTTTATACTGAGAGTTCTTTCCTGTGATGTTGGGACTTGAGCTTGAAGAATCCAGTTGACCTCTCTCCATGGATGAAAATGTGAGACACAATTTCATAAACTTGGTGGCCAGACTTCTTATCCTGATGAGTGGAGAAGCTGAGGCAACCAGTCAGAATAAAAGGAAGAAAGAATAAAGTTGGCATGTGCAGAGAAACAGAGATAAAGTAGAGAGAAAGAACCCTATATTGTTGTTTTCCTACACAAATAAGATCATATCATACAAAAGTTGGTTGTTCTAGTTCATTTCCTGTTGCCTAGTTCATTTCCTGTTCTATAATAATAGAATATCATACACTGTTATAGTCTCAAGAAAAAAAAAAACTACTAAGTAAAAGAAACCTATTTTTTAGTCCTGAAATGCTGGTAATTCCAAGAGCATGGCAGCAGCACCTGGTAAGTATCACCCTATGCAGAAGGCATTACATGGTGAGAGCACAAAAGAAAAGCACCAGAGGTTACACCCATTTTATTGCAAGCCACTCCCAAGATAACTAACCTGCTCTGGTAATAATGATATCAGTCAAATTGTGAGGGCTCTGCCCTCATGACACAATCATCTCTTTTTAAGCCCTACCTCCAACACTGCTGCATTGGGGATTAAGTTTCCAACACAAAGCGTTTAGGAGACATATTCAAACCATTGAAAAAAAGCACTGCTCTTTTATTTTTTTCCCCCACTTAACAATGTATTCTTAGAGATGTTTTCATTTTCTTCCTTATGAAGGTACTTTGTTTTTCAGTGGTTGCCTGATGTTTAATAGTCTGAATGTTACACGGGTTAGCTATTTCTAACCAATATGCAGATTATTCTTCATCTTGCGTTGTTACAGAGAACGATATACTAGATGTCCTCAAAAACAAAACAAAACAAATAAAACTCGCTAGTATTTTCAAGATAAAATTCATGTGTCTTAAAAGGGGAGACAATACCACCATCCCCATTTTTGACCACTCCTGGCTTTCTGCCCTACTCTCCAGTGACACAAAATGCTTGATGCTTCCTCCACCTATACCACGCCTTTCCTTACTCTGTGCCTCTCTTTGTTATTGTTGGACCTGAATGTCCTCTTAACCCTTCTCTGCTCAATTAACCCCTATTCATTCTTTATTACTCAGTTCAGGTGTTAAATCTTCCTGGCAACTATTCCACACCACTTTCATCATTGCATGCACCATATTGTATACAATTGCTTTAGTTATATACCTGTTTTCTCCCCTGGATTATAAATTACTCCAGGAACCAAGGCTAATACTTGTGTCTTATTATTTTTATATCCAACATGTTTAGCAAGGTGTCTGAAACATAGCATGTAGTCAGTTACAATTGAATGAATGAAGGAAAGTGAAACATAGCATGTGGTCAGTTACAATTGAATGAATGCAGATCTATCTACACTCACAGATTTATTGGATCCTACACCCTCACCCACATGCATATTTGTTCCTTTTGGAAGTTAATGGGTCTGGTAGATTTCTTTTTCACTAATAAGTAATAATATAAATACACACATACACACTCACACACCATAGTGTATAGATAACTATATATTAGGTTGGTGCAGAAAGAATTCCCATCTTTGCCATTGAATGTAATGGCCAAAACTGCAATTACTTTTGCATAACCTAATTGTATCATTCATTTAAAGATTTGAAGGGCCTTTTAAAAAATATTGTCTCAATTAACCTTCTTTAGTTATTTTGTCTTTAAAGGTTGCCGGGGGAAAAAAAAATGCCCATCCTAAAGTCAAGGCAGCGTGGGGTAGGCAGAGGAAATAACTGGTGGGCTAACAGTGAGATGAAGAGAAGTGCCACATGTTTACACATGTCTCTGCTTCTTTCTTGCCCTAACATGACTTGTGTTAGCCTCTGCAGCAACTCAGTAAGGCATCTTCCTTATAATTATACTTCTCAGTGATAATATCCACACCTTGCACTATTGCAAAACTTTTCAAAGCAATATCATAAAGCCAAGACATGACAGCAGGTCCTCAAATAAAAGACAGTTATTTTCTACGTTAAAAAGGCATTTTGCAACAAATAAATATCCAATACTGGAAAGAAAATTATACAATACATGCATTGTTTAATTTTGTATTTTCTTCTGGTCATGTAAGTACCTTAGTTGAGGTCCTTATTCTTGAAGACAGTGGCAAAAACTGCAATTACTTTTACACCAACCTAAAAATAGCATTTTCAGTGTCCCTTCCAGGCCCTGGGTTAAATGATTTAGTGGATCATCTCCAGCTTTGTGGTTCTAAGGGATAGACACGATTATCCTCACGTCACAAATCCTGAGTTCGAGAGAGGTTCACACCTCATTCAGGGTCACATAGTTTAAAAAAATAAATAAATAAAACAGGCAGTCCTGGAACCTAGATCTGCAAGAATTGAAAGCCCATTTTCTTTTCCTAACCAGGCTCTCTCCTATGTGTTTTTAATTCATAAACAGGTCTGTTGACTTAGGCTCCCTGGTGTAAGATTCAAGACTCACAAATTTAAACCTAGTTGGAGATTGCAAACACGCTTTCATTGATTGCTGCTATAATCAATGAGGAGGCTTTTACTTAAATATTAACGTTTGGGGATAGTAGCATAAATAGAAACAATTAATGACTATTCTAATTGTGCTCCTGTCCCTACATGCATTAACCTGCACTGAATTTTTAGTTGAGCCATGTTCCCCCAAGTGCTATCATTACACTACATATGTTACTTCTAATTTCAATAATAAGCTAATTTCCAACAAAAACTACCCATGGTTAAATGTCACCCCTAAGGAGCATCTAATGTTCAATTTAAGAAAAACACAAACCAAGTCACACTGGGACTACTTGTACTGTTCTTCTCACAATTGAGATTTACCAAATTACACTGATACACTAAATTGTTCCTATCTCAAGAGGTATTTTTTAAAGGATATACGTCTAAGAAGTATATTTATATGTGATATAACTTCAATGGTTAAAGTGTCTATTAACTTCTCCGTGTCTGGGTTTTCTTCTCTGGGTCAAAGTGAGGTTTTGTTGTTGTTGTCATTTGTTTCGTTTTGCTTTTTAATATAAAGTCAATTTCCCAAGTTCAGAAAAGACTACCTTTGCTACTTGAGATTTTAACTTAACATTTAATTTATTTAAGATATATATTCAAAACCCTAGTTTTCTTTAGTCCTTGAATTTAAGATCCTTACAATTCTATATCTAAATAAAGCAAATTTAAACAATCACTTTCAATATGGCCCTTGATTAATGTTTGATCAACTCAAGTTGTACAGGTAAAACTTATTCAAATTATTGGTAAACACCTAAACTCTATATAAATTTAATATATTCAATCTCCTTTATAGGCTCTTCAAATGTCCACCTTTTAGCCAAAATTGAAAGAATTGAGTTACCACAAACTCAATTCTTATAAAGGTAATGAACGACGTTTATAAAGATAATAAATTTAAAATTATCTTAAACAATAAACACACAGAGATTATTTCATTTTCTTAAACCTAACATGAAGGTAATAATACTGTGATTTTCATTTACTTTATCTCCTCTAACTTCAACTTTAAACCTTCCAGGAGTTAAAAGATTCTCAGCTTCATGTTCCCAGTGAATTGTAGCAACTGTCTCAAGAGAACTGAAGCAAGTAAAAGAAACGTAATGACTAGAGATTCAAGATCAGGAAAAGAAACCTGATCTTGAATCTCTAGTCATTATGGGGCTTTGTACACCTAGACAAGTTCTCTCCAACCACTGAAATATACATGTATTCATTTTTGTTGTTGTTGTAGTAATAAAGGATTGAAAGTCATTACTATTCAAGTGAAGTTGGTTTTACTGAAGCCTTCTGGGGCAAAGTACACTATTACCTAATTATTTCATCTACATTCATCTATACTGTTTGGGTATAATTTATTTCAATAATGTCTTTATAGTCTTCTTGAATCCTGCTTTGATTTTTATTGTTTAAATTTTATTTTATCTGTCTTATCTGACAGGGCACAACTCCTTTGGTTAGATACTACATATCTGTCATATCTTCATCTGGTCCTTTAGTTATGATGCCAAAGTCATGCTAATGACAATCTGACTATTTTAGCACCTCGCTCACAGGACTGTTTTGAGGATCAAATAAGCGAACAGAATGCTAAATATTTAGCACAGTGCCTAGAACATAATAGGCACTAGATAAGCCACTATTATTTTGGGGTGTTTTCACTTACATAAACTTTTATCCAGTTGTTGAATTTTAGTTATAACAACATATAATTGTAGTTTTAAAAACTATATATTCTATGACATCCATTTCCTGTCAAAGTCCCATTAAATCAGTAGTTAAAAATATATTTAAAACATTATAAAGCTGTAAGTGCAGAAAAAAAAAGTAGCAGATCTAGTAGCTCAGGAAACCAAGAAACAAACAAACAACAACAACAAGAACAAAAACACCTTGAACCTAAGCAGGTGATGGGAAAAGCTGAGAAGCAACTTAATTTACACTGAAGTCACTGAGCCTTTACCTGTAAAGGTTCAAGAATTGGCAGTGATAGTTGGGATGACAATGAGACAAAATAATAGAAGAATTAATTCAAAATTCTCTTTAAACAGCACTGACATAGTTTGATTCTGTGTGCCCACCCAAATCTCATGTTGAAATGTAATCCCCACCTATTGGAGAAGGAGCCTGGTGGGAGGTGATTGAATCATGGGGGCAGACTTCCCCTTGCTGTTTGTTCTCATATAGTGAGTTCTAACAAGAACTAGTTTTTTGAAAGGGTGTAGCACTTCTCTTTTCTCTCTCTCTCTCTCGCTGGCCATGTGAAGATGTGCTTTCTTGCCCTTCAACTTCTGCTATGATTGTAAGTTTCCTGAAGCATCCCCAGCCACACTTCCTGTACAGCCTGCAGAACTGTGAGTTTACCAAATTCTTTTCTTCATAAATTACCCAGTCTCAGGTAGTTCTTCAGGCAGTGTGAGAATGGACTAATACAGAAAATTGGCATCAGAGAAGTGGGGCATCGCTATAAAGATATCTGAAAATGTGGAAGCAACTTTGGAATTGGTAACAGGCAGAGGCTGAAACAGTTTGGAGCAATCAGAAGAAAACATGAAGATGAGGGAAAGTTTGGAACTTCTTAAAGACTTGTTAAATTGTTGCGACCAAAATGCTGATGGCAATAGAGGCTAGGAAGTCCAGGCTGAGGTGGTCTCAGATGGAGATGAGAAATGTATTAGGAACTGGAGTAAAAATCACCCACTAGGCTTGAGCAAAGAGACTGGAAGCATTGTGCCCCTGCTCTAGGGATCTACTGAAATTTGAAATTGAGAAAGATGATTTAGTGTATCCAGTAAAAGAAATTTCTAAGCAGCAAACTGTTCAAGGTGTGATCTGGCTGCTTCTAAAAGCCTATGCTCCTCTGCATAAGCAAAGATCATCTAAAACTGGAACTTATATTTAAAAGGGAAGCAGAGCATAAAGGTTTGGAAAATTTGCAGCCTGACCATGTGGTAGGAAAGAAAAAGCCATTTCCTGGGGAAGAATTCAAGCCAGCTGCAGAAATTTACATAAGTAAAGAGGAGGAGCCAAATGTTAATAGCCAAGACAATGTGGGAAGTAACACAAGGGTATTTCAGAGACCTTTTCAGCAGCCCCTCCATCATAGGCCTGGAGACCTAGGAGGAAAAAAATGGTTTCATGGGCCAGGTCCAGGGCCTCACAGCTCTGTGCAGCCTCAGAACATGGCACACTACAACTCAGCCACTCCAGCTCCAGCTATGGCTAAAAGGGGTCAAGGCAGCTCAGGCCATTGCTTCGGAGGATGCAAGTCCCAAACCTTGGCAGTGTCCATGTAGTGTTAAGCCTACAGGTGCACAGAGTGTGAGAGTTGAGGTTTGGGAGCCTCCATCTAGATTTCAAAGGATGTATAGAAATTCCTGATGTCCAGGCAGAAATCTGCAGCAAGAGTGGAGCCCTCATGGAGAAGCTCTACTAAGGCAATGCAGAGGGAAAATGTGGGGCTGGAGCTCCCACAGAGTACCCACTGGGGCACTACCTGCTGGAGCTCTGAGAAGAGGGCAACTGTCCTCCAGACCCCAGAATTTTAGATCCACCCAACAGTTGGCACCATGTACCTGGAAAAGCTGCAGGCACTCAATGCCAGCTCATGAAAGCAGCCGCAGGGGCTGTACCCTGCAAAGCCCCAGGGAAAGTCTTGCCCAAAGCCTTGAGAGTTCATTCTTTGCATCAGCATGGACTGGATGTGACACATGGTGTCAAAGAAGATTTTGGAGCTTTAAGATTTAATGGCTGCCCTGCTGGGTTTTGGATTTGCATGGGGCTATAGTCCCTTTGTTTTAGCCAATTTCTTCCTTTGCTCGCTCATACGCGCTCTCTCTCTCTCTCTCTCTCACTGGCCATGTGAAGATTTGCTTACTTCCCCTTCACCTTCCACAATGATTTTAAGTTTCCTGAGGCGTCCCCAGCCATGCCTCCTGTACAATCTGTGGAACTATGAGTTAATTAAACCTCTTGTCTTCATAAATTACCCAGTCTCAGGTAGTTCTTTACAGCAGTGTGAGAAGGGACTAATACAGCACTTAGACCCTTAGATCATTTCTCATTCTCTAAAGGTGAATAAAAGTCATCTTCCTCTGGCAGAAGACCACCTAGCTGTTTGTTCAGTCAAGAGGTAGATCACATGAAGTCTGTGAACCACAGTTATCAGCTACAGGTGAAAGCATCGATAACTTAGTAAAACAGGAATATTAATCAAAGCTTAAACACAAATATTGACAGTCCCCGACAAAACCCTCCAGGCATGAAATTGTGTGTTAATCTGTTCTGGTATTGCTATAAAGAAATACCTGATACTGGGTAGTTTATAAAGAAAAGATGTTTAATTGGCTCATGATTCTGCAGGCTGTACAGGAAGCATAGCAGCACCTGCTCAGCTTCACTCATGGTGGAAGCTGGCACTTCACATGGCTAAAAAAGGAGGAAGAGAGAGTGGGGAGGTGCTACACACTTCTAAACAACCAGATCCCATGAGAACTCAGTCACTATCATGAGAAAAGCAAAGGAAAAATCCCCTCCCATGATCAAATCACCTCCCACCAGGCCCCTCCTCCCATATTGGGGATTATAATTCAACATGAGATTTGGGCAGGGACACAGACCCAAACCATGTCAAGTTTTAAGAGCTTCTCTAAGGATGCTGACTAACCCAATAAAAACAGGCCTAAAGACTGACATTTGAGATTCTCTAATTGTCTTAGCTTGTTTGGGCTGCTATAACAAAATACCTTAAACTGGATAATTTATAAAGAATAAAAATGTATTGTTCACAGTTCTGGAGTCTGAGAAGTCCAAGATCAAGGCACTAGCAGATACAGTGTCTGGTGAAGACCCATTCCTCACAGAGGTGCCTTGTATGTGTTCTCACATGGCAAAGGGCAAGGCAGCTCTCTCAGGCCTCTTTTATTTTTATTAATTTACTTTTATTTTAATAGTATTGGGGGTACAGGTGTTTTTTGGTTACATGAATAAATCCCTCAGTGGTGATTTCTGGAGTATTGGGGGCACCCATCACCTG
This sequence comes from Sapajus apella, assembly GCF_009761245.1. Taxonomy (NCBI): domain Eukaryota; kingdom Metazoa; phylum Chordata; class Mammalia; order Primates; family Cebidae; genus Sapajus; species Sapajus apella. The sequence goes on along the minus strand of NW_022436961.1, from coordinate 13,664,267 downwards.
AACAGTGCACACAGTACCCAATGTGTAGTCTTTTATCCCCCATCCCCCTCCCACTTTTCTCCCTGAGTCCCCAGAGTCCGTTATAACATTCTTATGCCTTTCCATCCTCATGACTTAGCTCCCACTTTAAAGTGAAAACATGTAATATTTGGTTTTCCATTCCTGAGTTACTTCACTTAGAATAATAGCCTCCAGCTCTATCCAAGCTGCTACAAAGGCCATTATTTCATTCTGTTTTATGGCTGAGTAGTACTTCGTGGTGTACATATACCACATTTTCTTTATCTACTCATTAGTTTATGTTCATTGGTTGGTTCCATATTTTTTGCAATTGTGAATTCTGCTACTATAGACATGCATGCACAAGCATCTTTTTCATATAATGACTTCTTTTCCTCTGGGTAGACACCTAGTAGTGGGATTGCTGGATCAATGGTAATTCTACTTTTAGGCCTTTAAGGAATCTCCTTATCGTTTTCCTTAGTGGTAATGCTAGTTTATATTCCCACCAGCAGTGTAAAAGTGTTCTCTTTTCACCATAGCCACATCAATGTCTATTTTTTTTTTAATTTTTAAATTGTGACCATTCCTGTAGGAGTAAGGTGGTAGGTATCTCATTGTCTAATTTGTATTTCCCTGATAATTGGTGATATTGAGCATTTTTTTCATATGTTTGTTGGCTGTGTATCTTTTTTTTTTTTAGAATTGTCTATGTCCTTTGCTGACTTTTTGATGGGATTACTTTTTTTCTTGCTGATTTGTTTGCATTCCTTGTAGATTCTTTGTCATTTGTCATATGTGTAGTTTGTTAATATTTTCTCCTACTCTGTGGGTTGTCTGTTTACTTGAGCCTTTTAAAAGGGCATTAATTTCATTCACTTTCATTCACAAGGGCTGAGCCCCCATGACCTAATCACTTCCCAAAGACCACACATTTTAATACCATCAGCTTGGTGGTTAGGTTTCAACATACAAATTTGGAGAGGCACAAAAATTTGTACCATAGCACCAATGCGATGGACCAGCAGATTCCAAAAGGAATAGTACAGTTTAACAAGCCTCCCCACATTCATGGGGTTTCCAGTCAGCTTTCAGTGTTGAGTGAGCAGACAACAATTCCCAAACATTTAAAGAAAATTCTATCAAAAGGTGTGGTTCACAGATGGAACAATGGCAAGCGCACACCTGAACAAGGGAGGGGAAGGTGTTCTTATTCCTGACACTGATAGTCCCTACTGATGTGTTGTTCCCCTATTGGCTAGGGTTAGACTGTACAGTCTAAGCCAATTCCGATTGGCTATTTTAATTATCCAGAATGGCAGGGTGGGTAGTTTGGTGGGAAGGACAGTTACAGAACAGGTAAGAGCAGGTAACCAGAGAAGGTGACCAGAGCAGGTAATCGGGATGAGTCAAGATGGAGCAAGGAAACGGGGAACAGATGTGAATTACTGATCAGAACTGGTGGAAAAAGTTGTCTACTGAAACTACAAGGAAACTGAAACTATAAGGAAGTTAAACTTTAAAATGGAGAATTAAAGAGTAAGCAAGCTAAGCATACTAACATAATGATTCTTTGAAGAGAAACTGGGAGTTCACTATATATAACACTATTTTCTCACAAACAGAAGTCCCTGTAAACAACTTTTTTTCTTTTCTTTTATGAGACAGAGTCTCCCTCTGTTGCCCAGGCTGGAGTGCAGTGGTGCAATCTCAACTCACTGCAACTCCACCTTCCAGATTGAAGTTATTCTTCTGTCTCAGCCTCCCTAATAGCTGGGATTATAGGCACATACCACCAAGACAGGATAATTTTTTTTTTTTTTTTGAGACAGAGTTTTGCTGTTCTTGCCCAGGCTGATTGCAGTGGCGCAATCTTGGCTCATTGCAATCTCCGCCTCCTGGGTTCAAGTGATTCTCCTGCCTCAGCCTCCCAAGTAGCTGGGATTACAGGCGCTGCCACCACACCCTGCTAATTTGTGTATTTAGTAGAGACAGAGTTTCACCATGTTAGTAAAGCTAGTCTCAAACTCCTGACCTCAGGTGATCCACCCACCTCAGTCTCCCAAAGTGCTACGATTACAGATGTGAGCCACTGTGCCAGGCCCCTGGAAACAATTTAAAATGTACTAAATTTAAAATGATTTTAAAATAATTTATTTCAATGAAGAAAACAAAATAAAGAGGTTGGTGGGGCTAGGATGTAGAACAAAGGGAAAATAAGAGATATATGGCTGGCCTCCCAAAGATGATCCCAAAGATTTCCCATGAGGTACAAGCAAACTGCTGGGTTTTGATCTCCTGGTGGGGATCAGGACAAGTTCACAAGAACATAGCCCACCTAAAGGCACCAGTAGCCACTTATCATCTGTGGCAGCAGAAAATCTAATGGCTGGTGCACTTCTTTACCTGATATATTTCATTGATGAGACTTGCTCTCCTATTCACAGATTGTTTAATATCCTTCTCCAGTGAACTGAAAAGTCCATGAGGGAAGTAACAATATCTACCAGATGAGCCATTGTAGGTGAGTTATTGTAGGCTCTCTCTGTGCCTACATGTCTGTGTTGAACTGAAATTAATTTGAAGAGTGTACAATCTTGTAGTGCATTCTTTTATATTTTTTAACTTTTAGGTTCAAGGGTACATATGCAGGTTTGTTACATAGATAAATTTCATGCCACGGGGATCTGGTATACAGATTATTTTATCACCCAGGTAATAAGCATAGTACTCAAAAGATAGTTTCTCAGTCCTCTCCATCCTCCAGGCTGAAGGAGGCCTTGATGACTGTGGTTCCCTTCTTTGTATCCACGTGTTTATGTGTTTTCAATGTTTAGCTCCCACTTACAAGTGAGAACACGCAGTATTTGATTTTCTGTCCCTGTGTTTGCTCATTTAGGAAAATGATGTTCACCTTTATCCACGTTGCTGCAAACAATATGATCTCATTCTCTGTTATGGCTGCATAGTATTCCATAGCGTATATGCACCACTTTTTATTTATTTATTTTATTTATTTATTTTTGAGACAGCGTCTCACTCTGTTGCCAGGCGCCAGGCTGGAGTGCAGTGGCATGATCTCAGCTCACTGCAACCTCGCCTCCTGAATTCAAGCAATTCTCCTGCTTCAGCCTCCTGGGTAGCTGGGGCTACAGGCACATGCCACCATGCCCAGCTAATTTTTTTTTGTATTTTTAGTAGAGATGGGGTTTCACCATGTTACCCAGGATGGTCTCGATTTCTTGACCTCGTGATCTGCCCACCTCGGCCTCCCAAAGTGCTGGGATTACAGGCTTGAGCCACCACACCCGGCATACCATTTTTTTAAATTGCATTTTAGGTTTTGGGGTACATGTGAAGAACATGCAAGATTGTTGCATAGGTACACACATGGCAGTGTGATTTGCTGCCTTCCTCCCATCACCTATATCTGGCATTTCTCCCCATGCTATCTCTCCCCAACTCCCGACTCCCTGCTGTCCCTCCCCTATTTCCCCCTGACAGACCCCAGTGTGTGATGCTCCCCTCCCTGTGTCCATGTGTTCTCATTGTTCAACATCCGCCTATGAGTGAGAACATGTGGTGTTTGATTTTCTGCTCTTCTGTCAGTTTGCTGAGAATGATGGTTTCCAGGTTCATCCATGTCCCTGCAAAGGACGTGAACTCATCGTTTTTAATGGCTGCATAATATTCCATGGTGTATATGTGCCACATTTTCCCTGTCCAGTCTATCATCGATGGGCATTTGGGTTGGTTCCAGGTCTTTGCTATTGTAAACTGTGCTGCAATGAACATTCGTGTGCACGTGTCCTTATAGTAGAACGATTTATAATCCTTTGGATATATACCCCGTAATGGGATTGCTGGGTCAAATGGAATTTCTGTTTCTAGGTCCTTAAGGAATCGCCACACTGTCTTCCACAATGGTTGAACTAATTTACACTCCCACCAACAGTGTAAAAGTGTTCCTATTTCTCCACATCCTCTCCAGCATCTGTTGTCTCCAGATTTTTTAATGATCGCCATTCTAACTGGCGTGAGATAGTATCTCAATGTAGTTTTGATTTGCATTTCTCTAATGACCAGTGATGATGAGCATTTTTTCATATGTTTGTTGGCCTCATGTATGCCTTCTTTTGTAAAGTATCTGTTCATATCCTTTGCCCACTTTTGAATGGGCTTGTTAGTTTTTTTCTTGTAAATCTGTTTTAGTTCTTTGTAAATTCTGGATATCAGCCCTTTGTCAGATGGGTAAACTGCAAAAAATTTTTCCCATTCTGTTGGTTGCCGATTCACTCTAATGACTGTTTCTTTTGCCGTGCAGAGGCTGTGGAGTTTGATTAGGTCCCATTTGTCTATTTTGGCTTTTGTTTTCAATGCTTTTGGTGTTTTGGTCATGAAGTCCTTGGCTACGCCTATGTCCTGAATGGTTTTGCCTAGATTTTCTTCTAGGGAAAAACCCCCAATTTCTTATCCCACCCACTCCAGGCTTGTATACAGCTATCTTCAGCTTCGCTTGGAACTCAAAGCTCTTAATTTCCTTCATGGCTCTAGACCATCTCCTCCAACTCAAGTTCTTCTGAGTTCAACAACCTAAGAATGGATGCTCTAGATTCAAGAAAGAGCCTTAATTCCCACTCCCAGTCTTTTTTCTCTTCCTCCTACTTTCATGGATCTTCTAATTATGTGCTCTCAGGAGGCAGCATGGATAGCTGTTGCTTTCAGGCTTCAGGCCTCAGGCTGAATGTGTATCTCTCTGGCTTCTCCCAGTTGGAGAGATAATTCATTTTTTTCTTCTCACAAAGTGAATAGTCTCCCTCTAAGTGGGTATTTTCAGCTGTTAGTTGCCCCTTGAAGTTTATGTGTGCTAGTACTCTCCCATCGTTTGTGGATGCCCAGGTTTCTACAAATTTGATAATGGTTTACTGATTGGCATCACCTTCTTTCAAAAAGATCACTATCTTATATTAGGGCATAGATTTTAAAATAACATTTAAGCAGAGTGTGTTACTGACTCTTAGCCAGTCAGCGTGCATTTAAGGCACCCAAGGCTTTAATCTGTGCACTCCTCATTTTTCATTGGCTGATTGGAGAGGCAGCCCAGGTGGATTCAATAATATGCTATAAGCCTGAAAAGCCCTGATAGCTAATAAAGTGTTTCTTTGAAAGCTGGTTTCATTTTAGGGAAATTCAATGCTTTAAAATCCTTACTTACAGAAAAGGTAATTTAGAGAGCAAGTATTTCCAAAAAGTTTTTTGGGGGACTATCGAATTATTCTAATCAATCACACTGATTTCCATCAAATCTTTATCTTCTTGAGAAATTTCTGTCTGAACTGCAGCATAGCACTAAGTAAATGTAAATTTAAGTAAATGGAAACTAGTAAATGTAAAATTAAGAAATAATAATAATTTCCTCTAAAGAATAGGTCTATGCCAGATGTGGTGGCTCATTCCTATAATCCCAGCACTTTGGGAGGCCGAGGCAGGTGGATTGCCTGAGTTCAGGAATTTGAGACCAGTCTGGCCAATATGGTGAAAGCCCATCTTTACTAAAAATACAAAAATTAGCAGGGTGTGGTGGCATGCACCTGTAGTCCCAGCTACTTGAGGAGGCTGAGGCAGGAGATCGCTTGAACCCAGGAGGCAGAGGTTGCAGTGAGCCAAGATTGCACCACTGCACTCCAGCCTGGGCACCAGAGTGAGGTACCATCTCAAAAAAAAAAAAAAGAAAGAAAGAAAGAAAACAAATAATAGGTCTATATGTGGAACATAAAACAACAACAATAATAATAAATTCTAAATAATCAATTATGAGTCATGTTTTATAAATCACATATTCTAGATGAGGCCAAGCCAGGTATGTGGCAGGCCCTCTATCAGGCACTGCACATGGAATGATAGAAAGGATCAATGATACTATGCCCTCAGGGAACTTACATTCTAGCCAGAGACAAATCACAAAGAAAGGAAATACAATAATAGCAGATTGTGATGAATGCTGGGAAAGAAGCAAATGCAGTGCTGGAATCCAGGATAACAAGAGACTACTTGAGATTGACTGGCCTCTGAGGAGAAGATATTGAAACTGAAAAGCTCCATTATTAGATGGATCAAAGGGGACATCCTGTTTAGCCTTTCAAAGTTCTGCTTCAGTGTCAACTTGCTGTACTTAATGTTATAGGTCTTCCACTCACCACTGGACAATAGTTAAGACTTTGCAGAGGGTGTTCCCCTTCCAAAAGAGATCTGCTATTCCAGCATTTCTGCCCCTTTCCCTTGAGAAGCTGTTGACGAGTTTTATACACATTCCCTTGGAGGGATGATTCTGTCCCCATTAATGAGCAGCTTTGCTTGGTAGTTATTGAGTAACTGCCATCTATTAACTTTATATAAAATGTTAATTGTAAGTTAATTTGGGGGCAGCCTTTTAATCTATGAAAATACAAAGATGAATGCACAGAACGTGGACTATGTCCAGTAAGTGCAGCAATATATTTATTCATAGTATGAGCACTGTGGCAAGTCAAAGGAAGTAAGGAAGACGACCTAAGGGGTATTGGGTCTCCCAATTAAAACATGCTATTCCTTCCATTTCTTTGATCTTTCTTTTGGCCTGAGATTGAATGAACTGAATGCCTATACTCAGAAAGATGCTTGAACTACGTCCCCCTATGTAACATGCATTAACAAAGAGATAACTGATACTAAAAGTGAAGGTAAGTAACGTAAGTCTAAAGCCAATGTAGAATTTTTCTGGTTAAAGTTTTTAAAACAAACCACAAAACTATAAATATCCATAAAATTATTTTTTGCTAAATATTTAGGCAAAGGACATAAACATCTGCATATATATAGATATTTACACGAAGAACCATAAAAATATATGTCCACATGTATGTAGGAACTATTAATTGACAAACCATTTGTGTTAGCACAGTAGCTTGCCCTTGGGGCTAACAGCCAAAAACTATTAATTCTTGCCATGGGAAAAACAATTTTAAAACTCATTAATTATGCCAAAAATTTACATTTTTATTTTTATTCCAAGACTTGATTGCAGTCTATTAATAAACGAAAATGTGCTTGCATTTTTAAGTACTTCTGAATTTCACAAGTTTTGTTTTCAAAGAGAACAAAACTTCATCAACATTTTAATTTACTAGTGGAATAGTCAAGGAAAAGGCTTTATTAAATAAAGAAACTGCCTTTGAAGAAATAGTTGGAGTTCAATAATATATGCCTGCTGAGGACTTTTTCTCTTTTCCTTTTTAATTTATGTATTTATCAAAGTAAAATGGAGTTTTTAAAAAAAAATCAAAAACCACTACAAAGCTTATAAAGCAAAAAGCAGTTCATTATGCCACTACTCCCGACTCCTGAATGATTAAATGTCTTAATTATTTTCTTTTTGAATTTCTAACTGTATTTCTAAGTAGTATACTTAGTGTTTTAAAATTGTTTTCTATTTAGATATTAATTCTTGAATTCAAAATAAAGACAGATTTACTTCTTCCTTCACAATCTTTACACCTTTAATCTCTTATTTGTGGCTTATTTCAACTGGTTAGCACTTCCTGTATGAAGTTGAAAGGACTTTGCCTTATTCTTGATCTTAGAAGTAACGCATTCATTCTTCCATTATGAAGCATAATGTTAATTGTAGGGCTTTGTAGATTCCCTTGAATGTGTTAAGGAAGTCCACCTCCTTTCCTAGTGTTCTGAGTTGTGTCAGTGTTACTGTTTTATTTATTTATTTTGGCTTTCTTATAATTTTCACATTAAAAACACGTCTTTTTGTACATTTTGTATACAGATTTATATATATTAGAATTTTTAACTCTTAGTAAACTTAAATTTTAGTGAAAACCTAAAAGTGAGATCTTGAATCGTCTGTCACATAACAGTATTTTAAAGAAAATATTCATTTTTATGTTTTTTAAAACATTTCCCAATTGTTTTAAGTCAGGAATGAATATGGAATTTTGTCAATTTTTTTTTCCTTTTTTTTTGAGACAGGGTGTTACTCTGTTGCCCAGGCTGGAGCGCAGTGGCACAATCATAGCTCACTGTAGCCTCAACCACCTGGGATCAAGCAATCCTCCCAGCTCAGCCTCCTAAGTAGCTGGAACTACAGACATGTGCCACCATGCCCAGCTAAGTTTTTTCTTATTTTTTGTAGAGACAGAGTATCTTTATGTTGTCTAGGCTGGTCTTGAACTCCTGGCCTCCAGTGAGCTTCCCTCCTCAGCCTCCCAAAGTGCTAGGATTACAGTCATGAGTCACTGCACCTAACTTCAATTATTTTTTCTGCATCTATTGAGGTGATCATATGGGTTTTCTATTTCAGTATGTTGTTGAGGTGAATTATACTAATTACCTTTAGAACCTTAAACCAACCTTTGGGTCATGATATATGATTATTTTTAAATAATCTGAATTTGAGTTGTTAATATTTTGAAATAATGTTTGCATCTATGTTTATACGATATTAGTCTTTAGTTTTCTTTTCATGCCATATCTTTGCCAGGTTAAGTATCATAAACTGTTGGGAAGCATTCCTGTCTCCTTTAATTTCTGAAAGAGTTTGTGTAAGATTGATATATATATTTTTTAATTATTGGTTGAATTCACCAGTGAAATCATTTGAATGTATAGCTTTTCCAAAAGAAGGTATTTAATTATAATTTCAGTTTATGGCCATTCATTGTTAAAAGCTCAGCTGGCATTTTCCTCCTCTCATCTATAGTGGGTTACCTCTCCTTCTGACACTCTATCAGGAACAAAAGCAGGCATAGGTTAAGTGTCTCATGAAGAGCTTGCTACATTCTGAATTTTAGTTCATCCAGGTTTCCTTGTATTCTCAGCTCCCTAATGTGTTCAATGAAACTATAAGTTTGTAGTTTGTCCAACTTGCAGTGAACCAAGATCACATCACTAAATTCCAGCCTGAGCAACAGAGCAAGACTATCTCAAAAGTAAAAATAAATAAAAAAATAAATAAGACAGACAAAGCAAAGTTAAGAAGAGACAGAAAGAGATAGTTTCTCTAAGATGAATGCCCAGGAGGGCATTTGCTAGGTATTATAATAAATGCATATTAAATTTTATTTTTTGAGACGGAGTTTCACTCTGTCACCCAAGCTGGAGTGCAGTGATGCACTCTTGGCTCACTGCAACCTCTGCCTCCTAGATTCAAGTGATTCTCCTGCCTCAGCTTCCAGAGTATCTGAGTCTACAGGCACACACCACCACGCCTGGATAATTTTTGTATTTTTAGTAGAGATAGGGTTTCACTTTGTTGGCCAGGCTGGTCCTGAATTCCTGACCTCAAGTGATCCATCTGCCTCAGCCTCCCAATGTGCCGGTATTAGATGTGAGCCACTGTGCCTGGCCTGCCATGTCATTTTTAATATAAAAAGAAACAATCTTTTTAATAATATTTTCTTGTTTAATGACTGTGAAATCTTTTTTTAGTTCTCTGAGAATATTTTAGAGTCTTTAAAAATTCCTTTTTACTTTTTTTTTAATCTTTTAAAATTACCTCTATTTATTCTAAGTTCTGTTTTTCTGGTTAAAATAGTTTGGTCTCCTTCTTTCACATAGGGGATTTCCTCAGATGTCTGGTTTATTCCTAGCTATTCATTTGTAGTTAGAATAAGGCATAAAAACACCACGTGGGTGGGGCTTGCTAACTAGCCAGTCTTAATGTAGGGCATCCCTACCCATTTCTTAGAGGGATGTAGACATGTCAGTATCTCTGTGTACTTTCTTTCTGTTGGTCTACAAAAAAAGTATATAATCTCCTGACTGGTATAAATAGAGACCTGGCTGCTAGCATCTGGGAACTGATTAAGAGATGTAGATATTAGTGGTATGTGCCTGTGGTCCTAGCTACTTGGGAGGCTGAGGTGGGAGGATCACTTGGGCCCAGGAGGTTGAGGCTGAGTGTCTCACCATTCAGGATAGACGCTTTTAGCCCACACTTTGTTTTGCCTCTTTCCTCACTTCCCTACTCAACTGTCTCTGATGACCCAAAGTCCAGAGTCTCTCTGGATCCATTGCTCAGGAAGATAAATCTCTATTGCCTGCTAGGTTGGGGGAGGAGATGCTACCTGAGTATGCAGATGAGTGAGAAATCTGGAGGTCTAACTCTAAGTCTGTCATCTTCACATCCACGCCACCTCTTGCCCTGCATTTCAAAGCTCACCAGCCCCTCTAGTCCTTAGGCTCTCTTGAGTTCTAATGAGAATATGATTTTGGATTTTATTTACCTTCTTATTGACTGGTGATTAGGCATTAGCTTTCTCTACTTTGTGAAGTTACTAATTGTAATGTTCTCCCATCCTCATCTGCAATCATCTCCAAGGGATTTCAGAAAGAAGCAAAGATAACATATCTATTCAATCCATCATGTTTAAGAAAATTTCCTGATGTGATTTTTTAAATATACCTGCAAAAACATCCACCTGTTTAAAGGGTACTGTATTAGATGAGTCTTGACAAATGCATATCGCTATGCAACCGCATCTACAGACAAGATATAGAACACATGCATCACTCTCAAAATGTTCCTGCATGTACCTTTGTAGCTAACGCCCTGTCTCTACCCTGAATTCCTGGCAAGCACTGAACATTTTCTCTCCATAGTTTTGCCATTTCTAGGATGTCACATAAATTGAATCATATAGTCATATAGACATTTGTGTCTGGCTTATTTCACTTAACACAATAATTTTGATTTTCATCCATTTGTTTCATGTATCAGTAGTTCACTACTGTTTTCTGTTGAGTAGGATTCTGCTGTTTGGACAGACCACAGTTTGTTAATCCATTTACTAGAAGATAGCTATCTGAGTTGTTTCCAGTCGTTTGCTATTATTACTAAATTTGCTGTGAACATACGTTTAAAGGCCTTTCACCACATGTCTTTACTTCTCCTAGGTAAATACCTAAGAATGGAATTGCTGGGTCATGTAATAAGTGTAAGTGTTGAAATGTATAAGAAATTTCCAATCTGTTCCAAAGGGGTTGTAAGATTTTTAATTCTTTTCAGCAATATGTGAGCAATCCAGTTGGTTCACATTCTCACCGACAATTGCTATTATAATTTTTTTTAAATATTAGCTAACATACTAGGTGTTAAATTATATCATATTGTGGTTTTAATTTGCATTTCCCTGATGACCAATGTTGAATATCTTTCATATTCAATATGGACACCATGATTGAAAGTTCAATACCACTCAAAATTGTTCCACAAATATATAAATAAATAAATTACTTAGGTGTTGTTACAGGTTGAAATATGCTTCGCCCCTCTCATCCCAAAAAGGTAGGTTGGAATCTTAAACCTTATACCTCAGAATATGGTCTTACTTAGAGATAGACTTTTTATTGCAGTAAAGTTAAAATATGGTTATTAGGGTAGGTTCTAATCCAATATGACAACACCATTATAAAATGGAGAAACTTGGACACAGAGACAGAAGTTCCCAGAGGGAAAGTGATGTGAGGAGACATGGGGAGAAGACAGCCATCTATAAGCCAAGGAGAGGGCTCTGGAACCAATTCTCCCTTACAGCTCTAGGAAGGAGCCAACCCTGCTGACGTCTTGATTTCAGATTTCTAGTGTCTAGAACCGTGGGAAAGTAAATTTCTGTTGTTTAAGCCATGCAGTTTGTAGTATTTGTTACAGAAGATATTGCAAACTAATGTAATTGCAAATCTAACATGTGCAGGGCTTGTATGCTGAAAACTACAAAATACTGTAAGAAATCAAAGATCTAAATAAATGGAGAGACACACCATAAGACTCACCAGAGTAAAGGTACTAATTGACTGCCAAATTGATATACAGGTTTAATGAAATTCCTATTAAAGCCCTAGCAAGATTTCTTTGTAGATACAGACAAGACTACTCTAAAATGCATATGGACAGAAAAACGAACTAGAATAGCTGAAACCATTTTAAAAGGGAAGAGCAAAATAAAAGGAATCTGTCTACCTGATTTTCAACTTATTACATAGCTGCAGTAACCAAGACTGATGCTGGTGGAAGAACAGACACAATAATCAATAGAACAGAAGAGCAAACCTAAAAATAGGCCCATACAAATATGCCCAAGTGATCTTCAGTGAAGTTACAAAAACAATTCAACGGAAGAAAAATATTTCCAGCAAATTGTGCTGGAGCAAATGGAAATTCACGGGTAAAAACAAACAAACAAAACAAAACAACAACAACAACATAAAAACGAGCTCAACCTAATTCTCACACCTAAATTTAAAAAATTAACTCAAAATGTAAAGTGACTTAAATGTAAAATGTAAAACTAAAACTTTTACAAGAAAACATAGTAAAAAATCCTGGGGGTCTAGGGCTAGACAAATTGTTCTTAAGAGTTGACACCAAAAGTGTGATCTATAAAAGAAAAAATTGATAAGACTTCATCACAATTAAAATTTTTGCTCTGTGAAAGACTGTATGGAGAGGGTGAAAAGACAAGCTATAGACTGAGAGAAAAGATTTTCAAATCACATATTTGACAAAGAACTAGCATCTAGAATATATATATAAAGAACTCTCAAAACTCAACCTTTAAAAAAAAAAAACAAACTGGTCAGGTGCGGTGGCTTACGCCTATAATCTCAGAACTTTGGGAGGCCAAGGCAGGCGGATCACCTGAGGTCAGGGGTTTGAGACCAGCCTGTCCCACATGGTGAAAACCCATCTCTACTAAAAACACAAAAAATTAGCCGGGTTAGGTGACACATACCTGTAATCCCAACTACTCAGGAGGCTAAGGCAGGAGAATCACTTGAACCCGGGAGGCAGAGACTGCAGTGACAAAGATTGGGCCACTACGCTCCAGCCTGGGTAACAGAGTGAGACTTCATCTCAAAAAAAAAAAAAAATCAATATGTGTTTATCATAAGACCAAGCAAATGCCCTTCTGGATATTCATCTCAGAGAAATACAAACATTTATTCTCAAAAATACCTGTATATCAATGTCCATAGCATCCTGCAATAGCCCAAACTAGAAACAGCCCAGGTATCCTTCAACAGGTGGTTGATTAAACAAACTGTGGTACCCCATACCCTGGAATACTATTCAGCAATAATATTTTTAAAGAAAATCAGTGCTAAATTCAGTTCATCTCTTCCTTCGGATTCTTGTGTTCTAGAACAGATGCTAGAGCTTCAGCTATAAACTTAGTTTGTGACTGGGTCAGCTTCTAGCAGCTTAGGATGTCCATAGCAGGAGTGCTGGGAGCTGTATCTGACCAGCATCACCCCTGTACGCTACAGTCCAGGTGACAGGCAGGCTCAAGGTTTACAATTAGAGAAACAGGTGGATCTCCTCTGTCCTCAGGTCTAAGTTACTTTCTCCTCTCCAGCTTCCCGAAAAAGCCTTGGAGGTTAAGATGTACCTGCCCACCTGTTAGGAAAACTGACAGTTTGTTTCCCATTTGGCGCTCAACTTTCTGTGAGTTGCACTAGCTTTAAGGAGAAGAAGGGTGAGTTCAATTCAGCCTCACATCTCAACTCCATTAGGAGATCCTGAGGTTGGAATAGCGACATCTCCCAAGATGGGTCGAGGTACTGGACCCCCACAAGGAAAACGGAGCAGAGGCACATGAGATTACTTACACCTGCACTCCTGACAGAAGCGACTGGGACACTAGACATAATTGGAAAGCCATCAGGCTTTGTTTTACCTGGTAAATTATACATTTGGGTGATATCTATGTGTTTTCCTCATGTTCTCCTTGGGAATAAAGGAACAAATGTGCAAGCTGATTGTCCAGAGTTTTTGATCGGTAAGAGAGACAGAAACGAGGCTCAGAAGTGCACTGTGGGTCCTCTCTAATATCTGGCTCAGCGGTGCCAAGATGACTTGAAGGACTTAATGGAGTTCCACTGAACATTACCTGTAAGGCTTTCCAGTTCTGCCTTCATTTCCACTGCACACAGCTCTATCTGACATAGGGAGTTTGTGTCTGGGCCCCTGCTACCTCCTGCTTTCCCTCTGACAAGCCTGCTAAGGTCTCTAGTTCACTTGCCTGTCCCTGTGTCTGTGCTAGGTGGCTTGGTTGCTCAGATTGCCGTGTCCCTTAGCTTGTCTTGGCATCCCTGCCACTGACTCCCAATTGGAACCATCTCCATGGGACCTCTGGCTTGGCATGTCACAGCCCCCTGCTCCCCACGAGCTGAGATCCTGAGCCCAGGGTGCCAGGACAGGACCTGAGCAGTCACAAAGGCCCTTTTCTAGCAAGATGGTCTTCAAAATATTGTGCCTTTTCCCCAGCATGTCAGCACATCCTTGTGATTCAGCAGAATTTTTCAGTCGCCTTAGGCTCAACGTGGCCAGTGGGGTAAGGAGCTGACTCCTCCCCTCTATCAGGAGCTCTGCTGGTCATCTCCTCTGACCATAGCCAGCCTTGCTTCTTCCTTTCACCCTGAAGGCCTTGCTTCCTGAATTGCATAAGATCAGACACATTCACATCCCTCTCTATTCCAGCTGCCTGCAAACTTTTTTTAACATTATCCTACCAGCAAAACAACTTTAATTAGGTATCCCCAAGAAGTAAAGTACTCTACTAACCTATAAATTATAACAGTAAGAAAAATGAAAACTTAAAAAAGACAAGATACATTAGAAAGCAGAAATCCTAGTATGATCTTGTTTCACCTGGGCAGCTCATTGTGTATTCTGAGGCCCTGGCTCTACCCTGCTAAACCCAGTGGTGAGGCAGACTAAGTCTTTTCAGAAGGGCATCAAGCATGTGCCACCTGGATTTTGATGGATATTGACCATTACCCTAAGGAAAAACACTTATGGTAAAAAAAAGAGTCTGATTCGTACCTTCAGAATGCGTGAGCCTCACTCTTTTCAGCTGTAAAATCACCATCTGAATTCTATGCTTTAAAGAACACTTTCAGGTCTAATACTTATTAGGTGTCTACATATCTATTAGTGAAGACTTAAAGACTTTGGGCAAAGAAAAACCGTACCTGGAGAGGATTGTGAAATTTCAGAGTCTGAATACAAACAATCTTTTTTTTTGAGACAGTCTCACTCTTCTGCCCAGGCTGGAGTAAAGAGGTGCAATCTCGGCTCACTGCAACCTCTGCCTCCTAGTTTCAAGTGATTCACCTGCCTCAGCCTCCCAAGTAGCTGGGATCACAGGTACCTGCCACCATGTCCAACTAATTTTTGTTTTTTTAGTAGAGATGGAGTTTCATCATGTTGGCCAGGCTGGTCTCGAGCTCCTGACCTCAGGTTATCCACCTGCCTTGGCTGCCCAAAGTGCTGGGATTACAAGCGTGAGCCAAACAACTTTTTACCAAGGAGGAACTTAAGAAACAAAAAAGATGGTGGATTTACACAGGATTTTCCCAGCAGAGTCTGGGATCTGTGTGCTTGGTTGTATCGTTTCTTTCACAGACAGTAATGTTGATTTGGGAGAGGGTGAGTGAATTTCACGTATTTTCTGGGAAATCATTACACAAAAGGAAGGACCTCTTTTGCTATAATAAAAAATCTTTGATACTGTGATTAGCACCTACAGTATCTCATTATCATATAAATTTATTTTATTATCTGTGTGTTGAATATTTTTTCATATTTTTTGTCATGTGTTTTTCCTCCTTATGAATCATATGTTTATGTCCTTTGTTCCATCGTGTATTGGAGTCTTACAATTTTGGGGATCATTTCTGGTGACTGAGATTTTATATAATGAGGATATTAAGATGTGCACGGAAGCATGTGTGTGTCTGTGTGTTTTGTTAACCAATTGACTTGAGCTCTTTCAAATTTTCAAGCTAAATACCTATTCTATTTTGGTTTAGGGAAAAAGAAAATCAAACCAAGATAAGCTTTTAAATTCAACTTCCTTTCCAGCAGAAAGGGAAAGCAGGAATGGTAGAGCTGCTGAACAAGAGCAATTTTCATTCTCACTTAGTTTAAATGAGCTTCTTTTCTCCTCATGAAATGGGAACTTCTTTTCTATGTATCTATACAGTTGTTATCATCGGCAACAATAATGAACTTCTATTGAGAAGCAACTGTGCACTAGAAGCTGAAGCACTTCAGATCGGGACAATAAGACCAATACAGCGGTTTGACTTAGACAGGACCCTCAATTCTGTTTAGAAATCTGTTTTCAATCATTTTGATGAAAAGGGCGACGGCAGCCATCGTGTGTTCAGAGACCCAACGTGACACTGCCTGCAAGCTCTATTGTCTTTCGCAGATTAAACTGGGCTGATTGAGAATTACATTTCTGCACCCACGGTTCCACTGTGGTGAACACAGGGAGTAAGAAGCGCTTATTCAGTTCCTAAGCAAGCCACAGCCAGCATGTCAGAAAGCAAGATTCAAGTCAGGTTCCCCTTGGTTTCCATGGGCTCTACTGGCTCAGACAGCTCCGGCGGGGACAGAGGCAGCAGGAAAGAGCTGCCTCAGTAAGGAAATTGAAGAGCAGAAGGAAGGAAAAAATAACCTGAAACTCAGATGGGCAAGACTGGGGGTGGGGAGTGAGAACGAGAGATCATGTGGCAGCACCCAGAGTGGAGGAGACAGCATTCTGATTTCAGCCCACAACACCCTAGACTGCAGCACTGAGCACCCCGGGCTGGTGCTCATCTCAGCCCTCTCATTTCTCAGCTGAGGAAACAACCCTGGAGAGGTGAAGTGACCTGCTTAGCATCATGCAATGTGTGTGTGGGACAGAAGGGACACGAACCCATGTCCCCCGATAATCCACGCTGCCTCTCAAATATCGTATTATTTTCCTTCCGCTGTTTCCTGGGTTCTCTCTGTGGTTTGAAATGAGAGTGTCGAGCTTCAGGGACAGCAGGACCTGCTGAGTCTGTGGAAGGGTCTCAGCGCTTATTGATTGAGTGGAGGTCTCAACCTGTGCTTGCGAGCAAAGCTTTCAGAACCAGAGAGATCTGCTCACTTTCTAGCTCCACTTCGTATCAACTGGACAATCTTGGGAAATTCACTTGTCCTCTCTGGATCTCAGTTTCCTTTTCTGTAAAATGGGGACAATGAGAATTGTATTGACCTCTGAGGGCTATTTCAAGGAGTAAACAAAATAACCCACAGAAAGTCTCTGGCTCAATCCATGTTTCTATGCTATTAGCCTTTTCAGAAAAGAAGATGGAAGCCCAAAGAAGATTAAGTAGTTTTGTCCAAAGTAACTCATTCTTTAAGATGTGGCCAGAACTGTGTCAAGTCTGAAAAGACTTTAAATCAGTCTTACTGACAAAAACACTGTTGAAAGCTGGAAGAAGGTATTTGTAATGAAGACAGACATCTAAGAACTGAAGTAACTGGAAACATGGCATCAGAAGATCTGCCCCTTTGTGCTGTGTGGTCTAGACACACTGCTCTACCTCTCTGTTTCCTTGTTTGTGCAGTGAAGGGTTAGGACTTGGAAATCTCATCAGATTGAAAGTCACCAAATCAAACCTAGAATTCAACCTAGAAAGATTATAGGCCCAAATGATTGTGAAATGATTGAGAAGGATACCTTGACTCTGGGTTGAATTTAGAGAGAGAAATTTGCTAGCTGGCACAGGGAGTAGGAAAGGATCTCCTAGAAGTCACTACATCAGGAATCCCACAGCAACTACGGCCACCCCTGTTCATTGACATTATGTCTACAATAGTAGAATATGCTGCTACAGCCAAGTATTTTCTTTGCAATTGGCATATCCTTAATAATCTCCTCCCAGAGCTGTGCTCAGTAGCAGCTATTTCCGAAAGGAAATAAACGTTTCCATTGTTCCTGTTGCAATATTGACTTCCAGTGCAGATACAATTTTTGACATTTAAAGGGAAGAGCGCCCTCTAGTGGATGTATAATCCAATCAGACAGCCAAGACCACCATTAGAAGTTGATGGGTAAGGTTCATGTTTGGGAGACCTGCCCCACAGTCCCCTTCCAGAAGTGATTTATGCCACCTAGAAAGTACACATCAGGCTTAAGCATCTACCAGGAAAATGTGCCCTATTATAAACAAAAAGATAGAAGTTAGATTCATATTTTTGGGTTAGGATGAGGAGACAACATCGTGAGAAAAGGATTAAGAAAATCAGGAACAGACAAGAGAAGTGGCAAGAAAAGGAAGAGGCAGAGGACAGAGCAGAAACATGTATTTCTTCTTGATATTTTTCTTCCTTCATTTTAGATAGAGGGAAATAGCTTATCCTACAATTATTCCCTCCAGAGACCCTGTTTTTAAGTGGAATACCTTGTAGTACATTAGGCAGGCAGCAACTCCATTCTTGACAATGAAACAAACCACTGCAACACAACACCTGATCTGACAGAGAGCAGGTGGCTCTCACTCTTGTTCACGTGCTTGAGGCCTTTCAAAAGGGGGAAAAATGTGTCTGATGCCAAATGAGAGCTTCAATGAATGAATGCCACAGCAACTATGGCCACCACTGTTAGTTGATGTTATGTGAGTTGGGCAGAAGATGAGGAGGTATTGATGACTTACAGACATACAAATTCAGGTGCTTTCTGCAGCTTCATTCTAAGTGACATCTGTCTGTGTCCATGGAGACCATTACTCCCATCCTGGTGCAGCACAGGGACCCACTATGACTTCAGGAGTGGATGCATAAAGAGTTTTCCATTTTAACAGTCATGTCTTTATAGCCACATATGTTAGAGAAACTAAAACTCACCTATCAAACCTATGATTTTACAAATTCTGTTTTTAACATGAGGCTGAGTAGGTTTTTTTAAGTGAGCAAGTTTAAAGACAATATTAAATAAATAATAAAGTACATGGAAAGGAAGGAGAGGTGGTGGAAATTATGAAAGAACACTGAATATCACCGAAGCTCAGAAAACACTTCAGGAAGTGAGAAGATGCTATTCAAGGGCTATCTTTCTATCATCCTCTCCCCTTTCCAGAGACTGGTCCTTCTTGCATTCATTTCATCTATTGTGCTTCTCCAGTTTTCCCTGCTCCTATCTTCACCATACACACACCTGCTGCTCTGAATCAATGACAATGTCAATGGGCAGGACAGTCCTGTGGTCTCATTCAGCCGTTGTTCCAAATTCGCAACCTAGCAAAGGAGGAGTCTCTAGATTGCCCCTAGCATCGTATAATGAAGGAATGGCCTCCAAATCAGTCATTTTCTCAGGACCTTCCCACCCTCTCTACCAGCACTCCCTCTCCTCACCCCAGCAGGAAGAGCAGTGCATAGTGACATGTGTCAAGGGCCCCAGCCATGGAAAAGATGGAATCCTGCTCCAAGGAGAGACAGCAGCTGCAATCTTGCAATCTTGAAGTCTCTTTTTCTCACATGTATTTCCCAAGAAGACTTTGCCATCTACACCCTTGCTAGAGAAGAAAAGAGTTGGGGATCAATCCAAGATGGCAGTTTAGGAACAGCTCAGGATTGCAGCTCCCAGTGAAAGCTCAGAGGGTGAGTGGACGCCGCATTTTTATTGCTCACAGACTAGAAAATTCCCAGGTGGAGGAGCTCCGCAGGTCACCAACATGGCTATTATGGCCAGCGCGGCTGTGCTGGCCGGCACCGCTGCTTTGCCCCGCGTGGCTGCTTTGTCGGCGCCCCGGAGCAGTGGTTCTCCGTACAAAATACACCGGTCCGGGTGCCTTTTGGCTGGCGATTGGAGCCATGGGAAGTAACCCACTTGTCTGTTTAAAAAGGGGACTGAGCAGAGAACCAGGACAGTAGATTCCAGGGCAAAAAAAAAAACACCACAAACCTCAGTGCCGCTGTTTAAGCCAGCGCAGTGAGTCGTGACACGGGAAAACAAACAGACCCCTGCAACTCAACAGGCGACTGGAACACCAACTTAAAAAAAAAAAAAAAAAAGGCTCTGAGGCAGGGAGCCAGTCGATCAGGCTCGGCTGGTCCCACCCCACAAAAGAACAGCAATCAGAAACTCTCTGGATTGAGAGTTTCACAGCAAGCGCAGCTGAACCCAGGACGGTCCAGCTCTGTGGGGGAGGGGCGTCTGCCATTACCGAGGCAGCCCACCACTACAGAGGTAGTCAGCCTATGCGGAGGCAGCCCGCCATTGCCAAGGCAACCCACCATTGCTGAGGCAGCCCGCCGGTGCCAAGGCAACCCGCCACTACTGAGAGACTCCGCCTCAACAGGGGTGGGCCACCCTTGCTGAGGCAGTTCTAACTACACCCATATAAACAGGACTGCAGGGAAGTTCACTCGGCAGCTGGGCAGAGCCCACAGCAGCTCAGCAAAGCCTCTACAGGCAGACAGTGACTAGGCTGCCTTCTTGCTGGGCAGGGCAGCTCTGAAGGAAAAAAAAAGAAGGCAGCAGCATAACGGAAACTAATAAATAAAGCCCTAAATCCCTGGGACAGAGCACCTGGGAACAAAAAGCGGTTTATCAGTTCTGCTGCAGCAAACCTAAATGTACCTGCCCAGCAGCTCTGAATGAACAACGGAGCTCACAGCTCAGCATTTGAGCTCCTATAAAGAAGAGACCATCTCCTCAAGCAGCTCCCTGACCCCTGTATATCCAAAGAGCCACCTCATAAAGGAGAGATCAGACTGACACCTGGCAGGTATCCTTCTGGGACAAAGATAGCCGAAGAAGAAAACTGGTAACAACCCTTACTGTTCTGCAGCTGCTGCAGGTGATCCCAGGCAAGCAGGGCCTGGAGTGGACCTCAGCAGACCTACAGCAGAGGGGCCAGACTGTCAGAAGGAAAACCAAGAAACAGAAATAACCTCATCATCAACAAACAGAAGGTCCACTCAGAGACCCAATGTGAAAGCCAGCAACTACAAAGACGACAGGTGGATAAATCCATAAAGATTGGAGGAAACCAGAGAAAAAGGGATGAAAACACCCAAAACCAGAACACCTCTCCTCCTACAAGGGTTCACAACTACTCACCAGCAAGGGAACAAGGTTGGATGGAGAACGAGTGTGATGAAATGACAGAATCAGACTTCAGAAGGTGGGTAGTAAGAAACTTCTGTGAACTTAAAGAACGTGTTCTAACCAAATGCAAAGAAACTAAGAACCTTGAAAAAAGATTGGATGAAATGCTAACGAGAATGGACAAAATAGAAAGGAATATAAGTGAATTGATGGAGCTGAAAAACACAACACGAGAACTTCACGAAGCATGAGCAAGTATCAACAGCCGAATTGACCAAGCAGAAGAAAGGATATCAGAAGTCGAAGATCAACTCAATGAAATAAAACGGGAAGGCAAGAATAGAGAAAAAAGGGTAAAAAGGGGTGAACAAAGTCTCCAAGAAATGTGGGACTATGTGAAAAGACCTAATCTACGTTTGATAGGTGTACCTGAATGCAATGAAGAGAATGAATCCAAGCTGGAAAATACTCTTCAGGATATTATCTAGGAAAACTTCCCCAACCTAGCAATGCAGGCAAATATTCAAGTCCAGGAAATACAGAGAACACCACAAAGATATTCCTCAAGAAGAGCAACCCCAAGGCACATAATCGTCAGATTCACCAGGGTTGAAATGAAGGAGAAAATACTAAGGGCAGCCAGAGAGAAAGGTCGGGTTACCCACAAAGGGAAGCCCATCAGACTCACAGCAGATCTCTCAGCAGAAACCCTACAAGCCAGAAGAGAGTGGGGGCCAATATTCAACATCCTTAAGGAAAAGAACTTTCAACCCAGAATCTCCTATCCAGCCAAACTAAGCTTCATAAGTGAAGGAAAAATAAAATCCTTTCTAAACATGCAAGTACTCAGAGATTTCATCACCACCAGGCCAGCTTTACAAGAGCTCCTGAAAGAGGCTCTACACACATAAAGGAACAACCAGTACCAGCCACTCCAAAAACATGCCAAATGGTAAAGAGAATCAACACAATGAAGACTCTGCATCAACTAATGGGCAAAACAACCAGCTAGCACCAAAATGGCAGTATCAAATTCGCACATAACAATATTAACCCTAAATGTAAATGGACTAAATGCCCCAATCAAAAGACACAGACTGGCAAATTGGATAAAAAGCCAAAACCCATCAGTGTGCTGTATCCAGGAAACCCATCTCACATGCAAGGATACACAAAGGCTCAAAATAAAGGGATGGAGGAAGATTTACCAAGCAAATGGAGAGCAAAAAAAAGCAGGAGTTGCAATTCTCATCTCTGATAAATTAGACTTTAAAGCAACAAAGATCAAAAGAGACAAAGCAGGACATAACATAATGGTAAAACGATCAATGCAACAAGAAGAGCTAACGATCCGAAATATATATGCACCCAATACAGGAGCACCCAGATACATAAGGCAAGTTCTTAATGACTTAAAAAGAGACCTAGACTCTCACACAATTATACTGGGAGACTTTAACACCCCGTTGTCAATATTAGACAGATCAACCAGACAGAAAATTAACAAGGATATCCAGGACTTGAACTCAGACCTGGACCAAGCAAACCTAATAGACATTTACAAAACTCTCCACCCCAAATCCACAGAATATACATTCTTCTCAGCACCACATCACACCTACTCTAAAATTGACCACATAATTGGGAGTAAATAACTCCTCAGCAAATGCAAAAGAACGGAAATCGTAACAAACAGTCTCTCAGACCACAGTGCAATCAAGTTAGAACTCAGAATTCAAAAACTAATACAGAACTGCACAGCTTCATGGAAACTGAACAACCTACTCTTGAATGTTGACTGGATAAACAATGAAATGAAGGCAGAAATAAAGATGTTCTTTGAAACCAACGAGAATGAAGACACAACATACCAGAATCTCTGGGACACATTTAAAGCAGTCTCTAGAGGAAAATATATAGCAATAAGTGCCCACATGAGAAGCAAGGGGAGATCAAAAATTGACACCCTATCATCAAAATTAAAAGAGCTAGAGGAGCAAGATCAAAAAACCTCAAAGTCTAGCAGAAGACAAGAAATAGCTAAGATCAGAGCAGAACTGAAGGAGACAGAGACACAAAAAAACCCTTCAAAAAATCAATAAATCCAGGAGCTGGTTTTTTGAAAAGATCAACAAAATAGACAGACCACTAGCCAGATTAATAAAAAAGAAAAGAGAGAATAACCAAATTGATGCAATAAAAAACGATAAAGGGGATATCACCACAGATACCACAGAAATTCAAACCATCATCAGAGATTATTACAAACAACTCTATGCACATAAACTAGTAAACCTGGAAGAAATGGATAGATTCCTGGACACTTGCCTCCTCCCAAGCCTAAACCAGGAAGAAGCCAAAACCCTGAACAGACCCATAACAAGGTCTGAAGTTGAGGCAGCAATTAAGAGCTTACCACCCAAAAAAAGCCCAGGTCCAGACATACAAAGAGGAGCTGGTACCATTCCTTCTGAAACTATTCCAAACAATACAAAAACAGGGAATTCTTCTCAAATCATTTTATGAGACCAACATCATCCTGATTCCAAAACCCGGCAGAGACTCAACAAGAAAAGAAAACTTCAGGCCAATATCCATGATGAACATAGATGCAAAAATCTTCAATAAAATACTGACAAGCCGATTGCAACAGCACATCAAAAAGCTTATCCACCGTGATCAAGTAGGCTTCATCCCGGGGATGCAAGGCTGGTTCAACATACGCAAGTCTATAAATGTAATTCACCACATAAACAGAACCAAAGACAAAAACCACATGATTATCTCAATTGATGCAGAGAAGGCCTTTGACAAAATTCAACAGCCCTTTATGCTAAAAACCCTCAACAAGCTAGGTATTGATAGAACATATCTCAAAATAATAAAAGCTATTTGTGACAAACCAACAGCCAGTATCATACTGAATGGGCAAAAACTGGAAGCATTCCCCTTGAAATCTGGCACTAGACAAGGATGCCCTCTCTCACCACTCCTATTCAATACAGTACTAGAAGTTCTAGCCAGAGCAATCAGGCAAGAAAAAGAAATAAAGGGTATTCAAATAGGAAAGAAGGAAGTCAAATTGTCTCTATTTGCAGACGACATGATTGTATAACTAGAAGACCCCATCGTCTCTGCCCCAAATCTCCTGAAACTGATAAGCAAGTTCAGCAAAGTCTCAGGATACAAAATCAATGTGCAAAAATCACGTGCATTCCTATACACCAATAACAGGCTTAAAGAGAGCCAAATCAAGAACAAACTTCCATTCACAATTGCCACAAAGAGAATGAAATACCTAGGAGTACAACTAACAGGGAACGTAAAGGACCTCTTCAAGGAGAACTACAAGCCACTGCTCAACGAAATAAGAGAGGACACAAACAGATGGAGAAACATTCCATGTTCATGGTTAGGAAGAATCAATATTGTGAAAATGGCCATACCACCCAAAGTAATTTACAGATTCAATGCTATCCCCATCAAGCTACCAATGACCTTCTTCGCAGAACTGGAAAAAATCACCTTAAACTTCATATGGAACCAAAAGAGAGCCCGCATAGCCAAGTCAATTCTAAGCAAAAAGAACAAAGCGGGAGGCATCACACTACCGGACTTCAAACTATATTACAAGGCTACAGTAATCAAAACAGCATGGTGCTGGTACCAAAACAGAGATATAGACCAATGGAACAGAACAGAGGTCTCGGAGGCAACACAACATATCTACAACCATCCAATCTTTGACAAACCAGACAAAAACAAGCAATGGGGAAAGGATTCCCTGTTCAATAAATGGTGTTGGGAAAGCTGGCTAGCCATGTGCAGAAAGCAGAAACTGGACCCCTTCCTGACACCTTACACTAAAATTAACTCCAGATGGGTTAAAGACTTAAACATAAGACCTAACACCATAAAAACCCTAGAAGAAAATCTAGGCAAAACCATTCAGGACATAGGTGTAGGCAAGGACTTCATGACCAAAACACCAAAAGCATTGACAACAAAAGCCAAAATAGACAAATGGGACCTAATCAAACTCCACAGCTTCTGCACGGCAAAAGAAACAGTCATTAGAGTGAATCGGCAACCAACAGAATGGGAAAAAATTTTTGGTGTTTACCCATCTGACAAAGGGCTGATATCCAGAATTTACAAAGAACTAAAACAGATTTACAGGAAAAAAACTAACAAGCCCATTCAAAAGTGGGCAAAGGATATGAACAGATACTTTACAAAAGAAGACATACATGAGGCCAACGAACATATGAAAAAATGCTCATCATCACTGGTCATCAGAGAAATGCAAATCAAAACTACATTGAGATAACATCTCACGCCAGTTAGAATGGCGATCATTAAAAAAGCTGGAGACAACAGATGCTGGAGAGGATGAGGAGAAATAGGAACACTTTTACACTGTTGGTGGGAGTGTAAATTAGTTCAACCATTGTGGAAGACAGTGTGGCGATTCCTCAAGGACCTAGAAATAGAAATTCCATTTGACCCAGCAATCCCATTACTGGGTATATATCCAAAGGATTACAAATCGTTCTACTATAAGGACACGTGCACACGAATGTTCATTGCAGCACAGTTTACAATAGCAAAGACCTGGAACCAACCCAAATGCCCATCGATGATAGACTGGACAGGGAAAATGTGGCACATATACACCATGGAATATTATGCAGCCATCAAAAATGATGAGTTTGTGTCCTTTGTAGGGGCATGGATGAACCTGGAAACCATCATTCTCAGCAAACTGACAGAAGAGCAGAAGATCAAACACCGCATGTTCTCACTCATAGGCGGATGTTCAACAATGAGAACACATGGACACAGGGAGGGGAGCACTACACACTGGGGGTCAGTTGGGGGGAAATAGGGGAGGGACTGTTGGGGGGTGGGGAGCTTGGGAGACATAGCAAGGGGAGAGATGCCAGAGGTAGGTTATGGGGAGGAAGGCAGCAAATCACACTGCCATGTGTGTACCTATGCAACAATCTTGCATGTTCTTCACATGTACCCCAAAACCTAAAATGCAATAAAATAAATAAATGGAAAAAAAAAAAAAAGACTTACACTAAGAAATCATCTGAGCCACAGTGAGAAAATCCTTTCTTCCCAGCCACCTCAGGTGAGTTTCCCAACAGGACCCTGCCCATGTAGGCTTAGACGTGTCCTCTGGGACTCATTTTAATGGAGTAAAAAAGCATTCCTCAGTCAATGACATGACCTAGGAGTTCTTGTATCATTTTCCCTTCAAATTGCCATTGCAGGAATGCAACATGATACCTAATTTACAGTATCGAGTAATAACTACGTGACTAAGAGCTGCCCTTTCCACTGTCCATGTTTGACAGGACATCACTCTTCCACTCTGATGAGAGTGGTGAGCCTCTGAAGAGACTGGGTAATGATACAGAAAAGAGGTTTATTTGTCTCACAGTTCTTCAGGATGTACAGGAAGCATAGTGTCGGCATCTGCTTCTGGGGAGAGCCTCGGGACTCTTCCAATCATGGCAGAGGGGGAGCCAGCAGTCACATAGCAAGAGCAAGAGTAGGAGCAAGAGAGAGAGGAAGGAGGTGCCAGGCCTTTTTTTTTTTTTAACAACAGCTCGAGTGAGAACTCACTCATTACAATGAGGACAGGGCACCAAGACATTCATGAGGGATCCACCTCCATGACCTCCCACTAAGCCCATCTCCAACACTGGATGTTACATTTCAACATGAGATTTGGAAATCAAAATTTCCAAATTTTGAAACAAAACACCCAACTCATATCAGAGGGCCAATCAAATCCCAGAATACTGAAAAGAACAGCAACCACTGGTCCCCAGGGGGCATGAAGAGTAGCCGGAGTGCCAGTCCTACTTCCCCACAGAGACTCAAAATTGAAGACAGCTTAGCCTATTTTGGATGCTATCAACTGGTACTAATGATTTCATTCCTCTCTACACCCAGAGTTTGGGGGTCATATATGCAATGACGTACTAGCAAATGTTTTAGCCTGTGCTCATTCCTATGGTATAAACACTGTTATCATAGCTAATTTCAATCTACCAACATGATGTCACCTGACTCACAAAATTCCTGAAAATTTAACAAGTAGCTCTTACAGGTTTGTTTAAGTCTGCTGCAGCATACTACTGCACATACCATTTACATGTATGTTCTACAGAGTTCTTTAGTAGGACATGGTACTATGTGTTTGGGGATGCTAGTGCTGGCATCTCTGACATATTCCTTCATCTTCACCTTCATCCTTAGTTTTCCTTCTACTTTTCCTCAATTTTTAAAAACTCCTCACATCCTCTCTTTTTCTCTACTGGTTCTCATCCTGTATGCACATTCAGGCCATGGGGAAACTGAGATGATGCATTTCCATTGTATTACGTCACTCATTCCATGACAGCTGAAATTTGGGCAGAGCTGAAAACAAGCAAGTTAGACATTAAAGATTCCACATTAGTGCCGTTCAACTATAATACATAATTGGGCACTAATAATTAGAGATCTGAAGCTGAATAACACACAATCTTGCCTTCTAGGACAGACGGATGAATGAGAAGATTCAAATAATATCTCCATGGCAGACATTAGCAACTGATTCCAGAATTCACATGCTGCTATTTTATCTTTCTCAATACACTGATCCCTACTGATTAATCACAGTCAGCATTGAAAACGGAATGTATTTACCATCCCTGGCCTATGTGTATCAAAGCAATAAGTGCAGAAGAGAAAGGACGGGAAAGGTGTAAAAGGCATAAATGTGCCAATGGAGGGTGCTGTAGACAAACCTCATTGCTATTTATACCTAGTGCTGGCCCTGTGTGTAGAATTACCTCTAGGTGCATGTCATCTCAGGGTTGTCATGAAACACTACTTTTTTGTCCCTAGGATTGTCCATGGCAAAAGCCATCAAGAGGGCACAGACATGCCTGAGTATGTGGCTGTGGGGACAATGAAAGGGGCTGAGCTAATTGCTCTGGAAGGCTTCTATTTGTGATTAAAAGGGATGATAAGGGTGACTGAAGCCAAGCCGTGATTTCAGAGAGGGGTCCAAGCGTGGAGTTCTAGCCATGATTCACTTCTTCCAAAGGCAGGTGGCTGCTGCTCTGGGGATGCGAGGAGAGCTTAAGAAGGAGACTCACACTGCCCCTGTATGTAATCTGGTTACTTTCCCCATTGTCAGGGGCCTGGGATATCCCTGAGATTTTATCTTCAAATGTGACTTGGGACCTGCAGTTGGACACATAGATCACATAGATGAGTTCTTTTTAATGGAAGAAAAAGGAAATTTTTTTTTTTTTTGAGATGGAGTCTCCCTCTTTTGTCCAGGCTGGAGTACAGTGGCATGATCTCAGCTCACTACAACCTCTGCCTTCCAGGTTCAAGTGATACTCCTGCCTCAGCCTCCTGAGTAGCCGGGATTACAGGCATGCACCACCACGCCCAGCTAATTTTTTTGTATTTTTAGTGGAGGCAGGGTTTCACCATGTTGGCCAGGCTGGTCTCAAATTCCTGACCTCAAATGACCCGCCTGCCTCAGCCTCTCGCAGTGCTGGGATTATAGGCGTGAGCCACTGCGCCCAGACAGGAACTGATTTTTAATACATAATCTATCACAAGCACCCATTCCAACCCCAATACTAAGCCTCTGTGAGGGAGGATGGTATCCTGGAGCAAATGGGCAATAACAGCAGGGTTACAGGCACTGTCTTGTCCTGGGGCTGTTATCTTTGCTGTTATCCACTGAGTTCCTAGACTCTGAAAACTTCTTGTCTCAGATCTAATGTCTCTAGGATCTAATGGCTCCCTGAGCCTCCTGACACCCATACCTCTGACCTAGAGTAACATAACCTTGCCACACCTTAGTTTAAATTTGTGTGCCTCTTTCCAAAGCTTCATGTTCATTTTAAAGAACCTTTTAAAAGGATCTCAGTGAGAAGTAGCCAATGGAAGGGATCTTTGATGGTGAAATCCAGGCACTGTAGTCCTACTTGATGCTTTCCTCCATACCACTGCCTTAACTACTCCTTTGCTAAAAGATTGATCTTGTTCACACACTGATGTGTACAAAGCAAAGCTCAACATGAAATGAACCAGCTGAAAATGCTGGGCCAAACAGGGTCCTGAGCCCTTAAGCCCTGGGGACACTACAGCAAAGTTCAGAGAATAACATCACTTGCTCCTTTTCCTAGATTCTGATCAAAAGAGAACAGACCGACAGCCTCAATATTTTGCTGATAAAGTCATCACTCAGTCACAGCATCCCCAGGGAATAGGAGAGGCATAGGATCTAACCCTTGCTATTTTTATTTTTGGAGACACAAATGAGGCAGTCGGTTCTGGAGGAAGTCACGAAAGAAGCTCTGAATCAGATGGTATTTCACCCACCATCGGAGGCAGGATGACTTGTGCTATCCTCTCCCAAATCAAAGAGCTCTCCACACTTGCTAAATGGGACACGAAATGGCCTTGTGCAGCTCTGGCACAGAAAAGGCAAGGACTGAGGTATCAGCCAGGCTGCAGGCAGAGGCCCTCCCTCCTTGGAGCCTCAGCTTTCTGAAAGGGAGGGTGGGAGTGTGGGAGGAGAGATAGAAATCCCATGTCTGCCACTGCCCAAAAGAACAAAGGTCTTGATGCCAGCAGGAAAGACAGTGAACGTGAGATGTTTTCAACTCAAAGTTAGTACTAGAATCAGGTGTAATAGAGGGTGCAGAAGACATTTCTTTCCTTTTTTTTTTTTTTTTTTTTTTTTTTTTTTTTTTTTTTGACAGTCTCGCTCTCTTGCCCTGGCTGGAGTGGAGTGCAGTGGCACAGTCTTGGCTCACTGCAACTTCTGCCTCCTGAGTTCAAGGGATTCTCCTGCCTCAGCCTCCCAAGTAGCTGGGACTGCAGGTGCCCACCACCATGCCAGGCTAGTTTTTGTATTTTTAGTAGAGACAGGGTTTTGCCATGTTGGCCAGACTGGTCTTGAACTCCTGACCTCAAGTGATCGAGAGGGCATCTCTTCTATGAACCAGTCACCAGTGTCAGCTCTCACTCCCAGTGCCCCCTGTGCTCCCTGGAATTCTCCCTTTCCTGTCTCCTCACGTCCAATTTTAGATTCTGGGCAAATAATTTTTCAGTATTACCATATTAGAAATAAGGAGAATGGGTTTGACCTCTCAATTCCCTATATCCCAATAGCTATCAGCTCCTTTGCGGTGCTGGTTGTCTCATACCAGTGGTATCCAACCTTTTTGGCACCAGGGACCAGTTTCAGGGAAGACAATTTCTCTATGGACTTGTGGACAGGGGGATGTTTTGGGGATGATTAAAGCCCATCACATTTATTGTGCACTTTATTTCTATTAGTATTACATTGTAATTTATAATGAAATGATTATGCAACTCCCCATAATGTAGAATCAATGAGAACCCTGAGCTTGTTTTGCTGCAACTAGATGGTTCCATCTGGGGGTGATAGGAAACAGTGAAGGATCATCAGGCATGAGATTCTCATAAGGAGCTCACAACCTAGATCCCTTGCATGCACAGTTCACAATAGGGTTCAAGCTCCTATGAGACTCTAATGCTGCTGATGATCTGACAGGAGGCGGAGCTCAGGCAGTAATGGGGAGCAGCCGAAAACACAGATGAAGCTTTCCTGGTTTGTCTGCCGTTCACCTCCTGCTGTGCCGCCCGGTGTTGGTCTGTTGCCCAGGGGTTGGGGACCCCTGTCTTATGACACTTTATTTCCCTGAGCATCCAATGCTGTACTTGGAACATACAACATACTGGAGCAAGACCTTTTGATGTGATCTGCTCATACAGGATTCACTCCCAGCTAACACAGACCCTTCCTTCCTTTTAAAGATTCCCAAGGATTTTCATCATGAACCAGGTGTTTGCGACACTTAAAAATATTATAACAGCTATTTTGATTGAACACACTGCAGAGAGTATGTTTGGTGCTATTTTGGAAGAAGCCTACTTCATTACTGCAAAATTCTTATTTTAATTCTTGGATGGCCATTAAAATGGAACCCCTCTCCATGAGAAAAGGTTATCTCTTTGTTTACCTGAATAATCTAAACTTATTTCCTTATAATGAACATTTATTTTGATTGACAAAAAAAAAATAATACAGGTCCTAACAAACCCCTCTCATCACTCCCACCCCAGCCTTCCAAGGACCCCAGTACTTTGGCTTGTTGGATGTGTAGGGACCCTCCCTGGCCACAGAGAGGAAGGACATTGTCCCTTCCTTTGCTCTAGGCCTCCTGAGGGTCAGCTGTAACCCAGAAAACTTTCAAATTGGGGATTCAGGGCAAGGGTCCCTCAGGACATGGGTGTCATGAGGATTCCAGGACAGGAGTCTCTGGGGATGGTCCTTTGGCTGAAAAGGCCAGCCATGTTTCCAATGATAGCACAGGATCCTTCAAGCATGATGAGAAATTTACTATGCACCCTCACAGCTGTCGGGGCTGACAGTAAGATGAGCTAGGCCAGGCAAGATTCTAGATTCTTCTACCATCTTTGTTATGGACACCCAAGGAGACTGGGCACAAACTGATACTTAATTTTTTATTCAAATCTTTTCATTGATAAAATAATAGATTGCTCTGTCTATGGACTAGCCATTCTTTTATTCCTTTACTTTCTTAATAAACTTGCTTTCACTTTGAAAAAAGTGAGATAACAACCCATTACCTTGTGGTTCCTTAAATGTCTGAGGAAATTAATGTCAGGATCGCAAGCTACTCTAAGAAGAAATGATGAATTATGATTAGAATTATGGATCCTCAAAGACCCGTGAAGAGACATTGTGTGAGCCTGTGAACTAACTGCCTATAGATAATAAGAACCGATGAGAAGTTCCTAGTTTTTACTGTGTGTCAGGCGCTGCTCTAAGTGCTTCACATGCATTGGGACACTGTGTCCTCAAAACTATCCTCTCAGGTAGGTACTAATATTATCTCTATTCTACAGCAAGGAAACCAAAGCACAGAGACTTCACCCATGATGCAACCTAGAAAGTGAGAGCCTGGCCAGGGGTGTTGGCTCACACTTGTAATCCCAACACTTTTGGAGGCTGAGGTAGGAGGATCACTTGAGGCAAGGAGTTCAAGACCAGCAGGGGCAACATAGCAAGTTCCTGTCTCAAAAAAACAAAACAAACTTGGGTGTGGTGGCATGAGCCTGTATTCCTAGCTGCTCAGGAGGCTAAGGCAGGAGGATCCCTTGGGGCCAGCTGCATTGAGCTATGATCATACCACTGCACTCCAGTCTGGGTGACAGCGAGACCCTGTCTCAAAATAAAATAAAATAAGTGTATTAGTCCATTTTCACATTGCTATAAATAAATACCTGAGACTGGGTAATTTACAAGGACAGGAAGTTTAATTGGCTCATGATTCTGCAGGCTATACAAGGTACATGGCAGCATCTGTTTCTGGGGAGGCCTCTGGAAACTTACAGTCATGGTGGAAGGCCAAGAGGGAGCTGGCACTTCACATGGCTGGAGCAGGAGGAAGAGAGCGTGTGGGGAGGTGCCACACACTTTGAATGACCAGATCTCACAATAACACAGTCACTCATCGTCAGGAGAACAATGGGATGGTGCTAACCCATTTGTGAGAACTCCACCCCCATGATCCAATCACCTCCCAGCAGGTGCCACCCACATCACTGGCGATTACAGTTCAATATGAGATTTGGTGGGGACACAGATCCAAACCATATCAAAAAGAAAAGAAACTGAGATCCAGACAGTCAGCCCTGCTCCTCACCCCACTACAACACTGGCAGGTGGTTATGTGGAACATTCTCACAGGGTCACAGCAAAATATGTTCATGAACTTGCATACATATAGGTATGTTCTTTTTTAAGTCTGGTTTCTCCTCTGCTACTGACCTTCCACAAGTATAGGGACTGAAATAGCAAGGACAGATCAGGGGAACTGACTGAAGAGGGACTTGTATTGCCCATGGGAGCTGCAGGCTGAAAAGAAGCTAAAGAATGTCCCAGACAGCAAGCAAGCAAGGCCGTGCTTAAGGTGGTTCTGGCTTAAAAATAAAAACTCCCCCCAACTAGCAATCTGATGTGAATCCAGATAGCCCCTCTTTCGGCTCCCACCTGCCCATGATCCTGGAGACACAGGGCAAAATCATTTTCTGCAGCCAACTCTCTAACTACATCTGCCTGGAAGGAAACCAGCACCTCACCTCTTGCCCCAGATATCTGCATCTAGAGGTTCACACAACCTAAACCCAGTTAGAGTCCAGGCAAAAGCTTCAGCCTTTTTCCTGTAATAGAACAGAAGAATGCAGCGACCAAACCCTAATGTGTGAAATGTAAGGACCTAGCAAATCACAGAATGGAGTCAAGCCAGAGAAGTTAAGTCATTTGCTTCAGATCACACAGCTAGTGCCTTATTCTTCTTTGTTTCCCTGAAGTCAAGCATAGGAGGTATCCAATAAATGTTTAATTAGTTATCTGCATGAGTTTCAGGAGGCTACTGGACCTCTCTGGTTTCAGTTCTATTGACCACAAAATATGGCAAATAATCCCTACTCTATATGTTCCACAGAATTACTGTGAGATGAGGATCCAATAAGATTTAATCTCTGTCTCTCGCCTTCTCTCCAAATATAATCACAGGCAGGCAGGAAAAGCGGCACATTGTCGTTTCTCTTTTCCCCTCTCCTCTGTCTTCTAAATTTTGAAGCAAAGCATTGTGATGTCTTATCCAAGACCAGACACTGAAGGAGGAGAGGACACTGACTTGGACTTGGGTGGAAAACCAGAGAGGAAATAATTGCAAGACTTGATGGGGTTTGCCTTTGGCATTTTTTATCAAAATTAACTAAATTTTTTTTCTACTGTAAGGAGAAAAAGTGAGTGTATTGAGACACCCTGGAGTATACCTGGATCAGTCACTTCATTTTACAGATGAGGACCTGGGAGGAAAAGGAAACCTGCCCCAGATCACACAACTGGTTCCCACCAAGTCTCCTGACTCCCGCTCCTCTCCTGAAACATTTGCCTTTACACGGAGCTTCCAGAAGGGAGGGTATCATTCTTGGCAAGAGTCAAACCTTCTCTAAAGCAGTTGTCATCCATAGCCAAGGTATGCTTGGTCATATCTGGGCAGCTAACTCACTTCTGGACTCAGCTTCCCTCCTCCCCACCAATCAACTGCACATCCTTGCATTTTTTGTAAAAAAAAAAAAAAAAAAAAAAAAAGTGTCATATTTATTATCATATTTGTCCACAGCCTAAGCATTTCACACGTGTAAAACTGATACCGTATTCACTACCCCTTCTAATTTGTTTTTTCTTATATTTTTGCAATCCCATTAATGGCTGTTGTTTGTTTGCCTTACTTTGTTTTTACATTTCAACTTTTATTTTAGATTCAGTGGGTACATGTGCAGATTCGTTGCCTCGGATATCGTGTGAGGCTTCAGTTTGGAGTATGGACCCTGTCACCCTGGTAGTGAACACAGTACCCATGAGGTAGTTTCATAACCCACTCCCTGCTCCCTACACCCTCTGGTAGTTCCGTCTATTGTTCCGATAGTTATGTCCACGTATGCTCAGTGCTTAGCTCTTACCTTAAATGAGAACATGCGATATTCGGTTTTCTGTTCCTGCGTTAATTTGCTTAGGATGATGGCCACCAGCTGCATCCATGTTGCTGCAAAGGACATGATTTCATTCCTTGCATTTCTTTAAAGGGGATGGCCTAGGGTTCTGAGGCGCATCCTCCTTACAAATCCAGCCTCCTTGACTCTGGAGCCTCCCTGGACTCTTGTGACAAGTCTGGTTGGACAAGTCTAAATGCTCTTTTTGAAGTCCGTGATACTTCAGTCTCCCGTTTTCACAGACAGTGGCCTCTCTGACCACTCTTCCCCTGGGGCTGCTCCTCCCTGCCAGCCTGGGTATGGGCAGAGAATCCCATAACCTCAGCAGTAGTCCTTAGGCAGAAGACCCTTTTACTTTAGCTCAAGCCCTGCTCTCTCTTCTTTGCTCTAAACTATATTTCTACATTCATACCCCTTCACCAGCCCCTCCTCAAACCCAACAGTGCAGATGAGTGGGGGCCTCCCCACCCTGACAGTCCTTCCTTGCCTGCGCATCTCAACCCTGCCTGACCTAGAAACCTTCCACTCACCATCACTCATTCCCCTACCCTAACCCCCAGCACCAAGTTCTTCCTGTAGGTCCTATACTTGCAATGCTTCTCAGTGCATCACATTCTCTCTATTCTTATGCTGCCACAATCTTATCTCTGGCAGCACAGCCATAATCTCCCAACATCCAGATATCTTCCCCCTTAACTCATTCTGCATCCTACTCTCAGAGTTGTCCTCTTAAAGCCTGGATATGATCTTGCATTCTATGGCTCAGTAACCACCGAGGGTGCCATGTTAGTTATCAAAGTCATTCCAAATTCCTGAGCCTTGCATTGCAGATTCTTACATGTCCTCTACCCATTCTTGTAAGTTTCCAGAACACTCCGATGTGCCATGCCGGGCACTGTGCCAGGCGCTTTTCCATTATGATATGTGTGCTAAGCACTGCAACTTTGAACTCATCAGTGGAAATGGTGACAGATATGGGTGTGCTCTAATATTTTCAACCTTCAGCAAAATGAACTCAGGGATGTGATTTTTTTAAAAGTTCTGTTTTTAAAAGAAACATTCAATGATGAGGAAACATCAACTTATTAAAGAAATTATTAATAACCAACATTTTTTGAGCACTTACCGTGTACCAGTCGATGGATTAAGCATTTACATGCATTGACTTATTTAAATGTCACAAGAAACTCTGAGTCATTATTATGGCTCATTTACAAAAGACGAAACTGAAGATTGACAAGGTTAAGTGACTTGCCTGCTATCAGAGACCAGGAAGCAGTGAAGCTCACCAGGAACCCAGGTGTGTCTGATTTCCAGGTCCTTGCATTTCACCTTTCTACTCTGCTGCCTTGGTAACAACAGATTGCAGGAGGTGTCAGGAAGTGCATGCCTACCTCTCCCTCCCCCAACCCCACCCAGCTTATGACTTCATGCTCCTGGTTGGACAACAGCAAGGGATCTAGAAAGCACATACCTTAAGTATAATGTGAGAGATTCTTATTTAAAATTCCACATTTGGGGCTGGGCATGGTGGCTCATACCGGTAATCCCAACACTTTGGGAGGCCAAGGCAGGTGGATCACCTGAGTACAGGAGTTCAAGTCCAGCCCGACTAATATGGTGAAACCCCATCTCTACTAAAAAATACAGAAATTATCCGGGCATGGTGGCACATGCCTGTAATCCCAGCTGTTTGGGAAGCCGAGGCAAGAGAACTGCTTGAACCCGAGAGGCAGAGGTTGCAGTGAGCTGAGATTGCGCCAATGCACTCCAACCTGAGCAACAGAGTGAGACTCCATCTCAAAAATAAATAAATAAATAAATAAAATTCGAAATTTTAAGTGGGGGAAATGAGGAGATATTGATCAACAGATACAAACTTTCAGTTACAAGATGAATACATTCTGGAGATCTAAGGTAAAGCATGGTGACTACAGTTAATAATAATGCACTGTATGCTTGAAATTTGCTAAGAGAGTAAATCTTAAGTGTTCTCACTGCAAAAAAATTTTAAAGGGTAACTGAGATTAGTGTTAATTAACTTGATTATAGTAATAACTCCACTATACATATATATCTCAAATCACTACACTGTACATGTTAGATACATACCATTTTTGTCAATTATACCCGAATAAAGCTAGAAAAAAATTCCAAATTTTCTTTTGATAGTATTAATGGAATAATAGAAGGCATTACAATTCTCATGACAAGACAATGTCAGTGTCCAGCGTTTTGATGTATTTATATTGGTTGGGATTCAAATCTCATCTGAAGTAATGATAATTGCCTCTGTTGGAATGTCCCATCCCAGATCATGAAGCACTTTCCCACACTCTTTCCCTGAATTCTCACCAAGACCCTGAAAGGTACTACTAGCCTCATCATTAAAAATAAATAAACTGAGGTCATAAAGTTAAAGAGACTTGCCTAAGATCACATCACTTGTAATTGGTGAATTTTTTAACTGCTCCATGTTGCCTCTTAACAACACCACTTCTTCTTGGATACAAGTTATTTTCAGACAGATCTCATTTTACAGAGCTTTTCACAGTATGGGTAACAGTTACTGGACTAGAACCACATAAAATGGTCACTGCACAGGATCATTCATCACAGAGGATTCGCTGAATCCCAAAGTCTTCCCAGGATATAAAATAGCTCTGCGGAGGCACTTCGGCCTGAAAAGATTTGCTGTAATGTGATTTCACCTGAATGTTTAGCCATGGCTGCAAATTCCGCTTCAAAGAAAGGGCCTCTCTTACAAGTGACTGTTGTGGCTGTTTCTCTGCAGCTGGCATTCCAGAGCAAACCAGGGATTAGAGGAGTTTCTCTTTGGACTTAGAGATAAAAAAAAAAAAAGGGAGGCTAGGGACCCACACAGTCTACACTCCCTTCCCCAGCTGGTGATGCCTCTTCTAATTCTGATTCAATGTGCCCACCTGGTTGTCATTACACAGGGCCAGACTCACAGCCGGAGAGGACAGACCAGACTTCCCCAAAACTAAAACCACCCTGGGGCTGCTGTCGTCTTCATTTGATGAGGACAAACCACAGACCCCATCAGGAAAGCTGGGGAGGGGATGGAGAAGGTGGCTAGCAGAGCCTCTGATCATACTCTGGGTGCCCTTGGGCCACTTACACACACCCTGTCCATCAAGACTGCTCACCCCAAGAAAATGATCAATGACAAGCAGCCGGTGGTCAGGCCCTGCAACTGCAAAATGATTCCAGGTGCAAAAGAGTGATGTCTATGCATGCAGGGTCGGCTCACAGCACTCACAGGGTGAGGCACAGGATGGAGGTGTGAAGGATTCCCCACCAACACACACACACACACAAACACACACACACTCTCTCTCTCTCCCTCTCCTGATGTCATGGTTACCAAGGCAACCCAACATGAGTCATCATATCTCAAGGTGGATTAGCAGAGCAGGAAAAGGCTTTTGTTTGTTTGTTCAGAGCTCTTCCCCTTCTTTCCTCTTAATAGCTCTGTCTGATGTTGATAATAGCCAAGTACCTTTCATACCCTCAGAAATCCTAAAATTTGTGTGTTTAGATCGTTTAATCTTAGAGAGCAATCAGCTTTTTCTTCATATTAGGTTGGGGTGGGAATCCAGGGCTTAGTGATAATGTTGCAATTGGCAGAAATCTGAAATGATTTCTAGAACCATGAGGGTAGTGACTTAGCAGTCATATTCCCTCTGTGCTGAGGCCCACCCCTGAGGGGCACCTGGCCTTCTCGGAGGAGCCGGCTCTCCTAGCCCCACTCCCCTATCATCTGAGCAAGCAGGCACAGACTAGGCCCTGGTGAGCAGCGTGCTTGCAGACTTTCTATTTTGAGCTCTGCAAGTGCTTCACAGCTCATTGGTTGTGCGTGCCAAACAGGAAGGTCCTCCCGGAAGGGCCACATACTGGAGGGCTTCACCAAGAGCAGAAATAAATCAGCAGAGAAAAAGAGATGACCCATCATGGGGACAAAGCACAATATCACAAAATAAGGCCATTCCCTGGTCCTGAGATTAGATCAAACACTCTCCTCGGAGATGCTGCCTGGATCTCTCATGGCTGCCTTGAGGGGCATCCCATAACTAATTTTGAGATAGGCCTTTTTCAACTGGAAAAACCAGGCAGTAATTACTGAATCTGTCTTGTATCAGAAGCCTTATACGCAGAAGGCAGGACTACAGGATCAAATCACTTCCTAGTAATTAATTAGTAGGCAAAAACAAGTGCTTTGAGCTCAGTGAAGGAAGAAAGATGGTTTCTTGGTTGCCAGTAAAACCAACTTAGGCCTCTCTCCTCCTTAGCTCAAGGTGCCCCTGGTTCTTCACCTCTGTTTCAATAAGGAAGCCTGAGTTATGTTTTGTTAAAGTAGAATTACTTGACCTGGTAAAGTTCAGCTGAAGGCAACTGTTATTCCTTGTTTGCACAAAAGAAGCACAAACAATTCCATGTCAACTCACCTGTCCCCACCTACAATGCAAACAGCAGCTGACAAGACTTTCCACCGTAGACTGTTATGAAAAGGCTAACACGGACCAGGGAAAGGACTTCTTGAGCAGAGCGACTCCTGGTATGGAGAGCTGTTAAAAAAAAAAAAAAAAAAAAGTGT
Source organism: Sapajus apella (assembly GCF_009761245.1). Taxonomy (NCBI): domain Eukaryota; kingdom Metazoa; phylum Chordata; class Mammalia; order Primates; family Cebidae; genus Sapajus; species Sapajus apella. Next base: position 13,625,081 of record NW_022436961.1, on the reverse strand, counting down.
TGGGGAGAGGAGTGGGCTTTGTTTCAAAGAAAATTTTTAAAACAGTATTTACTTTCATAATCTTTTCTCTTTAACTTCCAAAGAGGCCAGCAAATATTCCACTGGGCCCATGTGGAGCTGGGCTATGTCCTGGGGTGCATGGCTATTCCTTTCCTGTTGCCTTCATCTCAATAAGTAGAGAAGGCAAAAGTTTGCTCACATCAATGACCATGGTATCTGTGGCTGTTTCTCCACAGCTGGCATTCCAGAGCAAACCAGGGATTAGAGGAGTTTCTGTTTGGACTTAGAAGTCTATACCCTCTTCCCCTCGCTTCTTGCCAGAGTCTCACGCAATCCAGGCCAGCGTGGTGGGCTCGTAGTGTTTCTCATTGGCTTTCCTGTCTCATTCTCAGCGAGAAGGGGTTGCAGACATAATGGACATTGGCAAAGACTCTGCACACCCCCTGGACTGTTCTGTGGAGTTAGACCCAAGACATGCTAACAGGCCTGGCTTTCACTCACAGGGAGCTCACAGAATTTAGAAGATTTTTGAAGCAGATTTTTAGAAATCATCCTTTCCTCCTCATTTTAGATGAGAAAAATGAGCCCCTTGAGAGGTGACATGACTTGTTGAAGATCACACGACATCCTAAGTGGCAGAGGCTAGAAGCTGAGCTTCCTGCTTTCAAATCCAGAGTGATTAGCACTAGAACTCAGTGGAGGTTAAAGAAAGAGGGAAGGCTCCGTCACATCCCCTCATGATACATTCATTGTCTTTTGTACCTAATTATTATTATTAACAAAAACAACAGCAGCAACAAAGATATTTCTGGGGATAGGAAAGCAATGCTTTAAAACCACCAAACTTGAGCATAAATTATTTGCCGTCTCTGTCAACTCCATGAATGGAGACCTTGCATGGTGAGAAAGCCCAGTGTTTGGGGGTAGAAGTGGGTCCCATTAGGAGCTGAAAGAGAAAAGGCAAAGAACCATGAAGACAAATCTCAATGACATCATAGCTGGCACCCAATTTTGAATGAAGAGAGTCATGGAAACCTTCCAGAACTCATGGCTGGATTGCATTCTCAGATCCAGCTACTCATCAGCAAGGAGATTTAGTGATCAGTCTCCTTCACCTCCAGTCAGCCCATATGACCTTGACTAATTCTCCAGAAGTGTGAGCTGCAAAGTATCTAGTTGCTGAAACGCTCACACCCTCATGGAGGGAAACTGGATGACCTCAGCCTTTTGAAATTACCTGCTGCAGCTCCTGGCTCAATTCTGTTTCAGGCGTTAGAGTCAGGCTCAACTGGGCTCAAACTCTGACTCAGACACTTGCCAAATATGTGTGTGACCTTGGACAAATTAATTTTCTAAAAATCCCAATTTCCTCATCAATGAAATGTGAATTCAAATAGGAAGATATTGAAAGAGTTGGGTGGATTAAAGATTAACATTTAATTTAAAAAACACACACAAACAGAATTAACACCTAAAAAGCACTTATTGTATGCCAGGCTGTACTTTGGTTCTGTCCTTCTGTTAACCCTAAGGAGTCAGTGCTATTGTAACTTCCATTCTACAGATGAGGAAACAGACACACAGAGATTAAGGAATTGCTCCAACGTCCAGCAACATCCTGAGACCCTGGCAAACTCAAGGGACTTGGCGGGGGCTGCTGTGCTCCATGCTGTAGGCCCTCTCATCCCTGAGGGGCAATGGGACCCTTGGGGACCTTGGTCTTCATGTGTCTCTAATACTCTATTTACCCCACTTCACTGTGGTGACCAGCTACCCAAGGAGCTTAAAGACCTGCACCTATGGGGTTGTACCAGAGTCCTGAGTTGGGCCCAGATCCAGGAGGGTGTCCCACCAAGTAGGTCATGCCTGGTGGACGACAGAATATCCTTTCATGGGATTGTGTGAGGTACTAGAATGGTACTGACACCATGATTTTAAGATAGCTCAAATTTCTGTATAGACATGAGGCCCTGTAAAAATATTTTCCCAAGTCCACATACCCTAGGGCACCCCTGACGAGGTTGCCCTGACAAGAAACCGCAGTCTGGGACTGAAACTGTGCTCTCCATGTGCAGAAAGATCTCCCGGCAAGCACACGAATGCAGTGCAGTTATTATTAGATTTTAAATGCCTGGGGAGTTTGAGCTAAAAGAAATCTCATAGTAAAGCAAGTTTGTGATACAAAATGTGACTTGGTCTCTGTTTTTAAGTCTCAATTCCAGTTTTGCGAAAGGAAGCCCATTTGTAAGTGGTGAGGGATGTGAGCCGCTGGTTGAGGCTGACTGCTTCGCAGCCCCTCTGGCTTTGCAGAGAGCAGGAAGGCAGATGTTCTACAATAAAAAATGTGGCTGCAACAATCTTGCATGTTCTTCACATGTACCCCAAAACCTAAAATACAATTAAAAAAAAAAAAAGAATGTGGCTGGTCTTTGCCTAGGATCTTGGGTGAGAACTTCCAAACCCTTGGAATGTTCTGAGTGATAGGAGGGTCTTTGGTACTCATGGTGGACCCCTGAGACCATGCCTGAGTTCATGCTGATGAGGTGAGGTGACTATGCCCTTGACGGTTTCAGGATGGGGGCTATCCAGGCCAGAAACACCAACCATATGCTTAGAGGGTTTGGGGGAGCAGGGAAGGCTGCAGATGAGATCAATCATGTGGCCTACATTTCAATCATCTGTGGGTGACCTGGAAACCCCAGGGCTTGTGGCCGGGGTCTGAAGGGTTGGGAATTTTTTGGGTGACTGGGCTGTCAACCAGTAAAGTTTGCACCAACTCTGGTAGCTGGCATCAGAATTGCAGTGTAGTAGGCAATAGAAAGCTCTGCCCTGTGAAGCTGTGCCCCAGCAGGGAAGGGGTGAAAAGGGCAATGGAACAGCCTGCCTTCATGTTGTATGTTTCAGGATCCTCTCTCTCCATCTGTACCTTCCCAAGCTTTGTCCTTTATCCGCCATCTAACACCTATCCCCTGCCACAGCTGAGAGGCCATGTCTGAACACACACTGTCCTCTTAAAAAACTTCAAGTGTCTTCCTTACTTATAATCCTGTTATTAACTGCTGACATGTGGAGAAAAGAAATAGGAAGATTAACTTGATCACCATGATATATTCCACACCTGCATTTAGACTGTCTTCTAAGGACCTCAAATAGTTGATACATGTGTCCTCAAGACATTTGAAGCAGAATGAAGTCTTTTTCTCGTGAGGTTGGATCAGGTATGACTCTGTCTACTTGACCTTTTTGATCATTAGAGGCACAGGACGAAGTAGAAATAGCATCAAGCTGGAGATAAACACCCTGAGTTTCGGTCATCTCAGGGTCTGTGTTCCCCCAGAAGGAGGGGGCAGGCAGGGAGGGGCCAGGCTGGTTGTCAGTCCCCATCTAATTGTCCAGGGTGCAAAACAGACCTTCAAGCCCAGTGGAGAAATGAATAGAATGTCAAGTTGGAATTGGAGGGGAAATCCAATCAAACAGGCTGAAGGAAGCCTCTGATCTGATGGGCACACCACCAGGGCCCCCACTTGGTGCCCAGGGCAGCAAATGATGTCAGATCTTACCACTCTGGGCTTCTTGCATATGGCCCAGCAGTGTTCTCATTATCTGGGAGGGCAGGGACAGGGTGGAGAGGGGCTTTAGCACATCCTGCTTGGAGAGCCTGTGGCTGACCAAGTTTCACAAGAAGGGCCTCATGCTGGACTCTGCAGCTCACAAGTCATCTTTGTCAATTACGGGACCATGTGAAGTGCTAACAACCTGACACCCCAAACTTACCTGTTTAAATTTTTAATTTTTTTTTTAGAGATGAGGTCTCACTCCGACACCCAGGACAGAGTACAGCGGTGTGATCATGGCACACTGCAGCCTCAACCTCCTGGGCTCAAGCAATCATCCCACTTCAGCCTCCCAAGTAGCTGGGACCACAGGCACACACCACCATGCCACGCTAGTTTTTTTTATTTTTTGCAGAGATGGGGTTTCACTATGTCACCCAAGCTGGTCTCAAACTCCTGACCTCAAGTGATGCTCCAGCCTCTGCCTCCCAAAATGCTGGGATTAGAGGCATGAGCCACCGCACCTGGCCTCAAACTTACCAATTGACTTTAATCAGCTGAAGGCATTTGGATGTCTCTGCAATGCAGGAGAGCACACAGAAGTACATCTAAGGAGCCAAGCCATAGGATGCCTCTTGTTCTGCATGGAGAAGGAGAGAAGTGATAAAGAGGGGAAACTTAGTATCTCCTTCATGTACCTCCTTCCTCCATCAACATCCTCCTTTCTTGTCTGCTTACTGGTATAGCTTACTATTACAACCATTCTTTTCTGCACACTGTTTTCCAATATACACACATCAGACAGCTGCAGTCTTTGAATGCTCCACTCTGTACCTGCATTTCCCAACACAGAGGGAGCCAGTCAATGTTCAGTGAATCATGTTTTGCTTTAGTCCGATCAATTTAAAATTCACAATGGCCAAATCTCATTAAAATGTCACCACAGCCCCAAATTTAGGCCAAATGGACACAATCCCAAAGCTCTTACCCTACAAATCTAAGCCTTTTGTGGGAACAAACATGTATGTCAGCAGAAATTAAGGGAAAGGGAGAGTTGGACGGCAGCTGCTGGAGAACACATGAACGTCATTTTCAAGTGCCCAGGATTGCCATTGGCCCTATCGATTGGATAATGACAAGGAGAGCTGGTTCGATTCCAAAAAGAGAAACCCTGCAGAGGAGGCAAAAGTACTTAATTTTTATGAACCTGTTGGCTGGAACTCCATATTAATATTTCACGATGTCAGTCTTGTCTTCTTTTTTATTTTATACTCAAATGAAGAGCAATGCCTAGCTCCTGAGTGTAATCTCAGTAGGACTGTGTGGTGTGTCCACGTACTGCCCCACGCCCCAGACCATTGTAGTTAATGACCACACATACAGCCATTGTGGAACAGTCTTCTGGTTTTGTTAAACAGTTGCAAGTTGAATTTGTGGAATATGTAATCATTTCAAGACTTTTTAAAAATATCATCCTACTGCTAAGCAGCAGCCCTCTCTTTTTCAGGAAATAGCATGTGGTAGGGGTCTAACTTAGGGGCCATAAATAAATCTGGACAATAACCCTACATAAAGCAATCTTGTTCTTTCCCCCTCTAAGCTTCCACACCACCTCCAGTTTATCTGTTGAGCTAATGATTTGGTTGCTAGGTCAGCCAGAAGGTAAATGGTTTCTTGAGTGGGTGAGATAGAGTGGTTGCAAAATGTGTATCTTGCTTCAACTCAGCAAATGGTGCCCCAGCTGTCAAGGGCACACAGCATATTGGAGGCTGTGATTCAAGAAGGAGCATAAGATGAATTGCATTGTCAAGTACAGTAGTAAATGGCTGAAGCTGCCCAGCAGCTCCTTCCCCAACCTGTTTTCTTCTTAAAATGAATCTATTCCATTGGCAAGCACTAGACTGAAGTGTCCTCATAAAATCATGGAGTATTAATGAGGCATTTGGACCATCCCTTACTCTTTAGAGATGAGGGATTTGATGATGTCCAGAGTATGAACTGCAGTGTTTTTTGTTTGTTTGTTTTGTTTTGGGGAGAGGAGGGACAAAGTGAGGAGGATCCTAGTCTGGACAATGAAATAGTGCTAACAGTTTCCAAGAAAATGGCTAACTGAATCATGAATGCACAATAAAAACAGTTTTTATAGTGCAGGAGGGGAAAAGATTTAAACCTGACAGTCCTCACCTATGAAGAAATGCATGACATGGAAATAACTTGGGCCAGTTCCTCAACAATGCCAATGATCTTACTTTTGTCATAAATCAATGTGTCCAGGTTAGGGACAGTGTCTGATGGCTTTCATTCTACCTAAAAACTTGTAGTCTTAGTTTATCTTGAATCATTAATTCATGCAATCATTAACTCATTCAATGAACATATTATAATGATTACCTATTGTGTGATAGGGTCTGGGAGGAAAATGGCAAGTAAAACATTTTATCTACCTTCAGAATCTTCCAGACAGGCAAACAATTTTTTTTAATATGAAAGACTCAAACAAATTTATTACAGCAAGGCAGTTTTACCTATAATGCACTCTGTGGCTTCTACATATAGCCCAGTTTCTACTTCTACATTTGGTAAAAGCTGGCAGCCACTGAGTCACATAAAATTATTATAAATGGTAGACATTTATTTTCAGACATTAAATGATGGGAAGTAGTAGTAAAGATTTGTCATGTAGCATTTTATGTGTGCAAAGTGCTTTACAGTCATATTTTATGGCTTGTTCTACATAATAGTCATGTGTGAGATGGGCTGGAACAGGCTCTATTTTAGAGTGAGGAAGTGACAGCAGTCCCATGTACATCAGTGTCCTCTTTAAATACTATTTGTCTTGGGCTTTTAATAAAGATCACTGCTTTTTTAAAGTTTCTTGGAATTTGCATTCTGCATGTTTATATTTGGTTCATCCAGTCTTTTTATAATGGCTCAGAGTCCAAACTCAAATTCTAAATAGTGCAGGTCACATCTGAGTGCAACTGCCAAGATGAGCCATGGCAGACATGACCCAACACTTTTAGCCTCCGTCATGATCAATAGCTGTTTCCATAGTTCTACTGGAATTCCATTTCCTCACTTATCCTCCAAGGTCAGAGAAAGCATCGCTCTGGTTTCCACCCACTTTTCCTTCCAAGAAAGTGATCTTTGTGGTGGCCCTTGTTTGCCTTTCTCCACCCACCCTTTCTGTCCAAGATTCTTGGGAATTGTAGCCATAATGGGGCCACCATAGACCAGCTTCAGTAAAGAATGATCAGCACTCCCTTACTTCTTTCTTCTGACAACCTGCAGCTGGAGTGGAATTTGGGAGAGGCAGGAGTGAAAATCTTGTAAAACCTCACTCTTTTGTTTCCTCTTTCCATTCTTTCAAGGAAGTATCCTGGATTACTGTAGTCACCCTGGGAGTAAATTTGTGGTCCAGAAGGACTAGCCCCTGCCTATGAGAAGCACAGTCTCATAGGGTATCCAGAAAGGCCAATGGGCGATTGCCAATCAAAGCTTCTGGTGCTGTGACAGTGCTAGAGTTTATGGAGCAGAAGGGATATAGACCCCTGCCTCAGGTCTAGGGGTTCAATAAGGGCTTCCCAGAGGAATTAGCCTCAGGACTTTGGAGTTATACTGGAAATGCCGTGCATCTTTTGCTTGGGAGGGACTTTGAGCCTAGGAGCCAAGGAAGGCCAAGAGGGTGGCCCAGGGGAGAGTAGAATGGAGAGTAGGCTGCTTGACATTGTCTTTAAGTTCTAGACAAGAAAGAGGCAGGGAGGGAGGGAAGAAGGCTTCCTCTGCCTTGCTATGACCCAAGCATAAGTTTCCCTTCGAAGACCATTCTAGTTAATGACCACTCCGCATATTCAGGGACAAGGGGTGTGTTTGGTTCACCCCTGCATCATCTGCATCATGACTCTTGACATATGACAAGCAGCTAGGCAGGGCTCAGACCCAGCCAAAATACCTCCTCTCACAAAGCCTAAAAGGACTGCATGAGCTCCTTTTAAAATCACTGCTGACAAATCCCACAACCAGTCTCGGCGCTGAAAGGTGAATGAACTCAGGAACAGGAGTCAGGAAACAGCTTTTTATTTAACGTAGTGTGTGGTCTTAGCCACTCATTTGACTGACTTGGGCCTTATTGCCTCATTTAACTTATAGGATTAATAATACCTGCCCTACTTACTCAACAAGTTTCTTGGGAGAATAAGATCACATAACAAATATGAAAAGTTCAAGGTATATAAAAATAAAGCCCATGACTTTGTCCCATATTGTTTTGATGTGTGTCTGGGCTTCTGCTTTGGAGTTGGGTATTCCTCTCATCCACCACTGAATGTCCGGGTTGTCCTGTCTTTTACCCTCAACTGTCAGACGTTGACACCCCTGCCCCCATTCACCATCCCATATAGCTTGGTCAACAGCTGCTTGCTAATCACATGGCCATGGCTGAGTCATTCTAAGCACTGACTCATGTCATCACTTAGCATCTTCAAAATATTAATATGGCCCCTTCACTTTAAAGCCTATAAACCCATATTCCCCAAGTCTATTCTGGGTCCAACGCCAGTGGAGTGTGCCCCCTACAGTGGCTCAAAGAGGAAGCCGTCGTCTCTGGACCCTACAGTCCTGGGTTAGCCCACTGTGTCTAACAGCAGCCTCCCACCTGGAGCATGTCTTCCTTATTCCTGAAGATAATCTTCTGGTGCACCTACCACAATGACTTGAGGCTGCTTCAGCAAGAATGATGGAAGCATTACCCCACTTCTGATACACTCTCTTAACCGTCCTTGGGGAGGGTTATGCCAACTGGCTTATTAACATAACCAATATGGTTTTGACTGTGCCCTGATGAGCTAGGCTAGCTGCCTAGCTCATGGCAAGTGCTCAGCAGGTGCTTGTCAAATAAACAATTAGATCTCGTCATGGGCTGACTTGTGTCCTCCCAAAATTCGTATGTTGAAGTCCTAACCTCTAGTACCTCAGAATATTATGGTATTTGGAGATAAGCTCTTTGTATTAGTCTGTTCTCACACTGCTACAAAGAACTACCTGAGACTGGGCAACTTATGGAGCAAAGAGATTTAATTGACTCACAGTTCAGCAGGCTGCACAGAAAGCATGACCAGGGAGCCCTCAGGAAATGTACAGTCACGGTGGAAGACGAAGGGAAAGCAGGCACATCTACCCATGGCAGAGCAGGAGAAAGAAAAAAGAGAGAGAGAGAGAGAGAGAAGTGAAGAAGCGCTATGCACTTTCAAACAACCATAATTCATGAGAATTCTATCACAAGATGGCACTAGGGGGATGGTGCTAAACCATTGGAAACCACTCCCGTGATCCAATCACCTCCCACCAGACCCCACCTCCAACACTGGGAATTACAATTCGACATGATATTTGGGTGATGACATATAACCAAACCATATCAGTCTTTGAAGAGTTAAGTTAAAATAATCTCTTTAGAGGGGGCCCTAATCCAATATGACTGGTGTTCTTTTAAGAAGAGGAGATTTGGTCACAGACATGTGTACATGCAGAATAAAGACCTTTTGAGGACACACTGAGAAGGTGGCCATCTGCAAGACAAGGAGAGAGGTTTCAGCAGAAACCAATCCTGCAGACTCCTTGATCTTGGACTTCCAGCCTTTGGAATTGAGAGTAAGTAAATTTTCTGTTATTGAAGCCACCCAGTCTGTGGAATTTTGTTGTACCAGCCCTAACAAATTAATAAAGGTCTTTTTAAGTACACATAAAAATATTAATCATCAGTGGGGTATGGTGGTTCACACCTGTAATCCCAGCACTTTGGGAGGCCAAGGTGGGTGGATCACCAGAGTTCAGGAGTTGGAGACCAGCCTGGCCAACATGGTGAAACCCTGTCTCTACTAAAAATACAAAAAGTTGGCCATGCCTGGTGGTGGGCGCTTATAATCCCATCTACTTGGGAGGCTGAGGCAGGGGAATTGCTTGAATCTGGGAGGTGGAGGTTGCAGTGAGCCAAGATTGCACCACTGCACTCCAGCCTGGGCAACAGAGAGAGACTCTATCTCAAAAAGAAAATACTAATCATGCCACAGACCAGCAGTAAGTAGCTATCGGGAAGTTGCAGTCTTAATCAGTAAGTAAATGATGTGGCCATCATTTGACCCTAGTGGGGGCCCTGGTGGAAAGTGTTTTTGGCTCTATCATGGTTTCTTGGACAGCCTTATGGACCCACCAGAAGCCCTTAAAGGTAGATGACCAATATAGTGTAGAAAACATAAGCCTTCATAATAAGAAGGCAGTGGCAGCTCTCTGGGTGTTCATGGGATCTCTCTGTGTTAGATTAGAAGATACTATTTTTCCATTTTACAGAAAGGTGACTTGGATTCTGCAATGAATCTGTAGTAAATTTAGAATTGAATCATGGCTGGCATATTTTCCAACCACAATATGCCCTAGCTGATCTTTGCTTCCTCTCCTTCCTCATCTGTACTTGCTTTTCAGCAGACAGCAAACCCTAAAGAGTATACATAAGTATAGTCTATAGACAATGGAAAGTGGGGGAAAGTTTGAAGAGTAAACCAATATTTAACAATAGAAAAAAAACTGCAAAAGCAACTTTACCCAGGTAGCCTTGGCAGCTGGGACAAAAACTAAAAGCTGAGCTGATTAATTATACCATATATCTCCTTACAGCTCTGAAGCTGAATTAAAGAGAAGTAAAACCATAATGAGCAGCCAAGAGGATGTCCCCAGGGGTCTAGATGACAGAATGAAGCATGCGTGTTGGGGAGATGATCAGAATGGGCACCTGGATCCGGTTGAGGTCAACGGCTCTGCTCTCCCCGAGATGGGAGCTCTGCAGGCTGTTCTCCCAGCTGTACAGGAAGCCTGTGTTCGCAGCTTGTCTCCCTCCAGGGCCTGCCCAATGCTGTCCTGACCAGCAGCCTCCATCACCATGATCCTTTTTGTTCTCTCTTTCTTCTTCCATTTATCCACAAGCCTTACTGAGAGCCCACGTTATGCACAGCTGGCAAGAGTCCAAACCCCATCCTCCAAGGTTGGTGGTGTGGGAGAATTTCCACCTGGGTAAAGGAGACTGGACTCTGTGGGTGCTGCTCTTGTTTCTGGAGATTCAGCTTCCCCAGCAGCTCCTCTCCTTGATTATGATTGCCATTTCCAGCCTTGACTTCCCTATTTCTGGGGTCTCTCCTGTGTTTACATGCACCACAGTCTGAAAACAGCTCCCAGAGTGACCCTAACTCAGATCCTGGTGCCTTCTTGTCTAAAATCTTTTCGGCACTTTCCCAAATCACTCAGGAGATTTCAAGACCCTACCCAGACTGACTCCCCTGTTCTTGGCTAGTCTCATCTTCTCTGATTCTCTCTTCTCTCTCTGGTACCAACACATTCGCAGTCTTTCTGATCTGGATGCTCCCTTACATCCCTTGGATGCTCCCAGCATGCCCTGCCTTGGGCCCTCTGCACTTGCTATTCACTGCCTGAAATGTTGTTAGTCAGTCAGCCACACGACCCACTCCCTCAATTCCTTTGAGTCTTTGCTCAAGCTCACATTCTCAGGGAGGTCTTTTCTGACCCCCAATGTTTAAAACCTCACCCCTTGTCACAGATGGCCCCAATCCCCTTCCCTACTTTATTTTCCCTATTATTCTCCTTACCATCTGACATACCATGTATTTATTTCTGCTTTGCCTCCCTCTACTAGAAGGTAAGCTCTAAGAGGGTAGGGAATTTTTCTGCTTTGTTCCACTGTCACTAGCACCCAGAACAGCACCTAGAGCATCGTGTCTGCTGCCTGTTGAATGAATGTGCTCAAAGTACAGCCAATAAATTGGAAAATGAACCCGTGATGGGGAGTAATTAAGAAAAAAGATTCATGTGCTCTTTCCTAAGTGATTCATTTGATCTTTAAAAACAGATATGTGCTGCATAATGACATTTTGGTCAACAACAGACTGCAGATATGATAGTGGTTCCTTAATATTACAATGTGGTATTTTTACTGTATTTTTTCTATGTTTAGATTCACAAATAATTGCCATTGTTTGCAATTGCCTACAGTAGTCAGTACAGTCACATGCTGCGTGGGTTTGTAGCCATACAGCAGTAAGCTTTATCATATAGCCTACCTGCGTAGTAGGCTACACTATCTAGGTTTGTGTGCAAGTGTACTCCGTGATGTTTGCACAGCAACATCACTTAATGTTGCATTTCTGTGAAGCAATGCGTGACTGTATCTTAAGGTGACAATGAGTTTGTTGCCCTCTCCCTTCCAGGAATGCATAATTCCTGCAGTACCTGTATTAGGCCTATTCTGTTCATCTCATTCTTCTTTCTCGTTCTGATGACAAATGGTTTCCAACTTATAGCTGTGGACATGTGAAACACTTGTGTGGCTTTCTGTAAGACTGTCCAAGTCAGTGAAAAGTAAAGCCCACTCTCTATCCACTCACCTCTCTCACCCCCAATTACTGGTATAGCTTAACACATAGCTATGATAATCTCTGCAGAAGAGGGTTTTTAGAAAATTACCTTGTTTGTTTTTATTATTTTAGCAAAAAAAGAGATAAAATCTTGATATCTTTGAATTTACACTGCTCAAGGTTACCAAACAGAATGGGCAGTAGAATCCTATTTTTATACTGTTTATATGTATAAATGTACATGTGTATATATTCACGTTTGTGTATTTTTATACTTTAAATGCTTATCTCCATATATGTATAAAGAATTAAAGAATATGACAATAGGCTAATACTTGGGGAAGATGAAAATTATATAATTTTTATTCAACTGTTTTTTCCATAATAAGTACATATTATGTACATGATATGAAGAATGCCAATCATTCTTCTTCTTTAAAAAAGAAAAAGAAAAGCCCTTGTTTTAGCTGGGCACCTGCTAAAGGTCAGTTTTCTAGTATAGGGAAACAAGAAAATGATCCTTTTGAATGTGACTATTATTTTTACTTTGTGATTTCAGCTTTTACGTTGGACTCAATAAACTAAAAAAAAAGCAAATTGAAATAGTAGTACAAGGCTCTCATGTTTCCACTTCCACTGAACATGAGCCAGAGCCTGAGGGCTAAAGTGGGCCTGATTAACTAATGACGCCAGGTTGCTGCATCACTTCCTTGAGAAGTTGTTCCTGGCTTCAAAACTAGCTGTGGAATCTTAGAAATCTTGTGACATTGGATCACATGCCTTGGCACAGCCACATGTTCTTCCATGGCTTCCTCTCCTTCCTCCTCTGAAGCAGATATCTATGTTTGCATCTGCTGTTCTTCCTGCTCCTTCTTCTAACATGCCCCAGGATGTTCTTTAAGCCATATCCACTTTTCCATACCAGTGATCAAATTCTTCAGAGCCAGGGCACAGCAGTCTCCGTCATCTGTTGCATACTCTTTAGTGTTCTGTCTTTTGTCTAAAAGGTCTTTGCTTTGCTTTGTTCTCTGTGTTTGCGGCACTGGCGTAGATGATTATTGACGAAGTTAGCCATGGACGCCATAATGTGCAGGGAACAGCTCTTCCACAGGCAGTGCCTCCCTGGTGCTCTGAGCTGGCTGTCCTTAGCACTGGGAAGACAGATTCTTCCCTTTTGGGGTTGCCTCAATCCTTGTGGAAGACATCTTTCAGCATATGAAATTTCTGATTGTTATAATTTTTATTTTTTGAGACAGAGTCTCGCTCTGTTGCCCAGGCTGGAATGCAGTGGCATGATCTCTGCTCACTGAAACCTCCGACACCCAGATTTAAGTGATTCTCCTGCCTCAGCCGCCTGAGTAGTTGGGGCTACAGCTGTGCACCACCATGCCTGGCTAATTTTTCTATTTTTAGTAGAGACGGGGTTTCACCATGTTGGCCAGGCTAGTCTTGAGTTCCTGACCTTAGGTGATCCACCCACCTCAGCCTCCCAAAGTGCTGGGATTACAGACATAAGCCACCAAGCTGGTCTGCTTGTAATGATTTACAGAAGATAAACTCACTGTTTTGGTGCCCAGGCCCCATGATTATCTGGTCTCTACCTATTTTTCAAAACAAATCTACCATGAATAACCCACATGAGTCCTCCCCAGGGGCAAGGCGCTTCTCTTTATGACAAATTCACCTTGTGCATTTTATCTCTGTGCTTGTGCCCAAGACTGGAAATTCCTCCAAAATCTACCCTCTCAGTTTGATTCCTATTGATCCTTCAAGTCCTCACTCAGATATAATTTATTCTGTGATTTCCTGTGACCATTCAAACTCACAGTGACCTTTCCCACTCAGGCGGAAATTCTCACATAATTTGCATGTATCCAAAAATAAAAAAGCGATGATCTCACTCACACTGCCAGGTAGGAAGAGATGAACCCACATGTCTGACAGTCTGCTTTCTATTCCCCCCAAAACGTGACAGAATCAGGACTGTAACCTGGGCATAGATGTTGTCTACATGACAGAACCATAAGGAATGTGTTATTGGCATCTGTACCAGACATTTGGTAGACAACAGAGCCAACCTGAGGAAAAACTGCTTCACACCTTCCCCCACATTAGTCAGAGAGCAGCCATGGAGGAGACATTAACAGAAACCCTTACTAGAAAAAGTAAGAGCTGATAATCATATAAATTTAGATCAACCCTCTCTCATAAGGAAGATATGAGAGGGGGATTCTGAGAGTAAGCCGTTGGAGGGAATGCACCCACCCTGTTCTTGGGAAGATCAAACACCAATATTTTGTTAAGGAAAGAATTCTGCAACAAAGAAGTAGATTATAACCCTCAAAAGAGACATCAAGGTGATAACCTGTGGAAAAGATTCACCTCAGGAAAACAGAACTTAAATCTTAAAAAGGTGTTTCTAGAACCCATATGACGACATTGGTTTTCCCAGGCATTTATGCAATCATATAAAAAGGAACCTCCCATTTTATTTCGGGCGTGAATGTCTGGCCTTGGGCTTTTCTCCCTGTGGACTTTTGGAAAGGACAGAGGAATTATCCGTCCACATACAGAATTTCAATGAACGCCCTGCTTTCAGCCCACTCTTACTCCACCCTCTGAGACATCTGCCTTCTCCTAGTCTAGGGGTTCTCTGTGCAGTCCCTGACACAAAGTGCAAGCTCCAGCTTCCTCCTGTTGCCCATCCTCCAGAGATTTGTTGTAATTTCATGTCCTTTGAATTTCCTTTCTGTCATCTGAATTCCTGTGAGCTCTAACTTTTCTATTGCTTTGCCATGAGCGATGCCCCAGTAAAGGGGGCATCACAAGTGAAAATAGAGGTGTGTCTTCTGTCTGTCAGTTTCATCTGGAAGGCTGTCAAAGTTTTAAAGAGATCAATTTTTCCCAAGTTAATTTAAAATGTAATTAATGATGTTTCAATGCCATTACAAATTGGGTATTTTGGCTGGAGGCAGTAGCTCATACCTGTCATATCAGCAGTTTGGGAGGCTGAGGAGGGTGGATCACTTGAACCCAGGAGTTTGAGACCAGCCTGGGCAATATGGAGAAACCCTGTCTCTACAAAAAATACAAAAAAAATTAGGCAGGCGTGGTGGCATACACCTGTGGTCCGAGCTACTCAGGAGGCTGAGGCAGGAGAATTGCTCAAACCTGGGAGGTTGAGGCTGCAGTGGGCCATATTTGCACCATTGCACATCAGCCTGGGCAACAGAGTGAAACACTGTCTCAAAAAAAGGGGGTTGATATTTTAACAAAATGATTTAAAGATGTATTTAGAAGACGGTACAGAAGACCAAATAAGAAATTCTGGAAGGCAAGAATGGTGAGAGAATGGGCTCCTAAGGTCAGGTATTAGAATATGTTATTTGGCCACAAAAAATAAAACAGAATGATTTTAGCAAACTGGCAGATTAGTGGAACAGAAAAGAAAAACAAAAACACATGCTTAAGTCTACGTGAGAATTTAACATGTGATTAAGATGCTATTTCAGACTGGCTGGGAAAATTAAGAATGATGACGGCAAACTGGGTGAATCACTTGGAATGAAGACAAAGCCAAATTTTACTCTATGTATCAGACACTAAATTGCAAATAGACTAAAGAGTTACATGTTTGAGAGAGAATGAGAAACAATAACAGAACAAAATAAAAATGTAAATTCAAACAGCTAATCTTGCTGTGGCAAAGTTATTGCTAACATAAAAGTGGAGAGGAATCCCACCGAAAAAACTTGATAGTTTTTTGATAGTTTTGATAGTTTTTTTGATTACATAAAAATTTTAAAACTTCTATAAGCTTAAAAAAATTTAAAGATACAGACAAATCAGGTAAAATATTTGCAATACACATGACACATAAAGGATAATAGTCTTAGTATATACAGACCTTTTAGAATCATTAAGAAAACTATGAAACTCCAGAAGAACAAGGAGCTAAACACATGAAAACACAATTTATAAAAGAAGAAGAAACAGAGATGATCCATAAACAAGAAAACCTGTTCAACTTCTCTAGGAAGCAGAGATACAAATTTAAAATAAGATACTAATTTTAGCTACCAAATTGTCAAATGACAGTGTCTAAGACTGAAGCAATTGAGTGTCCCACTCATCCTTGGTGTGTATGTAAATTCCTACAGCATTTTGAACAGAATTTGGCCATGTGTAGTTTTTTCTTCTTACTGTTATTTTATGAGACAGTGTCTCATCCTGCTGCACAGTCTGGAGTACAGTGGCACTATCATAGCCCACTGCAGCCTGGAACCCCTGGGCTCAAGCAATTTTCTGACCTCTACCTCCCAAAGTGCTGGGATTACAGGCATTAGTCACTGCATCCAACAGTTTTTTAAAAACCTTTATTACATTTACATTTTCAGACCATTAAATCAACATCTAGGAAAATCTCCTAGATCAATACTTATTTATGTACACAAAAATATATACTTCAGTATTATGTACAAAGATATATACTTCAGTATTATTTGTAATAGCCAATGGTTTCAATCAACATAATTCACAAAAAAGATTTGTTAAATTAATTATTGTGCATTCAAATGATGGAATACTTCCTATTTGTAAGGTAGTCTTAAATAACATTTAGTCACTTTGGGAAATGTTACAACTATAGTATGTTAAAAGGCACATTTCAATGTGTATAATATAATCTCAGCTTTGCAAAAAGAAATTTAAACACACACACATATTTCTTTTAAAAGCTATACCAAATGTTAATGGTGATTATTGGTAGTGGGATATGGGTGATTTAAATTTTCTTTCTTACATTTTTATATATTTTCCAAATTTCTCACAACAAACATAAGTCATCTTCATAAACAGAAAACCCCTTTTTTAAAAAATATTATTTTCTTAACTAAACTTTAAATTCTTCCAGGGCATTTTATAAAATTGAACACATCATCTACAGCTTTGCAACTTCTTTCAGGGTTTGGGCCCAGCCTGTTTTAAATGTAGTTGTTTTAAATGCAGTAGATAATACAGAAATTTTTATCTGATTAACAAACTTCCTTCTTGGGTTTGATGTTGTTGCTGTTGTTTTTCCAAAAGCATATGTGAAATATTTTAAAATATTGCATGATCATCTAACACCTGTTTTTCACATGGACATCTGATAAATACTGCTGCCTGCCCTGGTGAGAGCAGAGAAAAAGTCCACTGCCTGAAAGGGTTAATTTGGGGCAGTTAAGGCCACCTGTTCTAAGTCTACCACGGGCCTTCATTTCCAGGCCTCCAGGCTCACCAGCTCAGGAAGAGGATTTTGCTAAGCAGTGGATATATACACAAAGCCAGGGCCAATGCAAATAAGAAATTCCCCGTCCTCAAATAAACATTTCTTAAGCAACCCAGACAATGAAATGGATGATAGCCTTTTCTACCTGAACTTTTCTCTAATTACATTTTTATTGACTTTTCAGAGGAAATGAAAAAGGCTAACATATAACTGACTAAAAGAAATAGAGGTAATAAACCAAGCCAGAAAAAGACTTGAGGAAATGTGTATCTAAGGTGAAATACCTCCAAATATGAAAATCTGTGCTACTGTGTTGAAGTTACAAAATTTCCTACACATACTGCTTTGGTTGTGAGAGAGAACTCGGTGCAGGGCTGTGACAGAGTGCTATGTTAAGGTCTAGCCTCTTTCTAAGTCTGCATATCCTCTGTATTTGAATTCTATATTTCAAAAGCACTGAATTTCAGATGCTCTGAATTCTGACTTGTACATGAAAGAACTCAGGATCAGAAGCTGGGTGTATATGTAGATCTTAACAAGGCATTTAACAAGTTGTCTCAAGATAACCTACTAGCCAAGAAGATTAATTATGAATGACTATACATACACACAAAGAGACATATAACACACACACACACACACACACACACACACACACACACTTTTCAAATGGTGAGTAGATTATTCTTCAAATGATCAGGCAGAGGCCAATCGGGAGTGAAGTGATTCATAATGTACCATTGTATTTTCAACATAATTATTAGTATAGCATGAATAAGCCATTCCAAGAAGCTAATCAGAAAACTATGAGCATGAATCTGGGGAGGAAGGGGATGGGCTTCACTTTACACATGCCTTGCAACCTAATATTTAGGTAGCCTTGCTCCTCAATCCCCTCACCCCAATGCCTTGAGTAATCAGCCAGTGTTATTGAAGGGAGAGTATCATATCCCTCAGTTGCTAGGAGAGAAAAAGGTTAAAAATTGCTGACATTGATAAAAACAGAAAAGCCAAGTTCATCTAATCTGTGAGCAAATTATACCTAATATTTTGATGACACCATCATGTTTTAAACTGCTCTTGACAGGTTGAAGTGAAAGGATGAATGTAATAAGAAGATATTTAATAGGAATACACATTAGACCTTGCTGGGCCCACGAGCAACTGCACAAACACAGCAGGAAGTGGATCTGGATAAATGGTCGTTTTTGGGAAAAGTTCTCAGGTACAACCATGGGTGCCAACCAGAAATTCGGTCCTAAGGTCTATTTACAGACTTACAGAATTTAGAATTAAGAGATTGTCTACTTTCTTAGCATAATGCCTTCCATGTTCATCCAGGTTCTCACAAATGACAGAAGTTCCTTTTTTTGTTAAGGCTGAATAGTTGTTCCATTTTGAATAAATGCCATACTTTCTTTATCCATTCATCTGCTAGATGGACTCTTAGGTTGAGTTCATATCTTAGTTATTGTGAATAGTGCCACAATGAACACGAGAGGGCAAATATCTCTTCAACACACTGATTTCAGTTCCTTTGGATATATACCTAGACTTGGGATTGTTGGATCATTATTTTTAGTTTTTTGAGCAACTTCCATACTCTTTTTCATAACAGCTGTACTAATCTACATTCTCACCAACAGTTTACCAAGATTCTCTTTTCTCCACACCCTTACCAACTTTTGCTATCCTTCATATTTTTGAAAATAGCTACTCTAACAGGTGTAAGGTGACATTTCATTGTGGTTTTAACTTGGCTTTGCTTGATGATTTGTGATACTAAGCATTTTTTTATATGTCTGTTGGCTATTTGCATGTCTTCATTTGAGAAATGTCTGCTCATGTCCTTTGCTCATTTTTTATTTTCTTGCTATTGAGTTTCTCATCTGTTTGGGATATTTACTCCTTATCTATGTGTGGTTTGCAAATATTTCTCCTAATTTATGGGTTGTCTCTTCATTTTGTTTGCTTTGCTGTAAAGAAGCTTTTTAGTTTAATGCAATTCCATGTGTCTATTTTTACTTATGTTGCCTGTGTTTTTTGGGTCATAGCCAAGGAGTCAATGATGTACAGATCAATTTCGTGGACCATTTTCCCCTGTTTTCTTCTAGTAGTTTTACAGTTTCAGGTCTTACATTTATATTTTTAATCAATTTTGAGTTGATTATTGTATATGCTATGATATGAAAGTCCAATTTTATTCTTCTCCATGTGGATATTCAGTTACCCAACAGAACTGAAGAGACTATCCTTTTTCCACTGTGGGTTTCTGGTATCTTTTTCAAAAATCAATTGACGATAAGAGCAAGTTTATCTCTGGGCTCTCTGTTTTTTTTACCTAGGCCTATGTGTCTGTGCTTATGTCAGTACCATGCTGTTTTGATTACTGTAGCTTTGCAATACATTTTAAGATCAGGTAACATGATACCTCCAGCTTTGTTCTTTTAGCTCAATATTTCTTTGTCTATTCAGTGTTTTGTGGTTCCACACTAATTTTAAGATTTTTTGTTGTTGTTCTGTGAGAAATGTCATTGGAATTTTAATAGGGATTGCATTAAATCTGTAGATTGCTTTGGTTAATATGGACATTTTAACAATACTAATTACTGCAATCTATAAACCCAGGATATCTTTGCATTTATTTGTGTCTTCTTCAATTTCTTTCATCAATGCTTTATCATTTTCAATATGCAGATCTTTCAACTCCTTGGTTAAATTTACTCCTAAGTACTTTTTTGGTAGCTATTTAAAAGGGATTGTCTTCTTAATTTCTTTTTCAGATCATTCATTGATAGGGTATAGAAATTCAACCAATTTTTGCTAAGGGATTTTAAGATTCACTCCTGTATTCTGTGCCAGGAAGGCTTTGGTATTTGCAAAGGACACTGAAGCCTTTTAAATGTAGTAATGGATTAGTGCTGGCTGAAGGAAAAAATTCTAGATTAGCTGAAGGAGAGTGTATAGGCTGGGGATCCAGGTGGGAAGAAAGTTAATTGCTCAGTTCTCACACTGTAATGCCATCAGTTAACTTCTAAAGGCATCTATTCTCTTGCACAGACCTATCAAAAAATTCCATCACTTGATTCCTGAATGACCTAAATGCTTCTCAACCAGCTCACAGACTGCTAACCCTCTCCTCCTCCATATCAACGGAAAAGAGTGCTGTGGGAATGCGCTGCTTCAGGCCCAGGTGAACAGCAGAGATAAATCCAGACTCATTTTAAGTAGGAGGCAGAAGCATTCACAGTTAGCAGCCAGACACAGGAGCAGTGTATGTGTGTGCTTGTGTGTGTGTATGCATGCATGGGTGCGTGTGTATATGAAAAGGGCTTTCGCAGGGATCAAGAAGGTTTAGGAGTTTCTAAAGGAATATACCAAGCCATTTACTGTGATCTGTGCTGCTCTCCTAACAGCTGCTAGAACCAGGTAACCTCCCATCCTTGGACTTTCTCACTACCCAGAATCATCTTTTTGTTGAGTGTCAGGAACTAATTACAGAGATAACAGGCACCATGTTGGTCTAAGTCACGAAAAAAGTAAGACTATGTCTACACTGATTTTTAGCATGTCAATACTATAAAAGGATCCACCTGATGAGAGCCAACCCCTCTCTCCCAGCACACACCTGGGGGCCCACACATGTCCTGGAGGCAGCATGGTGGCTTGCAGAGAACTTGAGCTTAGTAGTTTAACAGACCCAGCTCTGTGACTGATGTAAAGTAGCCATTTGTAACATCTATCTCAGAAGGCTGCTGTACGCATGAGATAACATTTACACTGCCTAGCGCATAGTAAGTACCCCATTTTTCCTCCAGGGTGGGGACAGGTATCTAAGATCCTACAGCCCCACAGTATATTTTCTTTTTTAAAAATAATTTCTCTTTAGGAAACATAAGCTTTGAACCTGGTAAATTTTAGTTTTCTGGCCCTCTGAACTGCTCCCAAATTTAACTGAAACATCTTTTGTCTCCTGGGCTGTAATAACAGGAAGCAAATGAACTGATTGCCTTGTGCATGTTTGATTGCTGGTATTATTTAATGCATTTCCATATACATTATTTTACTTAGACTCACAGGTCCCAGAAATCCATATGGATTTTCCTCAACTATGTATTTTACTTTCCTAGTTGCAATCAGACTTCATTCTATGTTAATCTTGGGGGAAGAATTGTTGACTCATTTATTCACTTACTTGCTATATTAGTCTTTTAGGACTGCCATAACTGAATGCCACAGACTGGGTGACTTAGAGAACAGAAAATTTTTTTTTCTCACAATTCTGGAGGCTGGAAGCCCAAGATCAAGGTGCCAGCTGGTTGGTTTCTGGGGAGGCCTCTTTTCTTGGCTTGCAGGTGGCTGCCTTCTCCTGTGTCCTTACATGGCCTTTCCTCTATGCATGCATCCCCTGGCGTCCCTTCTTTTTTTTTCTATAAGGACACCATTTCTATTGGACTAGAGCCTCCTCCTATGGCCTCATCTAATCTTATTGACCTCCTTAAAGGCCCTGTCTCCAAATACAGTCACACTGTGGGGTAGAGCTTCAACCTATGAGTTTTAGGGGCACACAGTTCAGTCCATAGCACTTGCTCGTCTCACATTAATTCAACACATATCTGCTAAGAAGCAATCATTTTCCTGGGTCAAGTGCTGGTGACACAAAGAAGAATCAGGTGTGGTCAACTCCTGAGGCATTCCCAGTTGGCCAGGATGATAGACACCTTCTCCAATGCTGATGACCCAACAAGTGCTCCCACAGAGTAGGAGTAAGTAGAAAGGGGAGAAGCACTGAATTCTTCCTGGATTTGGCAGAGAAAGCTATGGTAAAGGGATGAGAGCTAAGCCACAAAGGTCAAAGTTGGAGTTGGTCAAACACATGCGTTTGGAACAAGGTGTTCCAGGAAGCCAGGATCCCCTGGGCAAAGTCAGGGAGGCATGAAAGTACATAGTGAATACAAGGAAGATTCCATGCATTTGCAGCATTGAAGAACAGGGGCTTTGACATTCATTTCCAGGGATCTGGGATGGCCAATAGTCTGGGTGTCACTAGGGAATGAATAGCATGGACAATTTGACCATCTTAATGGACCTTCACATAGATTTTCACATTTGCATTAACATGGAATTGAAAACTGAAGATGACCATGAGGAAAACCCTGAATTAAATCTACCACAAAGCCAGCAATTATTCCAAAATCCCAGCACATAGTTGGACATGACTGGTGGTGACATCACCTTGAGGACCTTGCAGATGGCACCTCATGAGGGCTTACACCCTCTAGGAGATGAACAGGGAAAGAATCTAGGCCCCACCAAGTCAGAATAAAAAGGAAAATGAGACCAGTGTGCAACAGCCTCCCATCACAGGTGAGAAAGCAGAGGCTCAGAGAAGTAAAGGCACCTGCCCAAGCTCAAGTGGCAAAACCAAGATGGATCCCAAGTGCCCCGATTCCCCATCAAACCATGTTGGTTGTCAAGTCAAGATCCGGCACCATAGCGGACACTGTCACTTTTGATTCAATGCCACTTACACCTCTAGACCCCTCTCCTGCCATTCTCAGCCAGGTGCTCCACTCCCATTGTCCTGACCCATGGGTGACTTTTAGAATCTGCTGTTCTCTCTCTTCCCTCTTGGCAAGCACGTATGCTGCTCCCTCTGCCTGAAATTCTCTTCTCCAACTCTCCTGTCCCTCTGCTTGGCTAATATCCACTCATTTCTGAACTCAAATTGACTATCATCCCTCTGGGAAATCTTCTCTGGCCCTCCTAAGCCATGAGGTGCCCCCTTCCATGAAGTCTCATAGCAGCCTACTCTACGCCATCATAGCAGCTAGCATGCTTCACTTCTGCATGGTAAGTGCCAGGCCACTTCTCCTCAGGCAGAAAGAGCCTATTCTTTTTTATTTCTGTGTTTTTTGAATATCTAAGCACAGCCCTTCTCCATAAATATGTAATGACACAAGCCATATTGCAAAGTTAGTGTTTAAAACCAACTCCATTTTCTCCTAATCTTACCTTCCCATCTAAAGATACTCATTGAGCAAAAATGGTGAAAGTGTACTATATATTTATAGAATAATATGCAAACAAAGGTTGTGCAGCCACCACATAATATCCACTCACAATGTGCCATGCACATATACGGGGCCAATTAGGTCCCACTACAAACCTGCAAACTAGGTCTTACCCTGCCACCCACAATGCACGCATTTTACAGCTGACATTCCCCCTGTCACCCAGATAGTTCTTTCACAGCATCCCCATTGGAAGCAGGTGCATGCATTTGTCTTTGTACTGTCTTTGAAATGCAGGTTTTTCTGCTTATGTAAGCTGATGCCAGAACACACAGCTTCAAGCAAAATACCATTGTGGTTCTGCTCAACAAGGCCAAGGTGAATTAGACAGCATTCAGTTTGCTCAGACAGAGGCAAAAAAGATTAGAACAGGATATTTGTAGGCAGAGGGGAAAATGTGTAACTTCAATAATGAACCCCAATGAGCAAATTTTGGATGACGATTAAATTCCCATTCAAAATAACACATTTCTCATGACCATAGAAAAGCATCTCCTCTTAGGTTTCCTGCAGAGCAAAGTAGCTATGCAATGCGAACATTTGAGTTCTTTGAAAATTTCAGCAGCAACTCTGAAGTTAACAAAATCAACTTCAAAAAACCCACTTGCCTGAAAAGTTTATGTCAGATAGGTATTTTATTATTTATTTATTTAGATATGTGGACTTAACTATGTTGCCCAAGCTGGACTCAAGCAATCTTCCAGCCTCAGCCACTTGAGTAGCTGGGATTATATGCACGTGCCATTGTGCCCAGGGAGATAGATATTTTACCTGTACCTCTCATGGATATGGATGGAACAGGTGCAGGCATATTGATTCAGGAAACAATACAAGCCACAGAACTAAAAAGAAATCCTGAGGCCTCTAAATGGATGATGAGTGCCTGTCTGCTCCACAGAAGGTGAAGAATGCTGAAAATGTATGAGAGACCCAGAAGGCCATAACTTAGGACTTGTCTGCACATCTGACTCTTCAGTCATAACAAAGTGCAGAGGCTGACAGCCAAGAGAGGGCACTGGGTATACCACCATGCAAGGCTCAGTACCGGGAAATGGGCCCAGCTGACCATGAAGATCCAACAAGGTATGATTACCAAAGGACAGATAAAACGCAGCCACAGCTCAAAAGAACTCCCAGAACCAAGTGTTTCCAGAAGAAATTGTGGGTTTTACTGAGCAGAGCCAATAGATGGGCAATTGAGATAGTAACACTTTCCCAACTCCATAGCACATGGGGTCCTCCAACCCCACAAGAACTAAACATGTTTAGTCTGAACACTATTCTGTGGACCATCAAAGACATGTCCAGTATTTTAGAGCATTCCCAGGAGGGGTGTGCTCTCAGGTAACTGCTGACTAGGGTCCTGCCTCCAGGGCATACTGAGTATTTTTTTATTGGCCCTCCAGACCTATGTCCCATCCTTCCCCACCCTGGTGCATGTCTTGAGTCGTTAATATGAATGAGTCCCTTGTCTTTTGGTGTCCCTTTGCGTTTGACCAATGAGAGGGACTAGCAGGAAATCAGAAAGGGAGAGAGGATGAGGTCAAGGCAGTCATCCTCCCTTCACCCCAGGAGCCCTCCCACAGTGGCTGCCAGCCGACAGCTCCAGCAACCACCTTCTGGTTTTAGGAACTGTTCCCTTCCCTCTCGCCTTGACAACTGCCATGGAAACAGCTCCCCATTGCTGGTTCCAAGTACTTCACCTTCCTGCATTTGTTCCCCCTAATTCTGCCCGCCTCCATCAAAATATTTCCTATGTTACACTTTCTTCCATTTCCTAGTTCCAGAGGGTCATCTGAGGGGAAACCTCTGTGTTTTCTCTTAATGAATACAGGCAGTGTTGTCTCCAAGTGTGTAACTCAGTCCTTTCTTGATTTTTGTTTTTTAAAAATGTACTTATACAAGGCAGTTATCCAGGTAGTAAACGTTGCTGACTTGAGGAGGAACCTCACACATGGCACAGAAAGAACACAAAACCACCTGCCTGGGGGGCTCCTCATCTACATATACCTCTTCTTGGCAGGAGCTTCTTTGTTCTCCCTCCCCCTGCGCCTGTTCCTTGTACAGACCGGTTTGCCTACATTATGTTGTGTCTTGAGATCCTAGTGACATTTTCATTTCCCTCTGTCACCTTCTGCTTCAAGTGATTTATCAAGGAATTTTCCTCAACAAAGACATTTCCCTCTCTATGAGAAAACCCAGTACCACCTCTTAAAATAATAACACTCTTAGAAGTGTGGAAACCTAGACACATGCAATATTTAGCAGGTTGACCCAGGTGACCTAGATCAGCCCAGGAGCAGGGCTTCAGGTCCCAGGGAGAAGTGCCAAGAGATGCTCTTCACTTAGGTCTCAGACCAAAGCAGAAACCAAATCACAGGCTTTGCTTTAAAAACCAAGGCACAAGAAAGGGCCAATTTGAGGAAGGTATTGCTGAGGATGAGTGGAAGGTAAAACTGTCAAGCCAGCCTTCAGCATCAGAACTTTCTTTGGGTCAGATAAACCTAGAGGAATTTGGCATTCGGGCCAGTCCCTGCTCCAGTAATGAAAGTCAAGAGTGGGGAGCTGAGAACTTGAGCCTGACGATGGGCCACCCATTGTGGGCGCTGGAGAAGCCAAGATGGAAAAAGTGAAGGTGGAGCTGATCCACAGTATTCTTCCATTAATACATGAAATTGTTTATGTTCCTATTATCAAAGCAATGAAACTATATAATCCAAGATTAAAGTAAAAATCAACCATGACCAAAATATCTTTAATACAAACGGGCAGGGAGTGTTGGGGGAAAAAAGCTTTGATATTAACAAAACACGATAAATTTCCTAAGTTTCCCACTGTAACATTACCATTAAATACAAAAGAAACAGAAAAGAGATGTAAATGCATGTATTCCTTTGAAAACTCTAATTGAAGGAAAACTTCCTGTGGATGTTAATATTGAGAATGACAAAAATAAATATTTGTGTAGTGCCTTACCTTTTCTAAAGTTCTTTCAAATATATGACTTCATTTCAAATACATTACAAGGAAAATCAACGACTGGCCAGGTTGTGTAATTCACTTAAAGCACAGAAATAAAAATTTGTGTCACAAAGACAAACACCTCAGTCTCTAACACCAAAGCTATGATTTGAACACGCATCATGTGTCCCCTGTCTGGGGGTAAAAGCCTCAGATCTCGTTGAAGCTTGATTTGCCAGTTAGGAGAGAACTAAGGCAGAACTGCCCCCAAATCCCCACTTCCTATCATCCAGTCCTCCTCAGCCTTTCCCAACAGAACCATCCACAATGATGGAGGAGACTCACGCCAAATGATAGGGATCAAAATTGCAAACATATCACACATGATTAACCTACTGGCTGATCACTTATCAAACTTGCCCCAAGGGGAAAAAAGACTTGCAGAAAGGTCATAATTATTTGCTAGTAAATATCAGCCTTCAAAAATTAACTAAACCAAATGAATTGTTGCAGTCATCCATCTAGGTAATATCCTACTCTACTCAACATTTTCAAATTTAAATTAAACCAATGAGATTATTGGTGACCAGAGGGAACAAATATGCTTTCATTAATTTCTAACTTTATCACAGATAATTAAAGAAAATAATACTATGCAATTTAAAAATAATCTTTTACATTGGCCAGCTCTCTACTCATAATAACTGGCAAATATTCAGATAATGAACATGCTTATGTTGTCATAATTTTTATTTCGCTATCATTAATGAACCCCATGTTAATTAATTGCAAACAAAGATATTTGGGTAAATAAACAGCAAAGCAGCAGAATGAGGTGGATATTTTGTGCTCAGATGAAAAGGAATGAAGAGCTGAGATTCAATATGATATCTCTTTGAGCTATATTCCTTTATCACAACATTTTGCCTGAACCAGGCCTGAGCTTCAGCTTGGTAGGGAGTTGGTGATTCCCAGCTTGTGACTCACAGGGACGTTGGCATAAGCAGCTTAGGATATGCTGAGAAATGGTGAGACAGTTGTTTTGGGAAGCAGAGTGGACACCTGGGAGAAAAAGCCTGAGATCCCAAATGCTTTCTTTTAGGATTCAAAATTACTAAGACTGTTAGACATAAGGAGGCAATTGTCAGCAAGGTAGAAATTAGGAAAAGGCTGTGTAAAGTTATTTAGATGGTGTGTTGGTTTGAATTTTGGAGATTGACTCCTCACAGCCTCATATGTGGAATTTCGTAAGATGCTTTCCCTTGCCAGGGCTTGGCCATGTGATTTGCAGTGTCGATGCAATGTTAGCAAAAGCTGGAATGCGCTCGCCCATCTGCACTTCTGCATGAGAAGACAGTGCCCGGGTGGTTTGCCAACTCCAAAGGGATGAGAGACATGTGGAACAGACCTAAAACCAACCTGCAGCCAAGCCCCCGCTGAGCCATGCCTAGACCAATCAAACCACAGGTGACTTGTAGACTTATGAGCAATAAACAAACACCAGGATTGTATGTCACCAAGATTTTCTGATTGTTGACTATGCATCAATATGTTCCTGAAAAATAAATAATTCACCATATGGAAAAGGAGACAGTACCTGTGAACAACAAGGACCGAGCATTAAAAGGGAATGATGGTTCCAAGATTTAAGACCCCTCCAGCACCTGATTCTGTCCCCAGTGGTGAGCCATCATGGAAACAGACTTGCACCCTAAGAAAACTGCTGAGCGAGTGAAAGGCAAGAAGAGCTGTAACCCCAAAGAGTTGTAATACGGTGAACCTACACCTTTGCAAGGCTCCTCTTGACTAAGCATTACACTGGACGTTACATATCTGCAGGCAGCACTGAGATTAGTCAGGATGGCTGCCAGAGGGAGAGAGCAAAACAAACCATATCTCCTCCAGGAGCGGGGCAGCAGTACCTCCAAAGATGAAACAGAGTTCTGGCACCAACCAAGAAATGAGAACAACTAGAACTAATCTTTTGACATGGCACACAACCCCAGAATTGTAAAATATGCCATTGGAGGACATTCAAAGGATGAGGTGGGGTAAGATGTGTCTCCTGCTAATTTGTGAGATCTAGGCCTCTCATTGGTTTGCTTTGAGATGCTACTTTGGAATGACATTGTTTATGCTTCAAGTTGTTGGTATAGGGCTTAGCAGTAATCTTGGTCCAAAGGGATAGGACAGCCTGAGCTCTGATGGAAGCCCTGGCAGGTGACACACCCATACCACATCACCAATTCTGGGCTCTTCCCCTTCCCCCTTCACCTCCTGGAATCCCTGTCCTAGAACCCTCTCACCTGCAGATGCTCCATCACTACTTCTTTCTCTTTCTATTGTGGAAGGACTATTTGTGAGTTCATATATTCAACACATTGACTCCGAGGCCCTGTATATACACATAGTCTTCAAATACTAGGAGACAGGGCTTCTTTTTAAAAATCCACTTTACTGTGATTTGGAGCTAGAAATCTTGTTTCAATGAAGTAGTTCTATTCTGCATGTTGTCACCATGGAGAACAGGGCTCTTCGCAAATTTTCCCTTAAATATTATGCCCAATTTTTGAGGGAACACATTTCTTGAAAAGTGAAAATACATTTTTCACAAAGAATCTGCTACTCCAAACTTGCTCAGATGATTTGAATTTTTTTCATTTCCTTTGGCAAATAGCAGTGTGAAAATAACTTTCAGTGTCATCAATAATATATGGACTATTGGACCAAACATGGTATGCATATTGCAAGGAATAAGACTCATGAAACCAACAGAATGTGTGTGTGTGGATGTGTCTATGTATGTATATATGTATACAAGTAGTATAGACACCACACACACATACACACACACACACACACACACACACACACACACACACACACACAGATTTAAGGAATTGGCTCACATAGTTGTAGGGACTGGCAAGTCCAAAGTCTACAGAGCAGACAGGCAGGCTGAAGATCCAGGAAAGAGTTGATTAGCAGTGCAAATGTGAAGGCAGACTGGGTCAGAATAGCCTCATCCTTGGGGTATCTAGTTTTTTACTTCTTAAAATCTTCAATTGACTGGATGAAGCCTACTCATGTTATGAAAAATAATCTGCTTTCTCATAGTCTACTGATTCAAAAGGTCATCATGTCTAAAAGTACCTTTACAGCAATATCTAGACTGGTGTTTAGCCAAAAGCTTGAAGCCATGGTCTAGCCAAGTTGGCACATAAAATTCACCATCACAGAAGCAAATAATTTTTTTAAATAGCAAAATTGACAAAAGCTGCAAAATTGGGGTAAAATATAAGATATATTGTAACCAATAAATGTCCTATATAATGTACATATTTGTGGCTGAAATTTTTTTAATCAAAAGTATTCAGCTTTGTGCTAAAATAATCTGACAACCCCAAAAATATTGTGTTCTCACAAAAGTGAATGCACATACATTTTCACATACATTTGTTCATAATAGTCAACCCATCAATCTCCCACATTGCAAAATTTTGACTTGAAGTCAAGGCAATGCAAAAATAAGACATACACTTTGATAATGTCAGGAAAAACACTTCTTACAGGAACACTAAATCCTTGGGGAAACAGTCAAACCTTTTATCATATTGGATATTCCTGGGACAGAAATGGCCCTACCCTGATTCAATACACTTTCAAATTTGCAGAGGGTGAAAATGATTACTTTATCAAAGGGTTAAAAAAAAATGGTACATTGATTAAAGAAGAGGCTACTAGAAACTCTGCCAGACAAAGGACAACTTCTGATTTAGGCACAGCCTAAAATTTCTCCCTCATTTGCAGGAGTTATTCTGCCCAGGTTCTGGAATCTGGTCAGATGTGGTTCATCCCAACCCTACCACTCACATGCTTTGTGACCTTGAACAGTGATTTAGCATTTTCTTTGTCTTGCTTTCCTCCTCAGCAAAAATGAAGATCATAATGCCTACTTCACAAGGTTTATGAAGAATTAAGTAATCTACTTTATGAAAGTGACTAACAGTTCCAGGTACATAATGAGTATTTGATAAATGCTAGTTATCATTGGATTCATTTTGTTCTCATAAGATATTAATCATTTGAACATATGGACAAGCAGGAGAGAAAAATCATATTTATTTATCCACGACTCTGATAGTGCAAAATCAAATAACACTGATCCTGTTCATTGGAGATGAGTCATATAGCCAGCATCTGTTAGCAACTGGTAATGTCCTCTCACGAACTTTGCCTGCACTTGGGACATGCCAGCATTATGCAAGCAACAGTGACTTGCTGATGTCCGTGTGGCTTTTCTAATCACTTTGGTATGGTTAAGAGTAGAAAATAATCACATGCTTTTCTATCCTATTATACTTTTACAAACAAAATTGAGATATTTAAACATGAGATCTTAAAAATAGTAGGATTAATAGTTTCATCAAAGAATATATTGAAACAATACAAGTAGAATAAGGTTTAAAGAAACATGCACACAGGAACATACGAATATAGCTTTCTTATTCCTATGGCTTGAAGGTTTGTCCCCTCTGAAACTCATGTTAAAATTTAATCCCAATTATAACAGTATTAAGAAGTAGGGCCTTTAAGAGGTGATTGGATCATGAAGGCTCTTCCCTCAATGGATTAATCTATTAATTGACTAATGAATTACTGGGTTAATTAATGGATTTTCACAGGAGTGAGTTAGTTATCATGAGAGTGGGTCTCTAGTAAAAGCCAGTTTGGTATGCTCAAGCTCCCCCACCATGTGATGCCCTGCAATGCCTCAGGGCTCTGCAGTGTCACCACCAGCAAGAAGGCCCCCACCAGATGTGGCTCTTTCACCTTGACTTTGGACTTCACCCTCCAGAAATGTAAAAAATAGATTTCTTTTCTTTAGAAATTACCTAGTCTATGGTAGTCTGTTATACAAACAGAAAATGACTAAGACAGTTACCAACATTTGCACTTAGTTAAATCTCTTTAACCTTAGTTTTTCCCCTGACCTGATTAGAATGCACTTTTCTAACTTAACAGAATACTTCTGGCATCCAACGCTTCCAAGGATGACTCTGGGATTTCAGACCAGCTGTCCCCATCTCTTGGAAATGTGACTCATGTATGCTTTGATGGCTCTATCAGTTGATAGAGCTAATTAAAGGAGAGCCATACTCTATTTAACCTTCCAGGTCCCTGTCCTTCTTCATCACATAATAAAAGCAGAGATAATAAAGAAAAAGCTGTACAACAATATAACCCTAAATTTGGTGACTGTTTTTCTTTTACTCAGAGAGGAAGATTTTCCAAGTTCTAAAGGAGTCAAGAAACCTCCCCAAACAAGAAGAATCTACTCATCATCTTCTTTGTAGTTTTTTATTTCATATGTACTCAAGAATTTTTCTGTAGTTTGACTGAGAATTTGGCCCACAGGAATAGGTCAGCATGGTTTTATTTGCACAGTCTAGAGAGCCACTGGAGGCTGGGAAGCTCCAGGCTGTCTCTTAACCTCTGGGGCACCTGCAGGCACCAAGAGTTGGTGAGCGTAAGCTGGGTCCTGGGGCACTGGCTGTGGGTTCGAGGGAGGAGCAATGAAGACGGAGCAGAACCTGGTGTCAGTCAAGTCCCCATTGGGCCATCTGCCCAGATGTTCTGACAGAAACCTCAGCAGAGGGAAGGGAGGAGAAGAGGAAGGCTGGGGAAAGTGGACAGAAAGGGCCTTGAAAAAAGAGCACTTCCTCCACGGGCATTAAGTTCTATGGCCTAGAGCAGGAGTGTAATCAGGGAAGGAGAGGGCATCTCTCCCTTCCCCACTCAACACCACGTCTATTGAAAAAATCACGAAGGCAGCTACACCCTTGCCAACAGAAAGCAACAGGAAGACCACCTCCAGCCAGGAGGGCCAGAGGAGTGGAACTACCCACCTACACCCCCATGGCAGAAGAAGGGGTTGCAGGGAGTGGTGAAGGGCTGGTGACCCACAGAAACCTCCGGAAGAATTGCTGCTGGGGCTCACGAGACACAAATACCACAGGGACATCTCCAAGGAGAAAAGAGGGATGCATGAATCTGAGGCTAGATGCCGAGATTTTGCGTTGGGAGCAAAGCCCGACACTAATGCTGGGTTTCCCTTCTTTCAACTCAGATTCCTTGCTTGCTACCCTACGGCAGTGAAGCTTAAGGAAGTACTCATAGACCAAGGAGACCATGACCAGCAAAAAGCCCACCTGACTTTGGGAGGATTTCAGGGGAGAGAGTGCTGGGCAGAGCAGATGTTTCATCTGAACACTCCCTGGCTCCAGCTGACTGCCCCTTTAAGGAAAAGCTGAAGATGCTGAACTCTGGGGGCCTTAAATATTATGTGCAAAATCAACACAACCACATAAGCTGGGAAATTCCTGGTACAATTATGGCGAGAAAAATAAACGCCCACACCATTGCCAGGTTGGGCAGTAGGCTTCCTGTTTGAGATTTTTCCTTATCCGATTCCTTCTCCCATTTCTTGCGCCCCTATTTTCTGCTTCAGCAGACAGGGAAGTCCATTTCCACAACTGAAAGGAGGAGAGGCAATTAACAAAACTTGCAGTCTGATTACTGTTATTGCAGGGTCCTCCTGCCTCTGGTTCCCTTGCCACCTGCCACCTTGCCCTGCCACCCCCGAACACTCAGAGACCAATGTCAGGTGGTGCAAAGTGCACAACAGCAGGCAGCTGGGACAGCTGTGCACCGAGCTCTCGGCAGGCCCTGTCCATCTGTTCCTCTGTTTGTCTTGCAAAATGGAAGAAGGGCTTCAATGGGCCACTCCATGGTGGGCAGCCGCAGAGCAGGTGGTCAGATACATGGGGCCAGCCACATGGGCCTGGGAAGAGGGGGCCTGAGGCAGAGAGGCAGTGTGTGAGCCAGGGTCTCAGCACTAGAGGAGAGAGGTTCCCTGGTGAACCCGGCCCATCCGTATCACAGTGGGTAGAGCTGCACCCTGGCTCACTCTTCACATCAGGTCAAAGACCCTGGCCCTTCCGCAGTTTCAAGGAGTAGAGTTCAGTGACTTCCTTGAAAGGAAGGAGAGTGAGCGGGCAGTCAAAAAGCCACAAGCAAAGAAGGTCGTGCAACATCCCTTTCTTAAATTTGCTTTCTGTGATCTACGCTTACTTTCTATACCACCATCTACCTACTGACACTCGATCTCTAAAGTCCCCTCCCTAACCCAGCCGTGCACTATCTAGAAGGTGGAGAAATACCTCCTGGTCCAGTCTCATCCCCCATGAAACTTCCCTTGATCTCAACGTTTGGGAAGCTGCCAGATGGTGGTGCTGTTAACTGTATCCCCCGTTTTTTGGTTATACTGAAACTGAAGAGCCTCTCTGTCCCCCCATGCCCACAGGCCCCACTCAACTGCCTCACCCTGGTGCTAAGCCCAGACATTCGCTTTCTCTCGAGCTGTTTATTTTGCCAGCAGGCAGCGTCACCTGTCCATTTGCCTGCTAATGAACTGTGGTCTTAACTGCCAACCCACTCCTGCCCAAGAGGAGAAGGAAAGGAATGTGAGTGGCCCAGGCTGCACTTCCAGGATTGGGTTAACTGGGCAGGAGGAGGGGCCATGGTTACAGCTGGAAGCAAAGACAGAAAATTTAAAAACCTTTCTTATTCATCAGTAATGCACAAAGCTCTGGGGTGGATGGTTTGCGCCGATTACCGCCATGCAACAGATGAAACTGAGCCCAGAGAGGGTGATGGCTCTCCAGGTTACACAGCTAGTGAGGAGGATGAGCCACAGAACAGAGATTTGAACTCTGGTTCATCTGACACTGATGCCAGGGGCTCTGCAAGCTGCTTAGTCATTCGCAGGCTGCCCCTGAGGTGGGAGCCATGTGCACAGGTGTTCTGGTTCCTTAGCAGAGATTTTTGCTCTCTTGGCATTGGAACTATGTGGGGTCAGTGCTCAAGGGCCCTGGGATTAGCTTAGCATAAAAAGGAACTTGAAGAAACCATTCCTAAGAACTGATCAGAGGGCTGATGCCTGAGCTGTGGGCAGGAAGTCAATGCAAGTGAGAGCAGAGGTGAGTCCCTTCCAATGGGAGAAGAAACATGACTTCATCTTCCACAATCTCTGTCCTTCCAACCACCAGGACCTACTAACAACACAAGTATTCAGCTGACTATGAAACTGAAACGTATTGCCACAATTTCTGAGCCGCTTACAATGAAATATCTTGTGCACGCACACAAAAAAACAATTCTGCAAATTCATTAGTTTCTATCATTCAAAACAGACGTGTTGACCTCAGTAATAAGCTGTGCTCATCAATGCTGTCATCTTCATTCGGGGGATACATGGCACGATCATCAACCAAACAATGATTAAAAAGTTAAAGCATCATGTTGGAATGAGGTGGACAGGAGAGCAGAGTCCAGAATGAACAAGAAGGACAACAGGACCTGAGGCAGCCAGATGGCACTGGCAGAGACACCCCAGATGGGAAAGTTGAAGGGGAAGGAAAATGAGGGGCCAGAGGGGTAGGCTTTTATGAAGTTACATGAGGGGGAGAGAAAGAAAGAGCATGCATGTGAAGAAGAATCTCCTGCCATGCTGCATGGGAAAAAAATGCTGTTCTTGGACTTTCACTAACCTTTAATGGGCCTCTTTGGAAAAAGGAGAAGGTGGGTTGTTGGGTGCACAGCTGTGAAGGATGACTTGGGTGGAGCTATCTAGGGGGCAGTGAGAAGGTCAGCTAAGGAAACAGAGAGTCTACTGTTAAGACTGAGGATACATGCAGAAATTGGAAAGAGAACACAAAAGCTCCAAGTGGCCCTCTGTACGTTCTGTTATCACGTGTCCCTGATCAGAGTTCATACCTGTACAGGAAGAACCAGTAGAGTACAACTGACTGTCAACACAGGTCATTCCCATTCCTGGCCAGCCCAATTGTGTCCTGGACATGTAGGTGGCCTGTGGCAAGCCAGGGTCTGAGCCTCGCTCTGCTCCCTTCCTTATCCTCCAGCCCTAGGGAATGTGCCAGCCACTTCCTGTACAAATCCCTGGAACCCACTCATCGCTAGTGGAGGACATCAACTTACCCATGAGAGATCCACCCTCATGACCCAAACACCTCCCATTAGGTCCCACCTTCCCACATGGCCACACTAGTGAGCAAATCCAACATGAGATTTTGTGGGGGAAACAAACCATATCCCAACCACAGCAGACACCTTTCATAGAACACTTTTCTAATCTCTTCTCTCACTACTCAGCTCCCAAATTCTTGTTAATTTCTTTTGTGCCCAGAGAGGATGATGAGGGTGATGGCTCTCCAGATTACACAGCTGGTGAGGAGGATGAGCCACAGAACAGAGATTTGAGCCCTGGTTCATCTGACACCAACGCCAGGGGCTCTGGAAACTGCTTAGTCATTTGCAGCCCGCCTCTGAGGTGTGGGCCACAGGCACAGGTGTTCTAGCACCTTAGCAGAGATTTTTACTAAGTAGTCAGGGGTATGTGTAGCCCAGCAGTTCATCTACATCTTTCTAGCATCCCTTCCTTGAGCTCCCTCTTCTCCCACATCTCCCCGGCACTTTCCAGTTTGCAGGTGGTCCCCTTCCGGGTACACAGGCTAGAAATCCAGGGCTTTAATTTCCCTGTTCTGTTGTGCTCTTCCTGCAACTACATCTGCTACCCATTCTGCAGTACTTGGAGTTCTTCCCCAATCTGTCTGTTATTGTTTTACTTTTCTGTGTCTGCCGGTAGCTGCTCCCTGCACTTTTTCCAGGGATTTTTCACTACATTCAGTGGGAGAGATGAAGTGGTATGTGCTTCACGCATCTTGACCGGAGCCAGAACCCACTGAAGGTTTTTAAACGGTTAAATGGCATGTAGCTTTCTATTCCAGAAGGCTCTCTTTGGCTGGAACAGGGAGAATGGGTTGAGAGTGATGTTAGAGGCACAGAATATAGAGGGGATGGGAGAGCTTGCACAGCAACCTAAGAAGCAGATGCCACAGGCCAGTTCTAAGGCAGTGGCAATCAAAGGGGAAAGGAGAGAACAGTCTCAGAGTTCCTCAGAGGTGAATTCTGCAGGATCTGATGGCCAATTCGATGTGGAGGTGGAGGGCATATGGAAGTCTCCAGAATAATTCCCTAAGAGGGGAACAGGAAGATGAAAAATTTGTTCCATGAATGTCAGTCCTTGAGCAAATTAGCAGGCAAATGTTCCTCCTCTAGACCAGAAAGAGCAAACTTAAAATCTCTCTCAATTTTCCTTCTCTATACTCCAGGATCATTTGTCTTTGTGTCATCAGCCATGCTAAAATATTCTTCAGTCTAACAAAATGTATTTGAGCCCATTGGAAGCATCAAAAAGTTGACTACTGACCTCTTTGCATTTTTCACAGGGCAAATTCAAAGTAAGTTTTATTCACATAACAAACCACCACCTTAAATTGTGAAGTAGTCACAGGTAGAGCTTTTATAGTATATGTGTTACATCATGGTTTTTATTTTTTATCTGTGTTTAAAAATTTTGCCATTTGTTTCTAGGATTTGTCAGCAAAATCCCATTATATGGTATTTCAAATATATAAAACATTTTTAGAGGAATTAAGAAAAACTGAGCTTGCCTGAGTTGTTTGTTAAAGCAGTTACTAATGGTGCTGTAGTGATGGTAGTGTAGCTGTAGACAGCATCATATTTTCTTAATTTATCTTTGCAGAAGTAGACAAGTCTTTTTACATTTTACATAAACACCACACACAGACACACCATAGATATGTGTTCATGCTCACAGGCCTGCACATCACCTACTAATACATTATTTAGTCTTTCAGTTCCTTACAAATTCTGCATTCCTTCTGCCATTGAGTTAAACCATGATTAGTCATTCTGACTGTGGATAATTTGCCTTTTAGTATAAATACATTTTCCTCTACCAAGCATGCTTACAAAGAGCAGGGCCCGGAACCCATGTGGCTTGATCACAATACCAAGATGGTGGTCTATTTCCTACCACTGGTACAATCTTCCTCACAGTGCAAGCCACATGCTCAACTTTGGGCACACACAAAAACAAACAAACAAAAGCTAAAACTGGAAAGAAATTCCCAAGATAAACGGTATAAAGGACTGAGAATGAAAGCCCTTATGTTTGAGACAGAATTGGATTATTTCTTAGAATGGCTTTTGAGAAAGGAATCTGTGGGCAGAAGAGAAAGATTTTTTTGTGTGGCTTGCTGCAAGTCGACAAAAGAAATAAAAGGAGAGGAAGGGCTTGGGAATCAGCTGCTAAAAAGGTCCTTAATTTGGGCTAAATCTTCTAGGGCTTAGGAGCTTCAGATAGCATTTTTGTTATATAAAGAGTATTACTGTGAGGCACCACTCTTTCCCTGTTCCCCGCGTGGGTAACTGTTTCTCCTTTCCTAGACATGGGACAATGCTGAGTCAGAATGCTTGGTTTGATCAATTAGAAAAAAAAGATGAGTGGAGGTATTAGCCCCAGGTTTTTTGTTCATTCTCAGGCATAAGGAAGTCAGAACATTGCCACTGTGTTGCTTGACAAGAGATATCCTTTATCTACACAGAAGGACAAAGCTTTGGGTAAAAAATTCTACATTGCTAAGACACTGGGCAATGCTCCTAATTGTATACATTTCCATTGTCTTTCTTCAACTGAAATTTTTTGGAGAGCCCACTTTCTGGCATCAACAGCATTTTATTTCTGTGGCTCACTCACTAATAGGGACCTGTGGCTGTCTGTGGGATCTGGCAATCCTCAGCTGGGCACATTGTTTGGTCAAAGTTTTGCAAAAGGTGTGGTCAGCACAGCTTGGGCTGCAGATTATGTGGAAAAGGAGGCTGAGATAGAAAGTCAGCTGGATTTAAGTGCTTTGCAAAGCACATGCAAGGATTTGTTAATACACTACAGTTGGTCAATTGAAAACATTTTCAAGTACCCCAGGGTGCTGGGTAAGAGCTAAGTTTAGGAATAAATTCCACATGTGAAAGAAGTCAAAATAGCATCAAACAACAGACTCAGAAATATTTGGAGTAGGCTGTGTCTGCAAATCTCACCAAAAGACAAGCAAAAAAAATATCCATGAGACCTTGGATTAGTTTCAAGACTCAGGCACCTTGGTCAATTGCTGCAATGAATGTGTTCATTGAAAGATATTTTAGATTTGCTTCATTTATTCATGCATTCTCAATGGTTTGTTCATCATTTAAATTGCTGCCAAAACATTTTTTCATGAAAAGACATTAAGCAGCTATGGAAAATGTTGGTGATGAGGCTTAAGAGGGGGAATTCAGATTTCCTTTCAGATAATCAAGGACAAAGTGAGTTGGAAAGGGCCCTAACATCTAGAGATGCACCTCTGGGTCAGAAGTGTACAATGATAGTTGCTTCTTGGCCTCTTGGCTAAGACCAAGTGCAGAAGTGTGCAATTCAACCAGAGGGAGAGCCACAGCCACACAGGTGAGCCAGCCCCTGATTAAGACAGGATCACTATAGCAGGGGGAATAATAATGATGAATTAGCAAAGATTTATTGAGCACTTACTATATTTAACTTGTTCATGGCCTCACTGCTAGAAAGCGGCAGAGCTGCGTTTCAAACTCGAAGTCTCTGATCCGTAGCCCTGGTTATTGACGATAACTCCATTAGCCAGGCCAGTCGGGATCCTGGGTTTCCTTGGCCAAAGTGCAAACTCTTGGGAAAACTTCACATTTAGAGTTCTGGTACCAAGTGGGCCATTTTGCATGGGTGTGCAGGTGTGTGTTACACAATTCCAAAGGGGGCCATTAACTTCACAGTTTATGTGGCTGCCACCCCCACCCTGAAACTCCACAAAAGACCGACTGATGACTATCACCATTTCTATTCTTCAGCTTTTACAAGTGAGATACCTGCCCTGCTGAGAGGCAAATGACTCTGCCCCAAGGCCACCAGCTGCAGAGAAAAGTCAGGAGTGGTCTGCAAAGGACTTCTCTTCCCTCTGGTGATCCACTACCGCCCAGGATCCTGCCCTGGGGGACCCACTCATGGCTGATGAATAAATCGACCATGATGCAGGACTTTGTAAAGAGATAGGTATGGGTAAGAAAGCTTGTTTTTGTTTTGTTTGCTTGTTTGTTTTTTAATCTGGTCTACCCCAGAGAAGCCAAAGAATGGGATTGCCATCTATGTGTATAAGACTTCTGAACTGTGTGCTTTCCCAGAAGCAAAGGAAAAGGGTAATGTTTAGAAGCAAGTGATGCTCTAGTGGCAACTGATTAGTGCTGTGGGAAGACTAGAAATGCTGTTGTTAGAAAAATGACATCAGAGCATGTTTGGATTTGTACCTCACAAAGGAGCCGTAAATGCTACTGGATTCTGGCAGGGCCTGGCTGTGAACAGGGAGAATGGCTGTGTGCTTCTCTCCCAAGAATGTACATAAGGGCTGGAAAAAGATGCCTCTGCTGCTGCATAAGCATTGTGGGAATTGCCTTCAGCTCCTCTCTGGAGTAGAGAAGCCACGCCAGGGACTAAAGCCTCTGACACCTGGCTTCTGCTGGCAGCTCTATGGGCTAGACAGACAATGTTGTCTGTCCTTGAGGAAGGCAGTGACTCTCTGGGCTCTTCAGAAACATGCAAAGCAGGCCTGGCCACTGATGGGCTTTTTGAGTGGATTCTTATTTCCCAAATGTCCTCATAGCTGGATTCCAGGCCAGAGGAAGTAGCTGTTATAAGCAGCTGTTTCAGGCAGCAGCAGATCAGGAGCACAGAGTCTTCATTAGCCCACATCTGCCACTAGATTTTAGGTTCGCTTGCATTAGTCCTTTGATCTCGCAGGATCTTAGTTTCCCTATCTGCAAAATGAAGGTGGGGAAGGTCCGACCAAATGTGTCTTTTCCATTCCAGCTCTAAATTCTACAGGTGATTTAAGAGGATTGCAGAATTGCTGAGAAACTCTTCATTATTATTTATTTTAGTGAAGCCAGGTTTCTAGACTGATGCCAAGCTAGCCATTGGAAGCTCAGGTGAACTCAACAAACAGACCACCCTCATCCCTCTAAAGAGTATGAGAAACAAAACCAAAGAGAGGCAGATGGAAGCCTAGGCCAAAGCATGAGGCTTTAGATCTAAGAAACAGATAAATCTCTCTTGTCCTAAACCAGGTTCCAAATTCCCATTTCAATTTGTACTTGACTTCTGAGCATTCATGTGGACACAGTTCAGTGTAGTGGAAAAGCACAGGAAAAGGAGTCCAATACCTCGTTCCAGCTTTATCACTTCATCGACATGGTAGCCCATTTTCCTGTCCTTCTCAGAGCCCCTGCTCTGTAGTCCCTGTGAGCGGGTCTGGGGTTTGGGAAGCAGAGGCAGAGAGGAAACCCTGAACAAGAATGGGCCAGTCAGATCTGCACTTCCCCAGAGCTGTCACTGGAACGTCATCGGGGTGCTCCAGCCCAGGGCCACCATTCATCCCTGCTGGGACACCAGCCGGGAGAGCACACGGAGAACAGAGTTGGCTCATGGAGAGGTTGGATTATTGAGAAAAAGGATATGGAAAGAGATG
Organism: Sapajus apella; assembly: GCF_009761245.1. Classification (NCBI taxonomy): domain Eukaryota; kingdom Metazoa; phylum Chordata; class Mammalia; order Primates; family Cebidae; genus Sapajus; species Sapajus apella. Next base: position 13,584,278 of record NW_022436961.1, on the reverse strand, counting down.
AGCAGAGAAACAAATATGAGAGACCGTGGCAGGGAAAGAGAGAGATGGAGAAGAAGAAACCTTAGTTTCCAAAGGTTTTAAGGTCCTAGTTCCATTCCCTTCTGCACTTCTTGCCCCGAGGCCTTGGGCTAACCTTAACCCTCACCTTGTCCAAGTGGGTTTCTCTTACATACGACCAAACAATCTCTGAGAACCCTTAACTCGCCATGGTTTTGTATAAGTGGCTTTATCTCTGGGTGCCTCCATTTCCTCTTCTGTAAAATATAGCAGCCGGCATATGTATTTCTATTTCTTTTTTAGCCCTCTGATTATATGAGAGACTTCTACAGAGCAAAATAGGATAAAGTCACAGTGACACCCTTCCTCTCCCCCAGTTAGCCAGATCCAGAGCACCACCAAGCCACACTGGTCCATGTAAACAGCCCCACTAGCTGTTGTCCTGGCAGAGGTCACTGTCCCTTCAAGAAACCAGGCATGCAGAATAGAAGTGTGGACCCAGATTCTCATAGAACAAGTACAATATGACAGCTCTCCATACTGCCAAAGATGAGGCCAGGAGCTGGTCCACACCCATGCAGCTCCTGTCTACCTGTGCCATCCCTGTGGCCCGTGCATGTATTTACAACTCCAGTGTACCTGTTGGAAAATGAGGCCAAGGCTGCAACAGCACCCTGACTTCAGAGCTTTTTCTTACACCCTGTCTTCAGCCCCCTTGAATAGGTAGAATATTAGTGATTATGTACAATTTCAGTGGAGTTTCCATTGCACAGGGTCCTCAGACCATCTATGTTGCATTACACCCATCCATTGTCTGCCACAAAGGAATGCTGTATGGGTGGCTGGGCACTGCCTCTTTATAGCAGCTGAACTGCAAGGAAAAACAGAATGTATTGCAGCTGTAAGGAATTAGATTAGACACTCAAACAAAAAAAAAAATGAAAAAGAAAAAAAAAAAAAACCTTCCCTACGGTGGTAAGATAGTGGTGTATATTAAAAGGGACAATGTGTTAACAAAATTTCAAGATATTTTCAGAAAGAGCAGACAGCTTCCTCTCGGGTATGGCTGGAAATGCAGCCCTGCATTTCCAGGAATAGATTTAACAACATCTCAGTGTCCCTTCCACGCCTAGACTGACGATGACAGGGTCTCTGTCAGAGGGTCTCTCTGCCCACCCTTGCACCAAATTTCCATCAATTTCATCACTACTGTCCACTCTCCTTTAATTGCCTGAAAAGGCCCATACTTAAGGCAACTATACCTTTACTCTTTCCCATCCAGTGCTCACCACCAACCTACTTCACCACCAATCCACACCTCACGTAGGAGGAGAGGCCTAACAGCACGAATCTGGATATGATAAACAAGTGGGCAATCTCCTCCTGCAGCTGAACTGGCTGCCCTCTGCATAACTGAGAATATATGGCCCTTGTTCCTCATTCTCGGTGTGCATATCATCCACCCTCCCTAAAAGGGCCCTTCATAGGACAGCACAAAAGGCTTCCAGAGACACAGCCCCTCTTGCCTGACCCCCTACTCTCTGCCGATCACCAATCCTCAGGTACTGATCACCTGATCCAGCTGACCAGTAGCTAAATCAACCTCAGGGTTCTGAATCCTGGGGAAACTCAACCCATGAGGCTCCACATTCAGGCTGGTCCTGGCTCCATTCATAAAACATTAGTGTATCCTATTGGTCTCTTGTGGGATGTCTGGATTTTTAAGAGCTTCTGGTGAGAGGAGAGGACATGGGAAACAATTATTTAGTAAGCCTCATCCCCACCATGGGGCATTTAACAGACCACTCAGCATCCCCAGAAGATACTGCATCATTTATTCAATATTTGTTCATCAAGGATTTATAGCTTCCAAAAGCCTCTTTTATCCACTCACTTTCTCTTCATGCCCACACTCATGTCCCTCATTCAGGGAAAAGAAACAAAACGGCACTAATATGTCTTGGTGTTCAGCACTGTGTTTTGTGTGCCACATGTAAGTTCCTGCTAGATTTCTGAGGCAACTTCCTTTTTCTTTTCCCTCACTCTGTTGCCCAGGCTGGGGTACAGTGGTGTAGTCTCAGCTCACTGCAACCTCCACCTTCCAGATTCAAGCAACTCTTCTGCCTCAGCCTCCCCAGTAGCTGGGATTTCAGGCACCTGTCACCATGCCCAATTAACTTTTGTATTTTTAGTAGAGGCAGTGTTTCACCATGTTGGCCAGGCTGGCCTCAAACTCCTCACCTAAAGTGATCCACCCACCTCGGCTTCCCAAAGTGCTGGGATTACAGGTGTGGGCTCTGGAGCAACTTTCTAAATGTATTTCCAGCCTCCACATGCAACCTTCTTCAGCCACACCCCACACAGATGCCAGAGGATCAAGTGCTTTTCTATTGGAAATACTGACAGTTCCTGTCTTCTGGATAAAATTGAAGAGGTACAGCCCTCAGTGCTTGCTCTGGCCTCAGCATCTTCTCCAACCACCCCCTACAAAGGTCCCATAGAGGAGCTTTGTCACTCACTCTTACTCAGAATATGTTTCCATGCACCATGGACTTTGCCCACATTGGACCACTTGTTTAAATTGTCTCTATGCCCGTCTCATTGGGCAATCTCTTCTTTGTTTATCTAGCTTAAATATCATTTCATCTTTCTATCCTTCTCTAACTTTCCCAGGTAGAATTAATCTGGCCTTTGTCTCTTCTTATAACACTTTATATATGCTTTGCTCATAGCACAGCTCACATTGTATTATAGATCTGTGATGTGTTACTCAGGGTAAACCACCTGCTATGTCAGATAACTCAAAAATGTTCATGGCTTGACACCACAAAGGCCTATTTGTTGTTCAGGCAGCAGTCTAAAGGGAGAGTTCCCTCCTGGAGGCTCCCCACCAAGTGGTGACTCAGAGATCTAGGCTGCTTCCATCTTATCACTCTGTTATAAGACTCTGGAGTCTTTCACTCCCAGACACATAAACAGCAAAGAAAGAACACGGAGGATAGAGCAGGAGACTGTAAGGATCCAGGTCTGGTCCAAGCTCCAGCCATTGCTTTAAGACAGCAAATCTTCACTCATATCCCCTGCCTGTTCTTCTCACAGGGCTCTCAGTCCGTCATAGCACTGATTTGAGGCCTATAAATATCTTCAAGAGAAAAAAAATATCAATTATCTAGCCAATGATACCGTTATTTTCCAACAGACCTGCTCCTCCAAGAAAGGCCATAGTAAGTTTTGGGTAACAGCAGGACTTTTCACATTAGGGAGCCATTGGCATGAGAAAACTGGCCTGGTCCACAGCTTCCATTTTCATCTGTTAATATTCAATTACTCACCACTATGGTAGTCTGGGAAATTAAGTTAATAAAGAAATATAAAGGGCTTATCATATCTACCATTAAACATATGGAGTCAGTCACATTGTGAGAGCTGCTAAGACTCTAAGGGATTCCTGATCACCTCCTTCAATTCTGTGGCATACTTATTGAAAGATAATCCTCTCTAGTGTACCTAATGATCATTTTAAAAACAAACAAAAAACAGGTTTTTCTTCTCTTTCACAACATCCTTAAGATTATACAAACAATATACGTCTTAAGGGTAAATAAATACGTTACTAGCCAATATATACATAGGACATTTGATATTGTCTACCAAACCAAGATTAAAAGAGAACATAGAAAAGGACTTTCTATTGTTGACCAGATTTGGAAAAGGGGAATATCCCTTCTAATACAAACAAAAATAAACTAAAATTCTTCCTGAGGTGGGAGGGAGGACATATCTTTAACAGGAAAATAGTCTTAAAATAATTGGCATTTGGAGCTTACTGAATTTAAGGAATAATTTAAGCTTGGATTTCCAAAGCTCTTCTATCCCTCATGAGCCCTGGTTATAGTCCATAGAACTGATGAAGGAAACTGAGGCAGGGAAGGGTTAGATGATTTAGCAATGGTCACGCTGCAAATCACAGGTTTTTCTGGGACCTGTTCTTGTACCCAGCCTGCGGTCCATTTCATGAGCTGATGCACAAAGCAAGATCATAGGTATCACTTTAACACCATTTGCTCTCCTCCTGTTCATTCCCCATCTCACTCCCAGTAGACTTCCCTCCCAGCAATCCACTGATGTAGCTAAGCCTCTTCAATGATTTTCATAATATTAGGTCCAATGTACCTTTTCTAGTCCTCACCTTACAGAATCTCTAAGCAGAATTTGACTTAGAAGACCACTGCTTTCTTCTTCAACACAATCTTCTTCCCTTGGGGACCATCACATAGCACCTCATGGGTTCTACCTCTCTGGCTGCCCCTTCTCTGTGTCCTTCACCTGCTCATCATCTTAGTTGAGGCCATCTAGACACATATTATCAATGACTCCATCCTGGGCACTCTTCTCTTCTCTTCTCTCTCTGTACTTTGCATCTTCTCCATGTTCATGGCTTCAATAGCCACTCATTCACAAACTCCAAATTTATATCTCCAGCTAACACTGGAACTTCTGAGTTCCATACTATATGTTCACTTCTATACTGTATGTTCACTTCTACTTACAGATGCCCCAGGCTTGCTTTGCAATCTAAGAACAAGCCTTCTCTCCCTGCATTAGAGCCACTCCTCTTCCAATGTCTATCCTAATGAGTGTCACTGCCATCAATTCAGTAGTGCAATTTGAAACCTGGAGTCGTCAATGGAACAGAACAGAGATCTCGGAGGCAACACAACATATCTACAACCATCTGATCTTTGACAAACCAGACAAAAACAAGCAATAGGGAAAGGATTCCCTGTTTAATAAATGGTGTTGGGAAAGCTGGCTAGCCATGTGCAGAAAGCAGAAACTGGACCCCTTCCTGACACCTTACACTAAAATTAACTCCAGATGGATTAAAGACTTAAACATAAGACCTAAAACCATAAAAACCCTAGAAGAAAATGTAGGCAAAACCATTCAGGACATAGGTGTAGGCAAGGACTTCATGACCAAAGCACCAAAAGCATTGACGACAAAAGCCAAAATAGACAAATGGGACCTAATCAAACTCCACAGCTTCTGCACAGCAAAAGAAACAATCATTAGAGTGAATCGGCAACCAACAGA